>NC_056662.1:94773430-95111764 GCF_018350195.1 Panthera tigris | reverse complement strand
TTACTAGTGTTGCTATAGCACTTACAAGATGAAATGGGGCCCTGACCAGAGATCTTTTTCACACCCAAAAATAGACCCATCGGACTAATGATACCATTAGCCATTCAAATCATCCAACTAGCTTTCCTTGCTTTGGTTCCCTGCTTCTGAACCATCTGATAAGCAAACATTCCCCTAGTGATTTGTGTCACCAAATGGAATACACAGGGTCAGAGATCTTAATTAGCCCATCAGATTAAGAGTTGTGTTTTTCATTAACCATTAGCATTCCGCTTTGGAGTTGTGATATCTAAGAACCAGCAGAAATGAGAACCTGGCTCTTTGCGTATCTGGATCTGGAAAACTGAAAAACAGATGTAGAAGATAGTGAATTCATCAAGTCTCTACCTGGGAAGACTGTTTCTGGGCAGTGAGCATGCTGTCTCTTCAGAGGGTGTTTTCACCACACCTCCTGAGGCTGTCACATCTGTCCGCTCAGCAGACACTACCTTGTTCATGAAATGCTTTTGTGTACGTGTAGATGCTATAAAGAATAGCAACCTGAATGCCAGCAGAAAGCGCCCTGAAAAAGGACATTCTTGGAAACCACCACAAAGTACTATGCATTTAAAATAAGAACAAAAACAGTACCTGTCTCCTTAGGTCTCTTGTTTTCTTGGTCATCTTGTCAATTGCAATGTTTAGAGGATCTCCTTTTTCTTTTCTTCCGGTCTATTAACAGAAGAGAAATAATCTCTGATTTAGAAAATTCAATGTTAGAGACATGGAAAATGTTTTTTTAAAAAATTCGGAAACACACAGAAACACACTTGACAGGTAGAATACAAACAAACAAACAAACAAACAAAAAGACAGAGATTCTTTTCAACACACAGCTAACATGATTTGTCTCTAAAATTGGTTTTCTCCAAAACAAAAATTTGAATTGTTGAAAAACAATATATTCTGAGGATGGTTTACACATGTCCATATTCAACTTCATGCAAGCATGTTTTCCTCCCTCTCCAGACATTTATGAATTAAGTAAACACAGCAAGGATGTTTGTTTTTGCCTTCAAATACATTTTTTTTTTTTGCTTCTCTCTCACGTAAGCACACTTCTGAATAGGAAATGAATGAGATGATGAAAACTAAATTCAGAAAGCAATTTAAAATAAATTACCAGAATTCAGAGTTTCTGACGTACCAACAAATATACCAATATATACCAATATACCAATATTTTCTAGACCACATTGTAACTTTCGTATCAAAGTCAAAGAGACGTTCTACTAGAAAATAATAGTGTTTGTAATCTCTGTTCTGTCATGCACTGGTATGTTAAATATGGTAATAAGGAACCCACAGTTTGAAATCATAAGGAAAACATCTCTTATGACTCCAAGAGGCAGAGGTAAAAGCAAAACAAACAAATAAAAAATCCAAAACCTCTTCTTTTTCACTTGGAAGTTTGGAAGTTTCAGTAATAGTTTCTTTTTTTAATTTTCCTTTGTTTTATCTCTCTTTTTTTTTTTATGGCTGTAGTAAAACAATTAAACCAAAGAGAATTACCATTATCTTTTTAAAACCACAGCAGCAACAAAATTCCCATGAATGAAAAGCTCTACATAACTTTAAGGATGGCATTATGTACCCTTTAAGAGAAAATTGTTTTCAAAAGCTTTGTCAAGTCTATTACATTATCTAATCTTTAGTCAAATACCCTGAAAATTAATTAATTATTAATTTATTTACTTTTAAAGTTTATTTATTTTGAGAGTGAGGGTTTTGAATGGGGGTAAGGCAGACAGAGAGAGAGAGAGAGAGAGAGAGAGAGAGAAAAGAGAGAGAGAGAGAGAGAGAGAGAGAGAGAGAGAGAGAGAGAGAATGAATCCAAAACAAGTTCTGCACCTGTCAGTGCAGAGCCCAATATGGGGTTCAAACTCACAAATTGTGAGATCATGCCCTGAGCCGAAGTTGGACGCTCAACCGACTGAACCACCCATGCGCCCCCTGCAAATTTATCTATTTATGGTCTTACTGGCGAGTCCGTTCTTGTTCCGTATTCAAGTCTCTGCAGAATCATATAGGTCTCTGTAGTAACTGGTAATACGATGTAATGATAACAAGATAGTGTTTTGAGGATCCAGAGAAATTACCATTCTAGAGATTCCTAGATATACTCTTCCAGCGACAAAATCCTGGATGCATAAAGCTGAAACATACACATCAGATCTACTTGAAAGGAGAATTAAAGCAGCCATTTTTTTCTGCAACTTGCTTAATTTTTTTTCTGAACAAATGTCTGATGTCTAAATCGATATGGCTTTTATTAAAAAGCCATCACCAGGACACATGTGTATCTATTTTTAATCATCTAAAATCTTACAAATCCCCATCTCTTTTCCATTCCCTAAACTCATTATCTGACCCTTGCGTATGTATACACTGAAGTTTATAAGTAGAAAGCGCTTAAAATAAAGTGGTAACATTTTACAATGTTGAAATATTAGCATACAAATAGCTCCAAGGAAAGGAAAAGTATTTGGAGAAGAACACTGTGCTGCTTTATCTGTGGAGGGACGCCGGTTACACAGCAAGTGGGACTTTGGTGCCCTGTCTCCATATCCAGCTGAGCCACAGGTGTAGCACCCAGAGCTGCTTATTTTCTCTTTGGCTTTTTGCTTTTTTCTTTTTTCGCCATTAAAATACAGGGCAGTTTTGAGACAGTCCAGACCATGACCATTCTGAAAACCACAGATTTCCTATGCCCTTTCCACTTATAAGAGTAATGAAAACTCACTTTGAGAAACTAACAGTTATGAGTTTGGTCTAAAATGTGGCTATGAGAGAAGGAGACTGGATCACTGAAACTTTCAATGTGAAAAGACAAAACGATCAAAAGAGTGTGGAGATAAAGACTGATTACTGAAAATAATACTAAGTGTCAGACACTGGTATCATTTTATCCCGCCAGTGGCATTCCATTATTATCACTTTACAAAAGAAAAAATAAAACCAGAGCAGATGTGGGATTAGGGAGAGGGCAATAAGGCACTCCCCTCAGGTTAGGGGGCACCATAGAACTCAGTAATCAAGATATATAATATTTTAACTCAATATTTTCAAAAAATCAAATTAATGCCAAAAAATCCATGTTGAACAAATATCAAAATTTTGAATAAAAGCAGGATCCAACAGGACCAGGTTTAGGTTAAGGTGAGTGAGGTAAGCCATGTAGGTCAGATATCATTTCTTTTTTTTTTTTTTTTTTTTTTTTTTAACATGTTATTTATTTTTGAGACAGGGAGAGACAGAGCATGAACGGGGGAGGGTCAGAGAGAGAGGGAGACACAGACTGAAACAGGCTCCAGGCTCTGAGCTGTCAGCACAGAGCCCGATGCGGGGCTCGAACTCATGGACCATGAGATCATGACCTGAGCCGAAGTCGGACGCTTAACCGACTGAGCCACCCAGGCGCCCCCAGATATCATTTCTTAATTTTAAATTTAAGAAAATTGGGGATGGGGATGAAGGAGTGCACTTGCCATGATGAGCACTGGGTATTGTATGGAGGTGTTCAATCACTATATTGTATATCTGAAACTAACATCACACTGTATGTTAACTAACTGAATTTAAATAAAAACCTTTTTAAAAAGGCAGGGAATGTATTTATACTAAAACCAGAATAAATCATTGTTTACCTAAAGTTCAAACTTAACCGAGTATCTTATATTATTATGTGCTAGACCAGGCAACCTTACCCGCAGGGGTAATAGTGATGTTCAAGATTGTAACTAGGGTTGTTACAGATACATATAGAAAGGCTCCAGTGCCTTATTCTGTGAAAAGAAGGGCAACATGGGATTCTGTGTCCCATTTGGCATCAATAACCTGTAACTGCAAAGCATATTTCATTACATGTGAAGCATCATTTTGGTCACAGTTAGAGACTCACAAAAAGTCATATCTATGATCCTCATGCTCAAGGAGCTCCTAATTCTGGAGAGTAAAGCAGAACATGAAATTAAGAATACTGACAACTATGCAGAAACTAAAACTCTAACAGGCTAAATTAACTGCTCAAAAGAGGAAGATGTTGCATTTGAGAAAGTCAAGAAATCTCACAGAGAAGTGGGGAGATTTAGCTACACCTCAAGACCTGGATAAGATCTGAATAGGAAAGAGGGTGGTACTTGAAGGGAGGACAGGGTAGCAAAAATAGAGGCATCCAGTCAAGAAACATCAAGGTGGGTTCTAGGAGGGCAATGAGTGGAATTGGCCAGTATTTTCTCCATGATGTGAAGTAATAGGTTTGATGAGTTGCAGAGACAGACAGGATACTTTTATAAGAGCTGCTTTATAGTGTGATTACTGCCAACCATATTTTGATCTGCAAAGTCAAAGGATCTCTGGTGACATTAGCATTCTATGTCACTGTGTTGTCAGGATTCTGTTTGTGTAATATTTGCAATCCTTTGTTTCTCCAGCTTCAAATCTTTGGCTGAAGACAATTAAATAAAATACAGATGACTTGGGTGCCATATTTGTTCTATTTAAAAAGGCTGGGAAATGGCAAAACAAGGCCTAGAACTTTGGAAATTTTGGCCACTGGCTTAAGATATTAATTCATTGGCCCTTTGTTGGCTCTAGTTTCTTTTTTTTTCCTTTTTTAAAATATAATTTATTGCCAAATTTTTTTCCATACAACACCCAGTGCTCATCCCAACAAGTGCCCTCCTCCATGGCTCTAATTTCTTTAAATAAGGTATGTGTGCAGGAATAATCGTAATGGATCTTAATGCTCAGATTAACATAGCAAATGGGGACTAGCAAACCATCACTCTATGCCTCTGTTAGGTTGGCATATGGAAATACTTTTAAATTATCAACTTAAATTGGACAGGAAGCCAATCACCAAGAGAGACAAAAAGAAAAAAAGAAAAAAAAAAGTCTTGCCTCCTAGTGGCAGCCATCCATTATTAGGCTCTGTGATCTTAGACTAACAATTTGCCCATTTTTTACGTCTGAGTTTTCCCATGAACACAATGGATAGTGTAATATATGTCCTGTCTTTTCACCAGGTTAGCAGGACAATCAATCATGATGTCAATGTGCTGGAAACAATAAAAGGCATTAACAGTATCCAGGGTAATTAGGAAAGTATTTTTGCTGTGGAAAAAAATGAGAAAATTGATTTGGAAACTATGTAGAAACTATTTTTGGGTTACCTGGATTTCTGCTTTCTCCACTCAGGCAGATAACGTATGAATGAAAACTTTGCCGAAAAGGAGGATTCCTAAAGGAAAAACTATTTCTCTTTAAGGAAGAAATATTTGGGACACTTCATTTTAAATAGATAACTAATGTGAAATATTTCTAAGAGGTGAAATACGAGGCAGAAACTCCAGATAAATGTATTTTCCATAACAGGTTATTGAAAATATTTGTTAAATATCTAAGGATTTGATCATCTTAAACAAATTCTAGTTCCCAGGGAATCAACTAGGAGCCTCACCCAGCTCTTTTTCCCTCACCCTCCAAGCTTATAAGCTAAAAATAGTTTAAGAAACTGAAGTGAAAGGAGACCTATATCCTCATTGTGACATCACCACCAAATAATAAAACAAAAGTGCTTTGTCTTAAGTCACTCATTCAATTACTCCCTGACTTTGCTAAAGAGACAGAAACAAAAACCAGTTGTAAGGACTCTGTGCCAATGGCCATCTAAGTGATCTGGCAACTTCTCTAGACCTTCAACCTATCATTTGTCCAACAAAGGGGCCAGAGACAAGTTACAGAACCAGGAAATATGAGAGTCTGAAAAACCATCAAGGGGGCACCTAGGTGGCTTAGTCGGTTAAGTGTCTGACTTCTGCTCAGGTCATGATTTTGCAGTCCTTGAGTTCAGAGCCTGGAGCCTGCTTTGGGTTCTGTCTCCCTCTCTCTCTGCCCACCTCCCCACTCATGCTCTGTCCCTCTGTGCCTCTTAAAAATGAATAAACGCTAAAAAATTGTTATTAATAAAAAAAGTCAAGAATATATCCCTCATTACACAGAAGCTCTCAGGGCACTGCAGAAGAGGCTGGGTGGTGGCAGTCAGTTGGGGCTTTCTCATCTCTGAAATGTGGATAATGCTTCCTCTGTGAGAATGCTGTGAACGTTAAGAGAAATAGGATCTGTAAGAGTTAACAGAGTCCCTAACCCAGACTAGGTAACTCAGTCCATGTTGGTTTCCTCTCCTTCCCCACCCTGTGGCTCCCCTCATATGTGAGAACAGGGTCCAGAGAGATGAACTGATTCTGATCACCTAGCTAGTTAGTGTCTGACCAGAACCTCCGTCTTCCCATTCCAAGGATATTCCATTTTATGTCTAAATTATCTTCCATTTCTAAAATTCAAGGATTCTGTCATTTTCTAGAATTTCATTTGTTTCCATTCTAAGGTTACCAAAAAAAAATTTAAAAATAAAAATTCTCAGTTTGAGTTAAATTTCCTTTGTCATATTTTGTCCACGGATCTTATGTGCCTTTCTCAGAGCCACTCCCCACTTGCCTCCTTTGTCTTCACCTGCAGAGAGTGGATCTACAATAGAGACAGCCATTTAATAAATACTATTATTTAAAAAAGAAGAAGAAGAAGCGGAGGAGGAGGAGGAAGAGGAGAAGGAAGAGGAGAAGGAAGAGGAGAAGGAGGAAGACAGGCACCAGTATTCTCTCACATTGCTCCAGGCGCCTTTCCTAGTTGCCATCTGTTGTGCTAGGGAGGTGCATGATTATTAAACTTTATTTGTTTTAGTCTTTGGGCTCTATTTTACAAAACACATTTGGAGTCAATCCATGGCTTGAACTGATGGGAGGAAAAGGAAATGAATTTCCTCATTTGGATTTTTATAGGGGATCCTTTATTCTCCCATTCTCTGGCTCTGAACTCAAGTCCTGTTTGCCAAAGTATCAGATGCTGTCAAGGAGACGTTCATAGTTCTATTTAATCCTACACAGAAAGATTAATAGAAATTTTGACTTTCACAATTAGTCTTCAGGAAAAACTCAGTATTTTAGTTCAGTAACTTGGTTATGTTATCCTTTGCTTCTTTGGGAAATAAAAGTCCCTCTACTTTAGATAAGGGTTTTCTTTTTTCTTCTCTTTTTACTATATTAATATCCATCACCATTTCTGAAATAATGAAGATGTGTGCCTTATACTTATATGATATGCTGAATATTATACAAGTGATACTAACTCCCTAAATTATAAACAAAAAAAAAATAATTTTTTAAATTTCCAAAATGGGATACTTATTTAAAGGCCATTCCTCATCCTACCCTAAACACATAATTCAATACAAATGGTCCCTCATGGAGGGACCTGAGAATATAAATCTATCGTCTCAGTGCTTCCCTCAGATCCATGGCTTCTTGTGAATTTCGGGGCATGATATTAATGTGGGAAATGGTGTGAGAAGGCAGATGTTGATCACTCTTTTCCTTTTTCTCAAAGGTACCTGCCAACTTGATTGAATGTATGAGAAATCTTCAAAATATCAGATAGATGTGACTCTAATATATTGAATGTGTGGGGAGATAATCAAATGCCTAGTCTTCAAATTGTTGTTATTTGAAAGAAGTGGGAGTCAAGATCATCACAATGGCAGAAAGCGGTAATGGGCCACACACTTTATATCCAACATATTTTCCTGTCAATTTAAACCTATAATTTAGACAACTGGGGGGGGAGAAAAAAAATCATCTATTGATTCAGCAGTCATCCTATCATATTTGGAGAGTTGCCCATCTACCCTCAAAACCTGCATATAGGAATCATATTCTTATTACAAATAGGACCATTATTTATGGAAGCTTGAACATTTCATAATACCTTTATATTATGTGTAAATCACAATCTGAGATTGTAGATCTTTCTAAACATTTCTCTTGGGAAAGAAATAGGTAATATCTCCCTAGAATGGATAAAAGTTTAGAAGTGTCCACAAATCAAACCCATGATCAGGACACTTTGACCACATCACAACCCAGCTTTCCTGGAACCTGGGATGAGTTGAGAGGTAGAGATAAAGGTAGAGAGGAAAAACAAAACAAAACAAAACAAAACAAGCTGATGACAATGTGTCAGGGGAAAAATGTATCTGACACTTCTCTGAGAACTTGTCAGTGCCCAAGGAAAGGATCATCAACATATAAGAATATCAAGATGGCATTATTGGTAAGACCCCCAGACCCTATTTATTGGCCCAACAATATCGATATACACATTGGACATATTTTGCATTATATACCTTCATACTTTCCATTATATACTAACTTGTAAAGTAACACTTCATGTTACTTGTTTTGCTTATTACTCTGTCCTTAGCACCTGTTCCTGGCACATAATAGGCATTCAATAAATTTTATTAAATCAATGAATGAAACATACGGGCTTCCAAATCCAGTTGCACCTAAAGCCAAAGTGTCTGTCAATGGATTTCCTGCTGTCATGAATGCATCAATTCCCTCATGTTTCTTTATGTTGGGTTTCTCTTGGCTACAACCAAAAAAGTCCCAGCTAAATCAGAGACATTAAAATACCAGATCGAAATAATCTGAAGGCAGGGTGGTAGAGGGGGCCCTACAAGGCCCCCAATGGACACAGCCCAGAGCGCTCCCTGAGACCTCACGCCTTTGTTTCACTCACAGAATTTTCCCTAACACTAATTTCTGTCAAAGCTCTAAATCCTAATAAAAGCCAATTAGTCAGTAGTCTTGAGAATTTGTCCATCACAAAGTATCTAAGGTTTCTGCTTTCCCTCAAATCTTTCTGTCCACAGAACCCACCTAACCCAGGATAGGTCTGTAGCACCACATTTCCCTCCCTTATAATCCTCAGTATGGCCTGTCAACACCAAGCTTTCACTTCTGAGGGTCAATCCCTTAGTTCTTATTTAATTCTTACTGGATCCTTGCTTTCTACTAAACTTGGGCCTTTATTTTAAATTTTCAGAGTTGGATCTCCTTCTTGTAATATTCCACTTCTCTAAACAATTTGTTCTTTCTGAGCAAACTTTTTGACTCATGTTAGTACCTAGATGAAAGAGGCCATTCTCTCTTCAACCATTTGTCTAACCAGATTTTACCCATTCATTCTTCAGGAAACAGTTCAAAATCCTCCTCCTCTAGAAAATGTTTCTAAACTGATCTAGCTCTTAAAGATCTTCCCCTCTTTTGAGCATACCCTTCAACCAGATATTGTGTCAAATAATGCAGACATTAACAATTTACCATTCTGCATTATCTATTAAGTTTTCATGTGGTGGCAGAGTAGAATCTGAGCTTTTTGTGGGTGGTGAATGTCTGAACTTTCTCCTGGAAAACTTAGCATGAAACTCCTAAGAAGTGCCCCAGAAATATTTGTTTATATATAGAAAAATGGATGCTCCGAGTAGGCACCTGTAGATAGGAAGAAGGTATGCAAGGGATGAATGATCTGGAAAATGTGGGGTCCTAAAAATAAATTTCACCTATTTTACAATTTTCTGATCAAAACCTTAGGGAGTGCTTGGCACCTGTGTAATGTTACACTTCTTGCTCTTTTACTTATTCCATCAACACAGGTGTAGTCCTCAATGATTATCTGCCAGACAACCCTGCACAAAAGACATATTTCATCAAAGCCCCCAGCTCCCAACCTTGGGTTAATTAACCACACATTCCTTCAAAGCCTGTGAGAGACCATGAATTGGGAAAACTGCTAAAAAATGCCATTTTATCTTTACATTTGAGATGAAAGTAGCCAAGGAGAAGTGCAAATTTCTACTGATTTTATACACACAGAAAAACACATAGATACCCACACTAAATAAATCATTTAAATTTCAGTGGAATTTAAACTTCCACTTCAGTTTTAAGTGCATCGTCCCCCAACCATTCCGTTAAAGTTAAAGCTATCCAACACCTAAAGGATCTCTAGAGTATGGTGTTTTCTACCATCTGAAAAGGAGGTCAATAACTGTGCCCACACTGTTGAGAGTTCACAGAAATCAGAAAATGCTCATGAAGAGGGTTACCTTATTTATGGAAAGTCTATCAATGCAGAGCCCTTTTGCCGTAATCTACCTGTGCCTCATCTTAACAATGTATCAGGGGCCAGTTCATGTTGCAATTCCTTCATCACACCTTCCTGACCTCTCAGTTCATAGGAGCCCATTGTCCTCTGAGTGACTGTAGCCATCTATATTATTACCTTTATCATCAAAAGGGCCATTTGTTTGGTGTTTTATGAACAATTCCCACTCAGGCAACACTTAACATATCGTGTAAATATCTTGCACTGTTAAGTGAATTTCATGTATCACACTCTAAAGGTAAAATACAAATATACAGATGTGTCATTATGATACTGTCTTGTTCAGAAACTTGTCATGATATAGTCATGTATCTGTTCCTTCTTCCCAGTAGGATGCACAGGAGCTTAAGGACAGTGTATTAGTCAGCTCAGGCTGCCAAAACAAAATTCCATAGACTGGGTGGTTTAATAAACAGAAATGTATTTCTCATAGTTCTGGAAGCCAGAGTCCAAGACCAACATTCAGAAGGTTTGGTTTCTTGTGAGGGCACTCCTCGTGGCTCACACACATCTGCCTTCTCACTATGTCTCGCATGATAGAGAGTAAGCTGGCTCACTGGTATCTTTATAAGGGTACTAATCTTTTCATGAAGGCCTTACTCTAATACCTCGTTTAAATCTAATTACTTCCCAAAGGCCCATTTCCAAATACCAGCACACTAGGGTATCCATCAACATATGAATTTTAGAGGTACTTATCAGTCCATAGCAGACAAGAAGTTGTCAGCCAATTACATGTCCTTGGAACTCTGAAAATTCTTACATAGTGTCTTGTGCAGACTAGGTGTTAAGCAAATTAGAAATAGGTATAGATATGTACATACAAATATGTATTGAATATAAATGAAGTAATCAGTAATCTGGTTGTTTGACATGACTACATGACATGGATCTTTGGCAATAAGGCTACTTTTGTGCAGAGTTTGTGTGGAAGGGTAGCTGTATCTTCACCAACAGTAGAGTAATATTGCTGCCAACTCTCTTTGCACACTCATTCTCCTCCTTCCCTGTTCAAAAATCTCACCTAAGCAGGAAGAAGATGGAAATCAAAGCCTTCAATCACATGCACAGAATTAAGATACACACACCTGGCACAAGAAACATACAATTAGTAAATGACTTTGACCAAATCCTTCTCTCAGAATAGTGGGAGGTGAAGGTAGGCAAGCTTGAGGACACTAGATACAAAAAGGAAAAGGGGTTTCATGAATTGGTGCTTCTAAGACATGAGCATAACCCTGACTGGGACAAAGAAGCAGGCCAAAATAGAGAATACCTGAAACCCTTCTCTTGGCCAACTTACTGCAAAGGAAAGGGAAGAAGTTTCCCAGGGAACACTGGGAAGAGGAAACTCATGGTTTGGGAGTGCTGAGTACTTTCTGCATGCCCAGGGGACTCCAAAGAGGTTTCCTTACACGCTTGAGAATGAAGCCTTTTTCCCGTACCCAAATCAAATCTCACTTCTTTGGGTCTTTGCGAAAAGCCTTGAAGACTGCCTCCCCCTGCCCTCTCCAACCTCGCCACCACCAACCTTGGCACACTCTCCTTCCTCTCATGCCCCCTCCGAAAGGCCAGCACTGTCTAGAAAGCAGCCACATAGATCTTGGTACCTTTAAGTCTTAGCACTGGGAGGAACTAAAAGAAAATAATATTATCTGGACAGTCAGAATAACTGAAGAAATATTTTATTTATACACTAGCAAGCCCCAATCTAGAGCTGTTAACTTCATTGTTAGTCTTTTGGTGTTATCTTTTATTTTTTATGAGCAGAGCTTGTCAAGCCTTGGGCTTTTTCTCAACTTCCCAAACTCACCCCAAAGCCAGAATGGAGGTCCAGGCTGCTTCTCACATCCAGCAACAACACCCAGGGGGCAACTGCCATGTGACCAAGGGGCAAGCGCAGGTATTTCCTCAGGCCTCTCTGATGCCCTTCTTCCCGAGAACTCTTGGAATTTGCCCCATAATAGAATCATCTCTTGGGACAATGGCTCATGCTTGGAACTGATGAAAACTTTATGAGGCAAATAGCATTTCTGCAGCATGATGGTTAAAAACTAAACTCAGTAGAAAGCAGGCCGAAACCTCAGAACACATGTCTCACATCGTCCCAAATATTCCTCACTATGTGGCTCCCATAAACACCATCTGCTGTGTTAATTTGTAAAGAATTACAAGGTTCTTAAAATTACACTTTGCTCTCTGTAGCGTACACTGTGTCTATTGGGGGGGGGAGGGGCAGGGAGGGTGAGTTGGGAATGCGTATCACATCTAGCCAGATACTGAGATCTTTTTCCTTCTATGCTAGGATCCTGCTGAAAGTTTGGTAGGTCTGCATGGAATTTTAAGAAATGTATCATATTCGCCCCAGACCAGCTGTAGGAAAAAAAAATTGAAAATAAAATACATACAAGAAAGCCTTTGCCTAGATTATAATCCTAGCATTTTCTACATTTGCAAGTTGTGTGCACATCTCCCCCTTCACGTGATGCTCATGACAATACAGTCTTTAGGTATAAGTCAAAGAGGGTGAATAGCCAAAATTGAGAGAACTTCTTGGGTGAGACTTAATTCTCCATGGCTGTATTCTGACCTCAGGGCCTCCTCAGAGCCCTCAGATTGTACGTACCTGAGCGTGCTTATCCCGGTCTACTCACAAAGCCAGAAGAGGAGCATCTTTGTTCCCAAACGCACGTCTCTGACAGTGCATGGCTATTTTAACAGGCTACTAAAGTACACTTTAGGTGAATTAAGTTCCTGGAGAAGTTGTTGGTTAAATAATGATAAATGGTGGGGGCGCCTGAGTGACTCAGTTGGTTGAGCGTCCGACTTCAGCTCAGTTCATGATCTCAAGGTTCTTGAATTCAAACCCCACATCAGGCTCTGTGCTGACAGCTCAGAGCCTGGAGCCTGCTTTGGATTCTGTGTCTCCCTCTCTCTCTGCCCCTCCCCTTCTCATGCTCTGTCTGTCTGTCTATCTCTCTCTCTCTCAAAAATAAATAAACATTAGATTTAGATTTTTTTTTAACAAAAAGAATGAGAAATGGTGTCTAGAAATGAGAAGGTAAATAAGAGGGTTTGGGGCTCAGTAATCCTTTAGCTAGAAACTATCGACGTGATGAAGTTGTTACAAACACAAATTCCTAGGTCCCTCTATTCAGTAGCTCTGAAGTAGGCTGGAAATCTTTTTTTTTTTTTAATAAGTATTCAAAAAATTACAGACAAGCTCTATACCAACCTGACTAATCATTTGATTAACCAAAACCTCTCCAATTGTGTGGCCCAGGAATCTGCATTTTCAGATTTTCCACCAAATTCTATTGATTGGCCAATTTTGGGAACTTTGAGTTTTACAACAATTTATTGGTGGTAAACCTGAAATAGGACCAAGGACTACAAATAAGGCAATTTGCTTAATTCTTAATGAATTAGTTACACAACCTCAAAGACATAGGTTTCTGAACCAAAGTAGTTAATTAGGAAAAAAAAAAAACATACTGCCTGAGAAATCAAAACAACATAGACACAGTCGGCCATGTCATTTCATTAAACGTCCCCACACAAAGAAAAAGAACACTAAGCCAGTTTCCCTGAATTCCTTTCCTGCCATTATTACATCTACATACAGACATCAGAATAAGGCTACCTGGATACAATGTACGTAGAAATAAAGGAGGATGTTGACCTTATCAAAACACAGAGAGCTTAAGAAATTTTTCCAACATCATACACAAAGTATAAAATGGGATCCTGATCCAGGCTGATCCTGATTTCAGAGCTTCTGCTGATAAATCCAAGTCTATACTCTGCTAATTTCCCAACATTTTCTGAAAATATACTCCCGATCTCCTCTTCCTGTGGTCACAACCTCTCTGATCCTTCATTAATATACCCAGTCCTCAGAGAAGAGTTTCTCTGAGCACCTCATAATAATCTCCTACCTGCCAACTTTGCTTCCTTCTTTATCCATCCTGAAGCAACATCTATAAGCCAGATAAAGCCCTACCTCTCCCTGACCACACAGCCCATGAGAATTCTCCTTTCTCTCAACCACAACAGCAATTAGTACAGTTCTTTTCTGATGTTTAGCCATAGCTGAATTTATCTGATTTCAGACAAATCTCTACAGAGCCTTCTTTGGGCAAGGTGGCACTAAGTGGTCTCATCCCCCATCCCTCATAGTTAGACATCTGGCTATAGCTGCCTCCTGACTTCCAAGCTCTGATGAAAAAGACAAGATTCAGACTAAAGGTTCTTGCTTGAATTTTCTCTGTTCACTCAAAGTAAGCTGAACTGAATGAACCACTGTTACTTCCAATTAACTCATCAATCCCATGAAAAACTGGATTCTTAACACTGATTTTAAGAAAATAAATTATTAGAACAGGTTGGTAGTCACCCCAAAATTGTTTAGTGATGCATCTGTCAATTGCATATATAACACAGTAGAGTAAAATAAAAATGTTGCAATCATATTTTGCATTTCAGTGTATGTGTATATGAATGTGTGTGTGTGTTACAAGTTCATCTGCCATTATCACTTAACTGTATGGGTACCCCCTCCACTTGCAAAGTGTAAGCTCTGTGAGAGGAAGATCATATCTCCCTGTATCAGGTTAAATGCCCCCCAAAGGAGTTTCTTTTGTACTCAATAAAGCCTTATACAGTTGATCCTTGAACAATGCAGGGGTTAAAGGAATTAACCCCCACACAGTTGAAAATCCACATACAACTTTTGACTCACACAAAAACTTAACTACTAATATAGCCTCCTGCTGACTAGAAGCCTCAGTGGTAACATAAATAGTTAATTCACACATATTTTGTATGTTATATGTTATATACTCTATTCTTACAATAAAGTAAGCTAGAGAAAAGAAAATGTTATCAAGAAAATCACAAGGGGGGCACCTGGGTGGCTCAGTCACTTAAGCGTCTGACTTCGGCCCAGGTCATGATCTCACAGTCTGTGAGTTCAAGCCCTGCATGGGGGCTGTGTCTATGTTGACAGCTCAGAGCCTGGAGCCTGCTTCAGATTCTGTGTCTCCTCTCTCTGTCCTTCACTCATGTTCTGTCTCCATCTCTCTCTCAACAAATGAATAAACATTAAAAATGTTGTTTAAAAATGGTTAGGGGCACCTGGGTGGCTCAGTCGGTTGGGCGTCCGACTTCGGCTCAGGTCATGATCTCACAGTTTGTGAGTTCGAGCCCTGCGTCAGGCTCTGTGCTGAAGGCTCGGAGCCTGGAGCCTGCCTCGGATTCTGTGTCTCCCCCTCTCTCTGCCCCTCCCCTGCTTATGCTCAGTTTCTCTCAGTAATGAATAAACGTTAAAAAAAATAAATAAAAATAAATGGTTATATGGTACATTAAAAAAAAAAAAGAAAATCAGAAGGAAAATGAAATGCATTCACATTAGTGTACTGTATTTACAAAAAAAAAAAAAAATCCACATATAAGTGGACCTGTTCAAACTGTGTTGTTCAAAGGTCAACTGTAGTTAGTGACAGGGTAGCGAGAGTCAAAGAATTTTATTGCCAAGCTTTCCAGGGTTGAGTGAACCAAACACAACTGAGGAAGATAAATCCCAAAATCTTATTCCTTCCAGAATCTAATACTAACCTGTTCATTTGCATCCTTGGTTATCTAGTTGGCCATGCAGAGCCATGGAAACACATACATAAACCTGTTCCAAGGGTCATCTTAGTCTCCCTAGTGCTTGTGACATTAACATTTAGAGCAAGGGGAGATGGGTCCTTTGATAAAGAAATCATTCTTATGTAAAATTAAAATACAAATGTAATTTCCAGTCCAAACCCCCATCTGCCCTTCCTTCATGCCCTCTCCCATGCCTTCCCTTCTTTCAAAGAGTTTATGAAGTAGATGGAAATAGCATTAAGTTATATCTTGGCTCTGATACCTACTAGTTGTATAACCTCTGGTGATTTGCCTAAACTCACCAGGTCTCAGTCTTTATCTGTAATGGTGAAAATAATGCCTAACCCAAGAATGTGATGAGATAATGCATGCAAAATGTCTGTCTCTGAGCTTAGCATGGAAATGGTATCCAATAATCCAAGATTTTTTTTTTCCTCTCTTAATAGCAAACTTACACAAAACACAGTGCTCAGCATCTAAACCATGAAAATATGCAAGATGGATGGATTCAATGTCTACGGAGAATATAGTGATTTATAGGCTGGATGTGGGTTTACCACAACTTGCCATTTGAAAATCTTTTAACATCTGAGCCGCATTTAACATTCATGAAATTTTCACCATTTTAAAGTCCATATGAAACAATTCAAGTACAAGGCAAATAAAAAAGAAGAATGAGACACGGACCCTGAAATTTCACTAAAAACACAGTGAAGAATATAAAATTGAATAGCTGTTGTTTCTTATGCTAGTGAGAGACGGGGAGTAAATGTTGGGGCCTGATTCTCCCTTTTCAATTCTATGTATGGGTAAGAAATCAGCAGTGAACACACTTCACGGATGGTTTTAAGCACAGTGAACATCCATACCTAAATGTCAGTAAAGGGAGATTCCCTGAGCAGCACAAGTGGACTCTACTTCAGTCACTGTCTTTGGCACATCAGGGAAGGGATGGCCTTGCTGAAATGAGGAAGCCATATTCAGCAGGACTCCATGTCTGCTTTATGTTGGTGGGGAGTCAGTGAGAGGAGCTGCTAACTACTTACACAAACCTCAGTAAGTGGCAGGTGCCAGAAATGGGTCTGAGCATTAAGAACATACCTTTTTTCAAATATGGTTTACACTATTATGTGAAGTCTAGAGAACTACCATTACAGATGGTTTTAATTTGTTTATAAGGACTATATGAGTTCCCTGCTAAAAATACTAATAACACTGAGAAAGAACATAAGTAGATAATTTGCTTATTTTTTTTCCATCAGTTTCTCCCATTAGACTGTAAACTTCATGGGATTAGTAACTTCATTTGTTTAATTTACCTGTGTGTGTGTTTCACTAAATCCAGTCCCTGGCACATAGGTTCTCATTGAAGCAGTAACATAAAATAGCTGTCATTTTGGAAAATAGAAAGTTAATCTCTAAACAGAGCAGGAAAGTAGGAGGAGAGAAACTTCTGTGTGAGGGCTGGGTGAAGGAAGGCTAGAATTGAAAATAAATTCTGGTTCTTCAGGAAAGCTGTTGATCAAGGAATTTAGGATTTAGAAATTAGACATACCCAAAACAGTAAACAAAACATTAAAGGGAATAACAACAACGACAACAAAATACTAAGGGGAATAAAAAACAAGTAATTGTAGGGATATGAGGACGACAAAAGAAGATGGAAGAAGAGGAAGAGAAGAAGAAGAAAAATAACATATTTATGGACAGTAAAGCAAAGGATGGCTGAGACCTTACCCTGAACCTTGGTAACTCCAGTCTTTTGGTGAATCCAAAGTACTACCAAAGTAGGAACTACCAAAAACAAACAAACAAACAAAACAAATAAAAATAAAAAAACAAAACAAAACAAAAGAAAAAAACAAGTAGGAACTACCAAGAGAACAGAATAATAGGCCAGGGATCCAGTTACTATTTCTGACACAGAAGACACTAAAAGATAATAAAAAAAGAAGTCAGAAACCGGGAACCAGAAAGGATGCTCAAGTCTGGAGTGAAATCAGCAGTAAGTCTGACTTGAAGAGGAATCATCATGTTATGGGTGTTAAGTTCTTTCATTCCCTGTGCAGAAGCCAGGCTGGCTCCAAGCTCAAATTGCCCAGGCAATCTGCGCTCTCTCCCCAATCTACATATGAACAAGAACAAGGCCAGGTTTACCACCACCCAGTTATGCACCTTCCTTCCCCCTTCTCTTCTTCCCTCTCCAAAGACCTCCACAAAAAGCCTCATCCCCTGCAAGAGCCCTCCCCACTGAGCCTCTTCTCCAGGACTATCCAACCCTATCATTGTCTTCTTCCCCTTGTAATTAATCAGGCTGCTAAGTGGAAAATACACAAACAGAAGAACTCCCCAACCAATCTATAGTAAATATAGTCTAAGTATCCCAGTTTTTGGTTCCAAACTCAGTCTCTCCAGGGGTAGGACTGTCAAGCACTGGGGCAGACTTCCATCTGCACTGGTCTGGGCCAGTGCAGAATTTGTATGCTGTAAATCACACTAGTTAGGTTGACTTCTGTCTCTATGTGCCCTATGTGCTTTATGTGGTCAGCTACCACATTATACTTCAAACAACAGATTACTCTGGCAAAGAATAAGTATTTATTGAGCACCTACTTGATATTGAGTGCTGTAGAGGTATGATATGGGCTGAATTGTGTCTCCCCAAGATTCAAGAGTTGAAGTTCTACCACTCCCAATACCTCAGAATTCGACTGTATTTGGAGGTAGGGTTATTAAGCAGATAGTTAAGGTTAATGAGGTCATGAGGGTGGCCCCTAATACAATACGATTTTTCTCTTTAAAGTAGAGGAGATTCGGAAAGACGGGGGTTAAAAAAAAAAAAAAAAGTAGAGGAGATTAAACAGAAAAAAAAAAAAAAAGCAGGAAAATACCATGGGGTAGAAGATGATCAGCTACAAGGCACAGAGAGAGGCCTCAGAACAAATCTACCCTGAAGAAACGTTGATCGCAGGCATCTAATTTCCAGCACTGTGAGAAAATAAATTTCCATTGTTACAAATCCCAGTCTGTGGTACTCTGTTATGGTAGCCCTAACAAATTAGTGCAATGGTGTGATAGGAAACACTCGAGTAATGATTTGTTGAGGTTTTGACTTCCTATTAAAATACATTTCCAAGGGGCACCTGGGTGGCTCAGTAGGTTAAGCAATCGACTTCAGTTCAAGTCATGATCTCAGTTTGTGGGTTCAAGCCCCGCATCAGGCATGGAGCCTGGAGCCTGCTTCAGTGTCTACGTCTCCCTTTCTGTCGGTCTGTCTGTCTCTCTCTCTCTCTCTGCCCCTCCTCCTCTCTCTCTCTCTCTCTCTCAAAAATAAACATTAAGGAAAATTAAAATAATTAATTAATTGATTGATTAATTAAAATACATTACTGATTCAGGCTAGCAAGAAATCTAAGAGAGCTGAGGTGGGGTCAGGGAGGGAAGATGTGACTGTCTTCAGAAACCCTAACTGATTTCTCAGAAAGCTCTTCAGTTTTTCATAGCACAAGGCTTATATCAGTTTGTCTGATGACAGAAGGAGCCACATCTCATCCAACAATTGGAAAATGGGTTTCTCAAGTCCCAGATCACTTTTCTTGCTCTGAATTCCAGGTGGCTTCTTCAGTCTTTCTCAAGCTACTGTAGCTCTTATTGAAAACTGGTAGCTATCAGAGACAAGGTAAATAAATAGATGATAGATGATAGATAGCTAGATAGATAGCTAGATAGACAGAAAGATAGCTAGCTAGATAGAGCCATTTCAAAGAATCTTCCTAAAAGACCCTCTGACATTTCTCATCTCACAAAATAGCCAAAAACAATTTAATCTCATGTTTCCTCACAATTTAATTGAGAGAAAAATGTGACTTCTGTTCCTCTATGTAAGGTTGCAGGTGCTTTTGATTAAGAAACCTGAATGATTTGAGTAGCAATACGATGTCTAGTTCCCTATTGGTGACTATTTTTTCTGCTGTCCCCTTCAGAGTTCCGGTTTAACATACCTGGTACTTAAAGCATACAGCTGACAGCTGTGTACTTGAGGCACCAAGGCAACCATATGTTGATGAAAGGGAGGGGTGAAATCTTCGTGAAACTGTATCATGGCTAAACTTTTGGTCCGATTTCATTCACTCCACCTACTGAGACTCATCACAGTGCGAGGTTGGGGGGAATACAGCAAGCCAGTCATGGCCTCTACCCACACACAGTTAGCCTAAAGCATGGTTTGCTACTCTCTACACTATTGACATTTGGGGACAGATAATTATTTATTGTGCTCCATACACTGAAGGATATTTACCAGCATCCCTGGCCTGTACCAACTAGATGCCTCGCACTCTGTCCCTTAGCAATGACAACCAAAAGTCTCTCTAGACATTGCTAAATGTGCTCTGAGGAGGGGACAAAATTACCCCCACTTGAGAACCACTTGTCTAATGAATGAGAAAGATAATTTAAAAGGAAATTATAATGCAGTAAGATAAGTATTATGATACAGACACAAGGTACATAAGGGAACTAAGTAAACTGAGGGGTGTGGTGGTGGTTTAAAAAAAAAAAAGCTACTTCCCAACGAAGAGATATGAAATAAAGACACACAATAGCTACTTATTGGGTATTTACTGTGTGTTAAACACTATACTTTGATTGCTTATTTAATCCTTACAAAATGCCCATATATTAGCCACTTTACAGATGTACTCAAAGATGGAAACAAGCTTGTTCAACATTCAAAGAATGAGGGATGGACCCAGGATCTAAGCTGAGTTCTAAACTCACGTTTGGTTAATTCTTTTTTTTTTTTTTTTTTTTTTAATTTTTTTAATGTTTCTTTTTGAGAGAGACAGAGACAGAATGCGAGTGGTTTAGGGGCAGAGAGAAAGGGAGACACAGAATCGGAAGCAGGCTCCAGGCTCCGGGCTGTCAGCATAGAGCCCGTCGCGGGGCTCAAACTCACGAGCTGTGATATCATGACCTGAGCCGAAGTTGGACATTCAACTGACTGAGCCACCCAGGCGCCCCCGTTTGGCTACTTCTTTAGGAATAGATAAGTTTTAAGAAAGAGAAACTTTTTCTACATGAGAACTAGAGTAACTCATAGATTAAAACAAACAAACAAACAAATAAATTTCTCTAAATACAGGGTTTGATTAGGAGTTTAAGACACTAAGTAAATGCATGGTTGAAAGAATTTAAATTGGAAATTGGTTTAAAGCAATGAGTAGAGGTTCCTCTGGAGAAGCTCTGGGGTTCCATAGCATCCATCCCATGCCTGTGAGAGTCCATGGATTGACCTTAGTCAACAGGAGTCCCCAAACTTCCATCTGTCAACTAATTACCACCCATAGAGTCAATCATCACCTATGATAGGTAGGGTGACAATACCAAGGCTTCCTTTCAATCTCAAAAGTGCCCCGATTGGGTTGACAAGTTTTATGATCACCTTATCATTAGTCTAATTAAGTCTTGAGCTGAAAAATTACTAGATCAGTTTTTATGTCATCAGAGTCACTGTTTGAGAATCCAGTCCATTATTAGATTGATATCTTTACGACATACACATACATTACTTCAGTCACCTGCCTAAAATCCTCTAATGCCAACCTAACACTACAAGAAGACCCTAGCCAATTGGACTTCAGTTTGGCTCTCCAATATGACCTCCCACTCCTACCCAAACCCCTGTATTAGTCACTACTCCTTGAACAGATGGTATTTTCATGCCTCTAGGCTCTTCCAAATGGATTCCCAATGTCTAGATTCCCTCCACATGTTGTTCAATAATATTGACCACTCTGTTAGACCCTGCAATGTCCCCCCCTTCACTCCTCACTGGCCTATTGAAGATCTCATTCAAATGTCATCTCTGTAAAGAATCCCTGATTTCCTCAAACATCAGCTGCCCCTTTCTGTGTGTGTCTGCACTGCACTTCACCCATCCTTCTCTTGTGGTTCTTCTCATCCTGTAATTGCAGGTTCCCGTGTCTGTGCCATTCATATTACTAGGCTGTAGTGTGAGCTAGTCATTGATAACTAAACTAAATGTCAGCATTATCTCTGTAGCATTAATGTCTTGTACTAGCTGGTACTCAGTTGGCATTTGATTCATATTTGCTGACTAATTATTGCCACTGTTAAAATCAGTTATCAGTTATTTCTGTTCAAATCAGAAATTGCCACATTTTGGACAATCACTAGGAATTTACTAAGTGCCTACCATGTGACAGGCATGTGGCTTTTGCTTTGTCACACACACAAGTAAGGGGCTGTGAGGTGTAGGGAAGAGCCAGAACCTCTGCATCTTATTTCCCTTTGCTTCTTTATCTTTCTGTGAGACTAGGCAAGTCACTGATTATGAAACTATGTATGTTTATATTTGTATGTGTGTATGCGTGTGTGTGTGTATAGAGAGAGAGAGAGATCTAGATCTAGATAAATAAATAAATATATATATATATCTAGATATAGATATATAGATATAGATATAGATATATATGGATAAAGATATATAGTTATATATGTCCCCCATCCCCTAAATCTGGCAAACCTATCAACCAGTCACAAATTCAAAATAGGCTAAGTAAAGTTCATGATATTTGGAATATGCCCCTAAATTTGGAGTTTGGTGTCACAAAAGGAGAATCTGACATCTCCCAAACCATCTGTATCATGTAAATGCCTTAAGAATAAATCTATCCCTGAAATAGACCATCAGGCTAACCAGATACTGTCAAAAGCCTTTTTAAGTTTACTTTTTTGTACCTCAATTAGCCTACTTTCTAAATTGAGACAAAATGGTTAAAAATGTATAATCTGTGTATAGGGTTGTTAACTCTTCAATCTTAACACATTCATCTGAAATTTTATACAAAGAAGATTATATGCTGGGAATTAGCCTTCCAGTGTGAAACTCCTGTCCTCTGAATGTATCCTATCCCTAAAATCATATTAACTAAATATGCACAGCATTTCAGTTTATGCAGTACTTTTATAAGCTTTATTTTAGTCCTCAGAACAAACTGTAACTTTGGTAATATTTTTAATCTCTATTTGCAGATGCTAAATGTCCAAAATGGTAAAGAGCATACAGGCAAAATGATATGGGACATGCAAAGTTAAAAATGTGCCTATATGCCCAAATAGCCCATGGCACTGCTATGGTCTGAGTTTGAATCAAACCTAAATTGATATTGTGTGCTATGTACCCACAGGAATATGGCTTTCTATGTATGTGTCAATTCTTTAGAAGCCAATATCACAGGCATTTACTCAGCAACATGGATTTCCAAGTTATGATGATGATAGTCTGCACAAATTGATAAATACCTTGGATCTCAACTGCTAACAGTCACATCTAACTACAATCCCATCTCAAATTGACAAGTTGTTAAGAGGCGCAATAGAACAGATGCTGTAATTTCTGATATCCTACTCAGTTGAATGATAAAAAAAAAAAACAACAGAAAAAGAGAACATGATTCATATTAGTTGAAAGAGCTGGTCAACATTGAATGTATTTACCTCTTTTTAAAAAAGTGGATCATCCCAACATCTTAAAACTTTTGTTACACTATCCCAAGCGGGATATGACAGTGGAAAAAAAAAAAAAAATCCAGTTAACCACAATGCTAGTTTTTACCAAGCATACAGCTATTTGTAAACAGCTGAATGCTCAACCAACTTTTTCAATTTGCATCTAGATATTGATCAGAGTGGAGGGCCGGCAAATAAAATCTAATAAAGTTTTAAGAATCTTAAGATAATAATAACTGCTACTATTAAATGTGTGTCTGCTATGGTCCAGGTGACTTACACGGCTTATCCTCCACCTCCAAAGAAACCCTAAATCAAGGTACTTTCAGCATCTTTTATTGAAGCACAAACAGAGGTTCAGAAGCCTTAAGAATTTTGCCAACGTTCATAAGACTGGTCAGTTGAATGTTCTAAACCCAGGTGAACCTATCCACTGTCCAATTCAACACAGTGGCCTTGTCTGGTACAGCAGGGCATGGAAAAGAAAGGAAGAATGATGCGACAATGGAGTGGTTCTCTACCTTTTTGTTTTTCCACATAACACAGCTGAAGGACATGATACATTCTACCAGCAATAGTGGAGAAAGAAAGAAGGGACAATGAAGGAAACTTCACGGGTGTTTTTAGAAAGGCTGATCCAATGTTATGTGGATCCTACCAACACTATCACTAGGGTTGCGAACCCCATCACCAAATAACCATAGGATGGTCCTCACTGGCAGATCTGCAAGTCTCAAAAGGTTATCTGCAGGACACCAAGCCTTGAATTCTCCTTCAAAGAAGTTCTCTACTAGTTCATGAAATACTTCATACTATCCCCCCAACGCACACATACACATACACCACACCACACCTTTTTTCAAGTTTACAATGCAGGTATGATGTCACTGATGGTTAAAGATTAAAAACAAACAAACAAAAAACTGTTTAACGTGATTTAACCCTGCTTTTCTAACAACTAGTGAGCCATAAAGACATTTTTTCTCCATCACACCCATTATAATTTCATGGAACAGCTGTTCAGAGGAGCACACTGGGAACCCATCCATGAACAGGATCTTCTCTGTGACCTTTCTATCAGGCATTCCATTGCCCAAGAGGTGAAGCCAGAAATTCAGACATCCTTGGGCCCTCCCGGCAAGGCTAACAGTCTTCTGGGCAATGGGGTATTTGGGATGTTAAGTGCTCTGTGAGTGAAATGCCACAGTCCTGTCACCTTTCAGATCAATGAGGTAAATGACGGCAATTCTAGTTCCCTGTCAGCTTAATTAGAGGAAGTGAAACACAATCACAGGCATTAGCACAAGGCTGGTGCAGAGCAACAGAAGACCCTAAGGGGCAGGCCATAACAGCAGACCACAGGGAAAGAACACTCCTCTCCTTTGACAATTTCATTGAAAGTCTTAATTACAATGCTACTGTAGGGGGGAAATTGTTTTATAAATGCCATTACAAACACAGTCTGATTGCAGAAATCTTTTCATCTAAAAACTAATTAAACTATTATTTCCTCCCAGATTACAATACTAAACGCAAGTTTTTCACTTAGGAAAATAGTTACCCAATCTTATGTTCCCTATATTTAGACAGTGTCTTTTTTTTCTTTTTTTGCAAAGTATCTAATGGCCAAAAGGTTCAGAAGATAACAGAGTAAAAAACAAAAAAACAAAGCAACAACAACAAAAAAACATTCTATTGTGATGCAGACAAAAGATTCAATGAAATGTTTTTGCTAACATGTGAAAGTGAGTTTATGTGCACCATCTTAATCATTTTGATAGAGCATATTTTTTGTAATCATGTCAAAAACTCGTTAAAAGAAATATTACAGGGGCACCTGGGTGGCTCAGTCGGTTAAGTGTCCGACTCTTGATTTCAGCTCAGGTCACGATCTCACGGTTCCTGGATAGAACCTGACAGCATGGAGCCTGCTTGGGATTCTCTCTCTTTGCCCCTCCCCAGCTTGCACAGGTGCACAAGTTCTCTCTCTCTCAAAATAAAACATAAGCTTAAAAAGAAGAACAACCACTACCAAATTTGACAAAAAGATTATTCTGTGACCACTGAAATGTAAGCTGTAAGAGAGGAGGGGTCTGCTTCATTCCCCGATGTGTTGGCAGCACTGAACTTACTTAAGCACAGGTGCTTACTACTTGTATGCTGATGGAAAGAAAACTGCTCTCCAACTGGATGCAAAGTGATCCCTTCAATCTCCTACGTTAAATGTTAAAAAGAAAACCACAGGCCCAAAATGGAATCACTTAGGCCCAGTGACCAAAGTGGAGCTTTAACACCTAATTTGGTTCCAAACTTCCACAGATAGGTAGTCTTAACCTGGTCAGTCAGGAATTTTCTTATCACTGTGAATACAGTAATCTGTCACATGGGCCCTCTCCATCCCTGCTCCCACCCAAAGGAAGATGAAGTAATATACCTGATGAGACCTGCCCTTTCCCCTAAGGGAAGGTGACCTTGCCTGAAATACTCCTTCCTTTTCTTTTGCTAATAACATTTTGCCCCATCCTCCTTCCTGTAAGAAAGCTTCCACTCTGTACAACTCCTGCAAGTCTCCAAGCATCTCTCTACTTGTTAGGTAGGCTGCTGCCTGATTTTTGGAACTCCTACTAAAGCCAATTAGATCTTCATATTCACTTGGCTGAATTTTGTTTTTTAACATTAGAAACCATGGGATAGTTAAGTGGATTGGAATTTCATAGGTTTTCCTCAAACCGCTTTATGTATGTAGAAAAAACAGAGTATTAGCTCTTGAATACAAATGATAAAGATAACAACAGTCCAAAAGGACGTAATTTTCAATCTTAGGGGAATGGGAAGAGATAAAAGGCCGTGCATGCAGATCAGAGGAAAAAACTGATGCCATAAAGAGGCTAAAACCCACAATGGCTTGGGATCACAGTGTGTTACCACATGCTCAAGCCAACCCCTTGAAATCAAACCATTATTGTTGCACTTAACCCCATGACTGATCATAAACCAGAGTTCTTCCCTACTTTCCCTTCTGAAGCTCCACTTTATTACATCAGGGGAATCTTTCACTTGCTTCCAGAAGATAAAACACTTTCAGCTTTAAGAAAAGGCTGACAGACTAAAATCAGAGCAGAGGAAGCAGAGGTGATTATAAAAGGATTATTTGCTTCACAAAAGGATTCTCTATGGGCTTATTTTAAGTAGTGGTCTTGACTAACAACTTTAAGTGTTTATTTACAGGTCATCAATTATGTTAAGGGGAGGGGGAGGGGGGGAGAATAGGTGGGGAATGTCAGGGAAAGGATACTTAATCAAGTAAATTATTAGAAGCTACCCGTGTGAGGGTCAGTCAGAAAACAAAAGATTGGTTTCGTTTATCTCACATAATAAGATAGAAGTCCAAGGGAGGCTAAATGTTAGGATGCAAATACTAAACTTACACCTATATCTTCAGGAACAACTGAAACAAGGCGGAATTTATAATTTGTAGGCGTCACCATCTCCTTTTTCATAAACCTTTTTACAAAGAGAGAGAATGAAGACAGGGGAGCATTGTGCAACAGAAGCTTCAATTAAAAAAAAATATTATATTGACTCTCCCCATTGAACTCAAAGTGATCAGGTAGCTGCAACTTCTAAAACATGTCATCAAAAGTTTATTTTTCCAAAGCTTCTTTTTCCAGAGAGTCATAGGTAAAACAGCAAGACAGGGGGACAGTTATTTTTAGCGATCTCAGTGGCACAGCTTTCTCCTGAGGCAAAACGTAAATCAGATAAGGGTCTCAGAGGAACGGAAAGGAAGGAAACCAGCCACTTATTGTATCCAACTCAATCCTCCCCTGACAAATTTGGTTTTAGAAACAGAGCTAGAAAATACGCTATGGAATATTCAAGGATGACACACTGTAGTAAGCGGCCGGGGAACCACATTTCAACACCCGTTAGAGGCTATTACCACTCCCGTTGCACGCAAGAAAATTAGCTGTAATTGGGTAAGCGACACAAGTAGAGCACAGGAATGGGAATTGAGCAGACACTTAATTAATGGTGTTGGGAGAAGGGAAATGGGATTAATGAATGGTTGATATAAATTCCATTTTGCTATTGGGTTAATCACTGGTCTCATGAAAATTTATTTCCTGGCTAAGATTTATAACAGACTTTTTAAATATTTTATTCCGTTCTGAATAATTTCTAACTTGCATTGTAATTGCCAGAATCCTACTAGCCACATAATTTATTGGTGCGCATACCTACCCATTTGGCTGGATCGCCATTAAAAATGTGGCAGTACAGAACTCCCCATGAAAACGGGAGAAGGTAACTTTGATTTGGCATAGCTCTTCTTTATATAATTTTGGTCCTGTCAGTGATTAAATAACCAGGTGAGGAGTTCGGTGTCCAAAGAACACAGCCAAACACAGTGCTGTGCTTCCCTGGACTGGCTACACTTAAGAACATAAGGAAAAGCCCATGATCTGCCTGAGACTCTGACTATTCAGTGGAATTCTTTACTTGGCATTATTGTGGAGTCACTGTTAGTCATTTTTGCTTTGTTCATATTTTATCTCATGACATGTCAAATATGTCAAATTAAAGTAATTCTGGATTCAAGTAATGGCATCAGTTTCTTTTTTCTTTCATTCTTTTTTTTTTTTTTTTTACATTTTGTTTTTTTAAAAGCACTTGCCAGGAAATAAAACATGCCTTTGCTTGTTCTTCATCATATCTAACTCTTTTCTTCTATTTATGTTAACTGTTGTATTGAAATGTATTTTGCAGTGTTTTTAAAGCAAAATAATTACTTAAGATATACATTTTTTTCTTAATTTTTAATTTAATTTTTACTTTAGAGAGAGTACAAGTTGGGGAAGAGGGGCAGAGGGAAAGAGACAGAATCTCAAACAGGCTCCACACTCAGCGCAGAGCCCGACTTGGGGTCTTATCTCATGATCCTGGAAGAATGACCTGAGCTAAAAACAAGAACTGGCCACTCAAGGGACTGAGCCACCCAGGTGCCCCTAGGTTATATGTTTTTAAATATATTTCAATAGAAATATGTTTATCCTGGTGACTAACTTAGTAGAGGTTAAACCAGCTTTGGATTTACTGTGATGTATATTTTTTTAACAGTTAAATGGAACTTGAGCATACTGCTACAGGGGAACCGGTAGACAAATTTATAGAAACTAATTTTATGGATAAGACATGAAGAGAGAGATTAAGTGCTCACCACAAAAGTGAGGCTGACATATTTTTATCACAAACGGGGAAACTCTTTAAAAATGTGTGTTCCCATTTAAATATTAGATACACTGCTTTCATATAAGTCTAATACCAGTAAAGATATGCAATTTCTACTAATTTCAGCATTTAAAATGACAAGGAAATTTTGTACAGTTCCTTCACTGAAGCCCTTTGTGAGGTGGAGTAAAGGTTGCTGTTATCACTCCTCTCCTCTAGATGAGGTAATAGATGCAGGGAGGTTGAGTTAACCCCTAAAGTGTGTGATCTTAAGTACAATAATAATAAAAAAAAAAAAAAGACAAAAATTCTCCCTGTTGGAAATAGGGAGGAGACTCCTCCCCTCCTTCCTTTTTTTTTTTTATTAGAGCATTTACTTTAGAAAAGTTTAGTAATTGCGATTTCTTTTTTCTGTGTGTGTGTGTGTGTGTCTTTGAAATGTGTATAAATCATTTTAAAAGTTCAAAGAGACTCCCTCAGCTTTACAATCCAGAAGTGCCTTTTTCAAGGACTTGGGAACCACCTTTTGTATTGTAACCATCAAAACAGATACAATCCTGGAGCACGTGGGTGGCTCAGTCAGTTAAGTATCTTATTTCAGCTCAGGCAAGGATCTTGTGGTCTGTGAGTTTGAGCCCAGTGGCCAGCTCTGTGGGTACAGCTCAGAGCCTGGAGCCTGCTTCAGATTCTGTCTGTCTGTCTCTCTCTCTCTCTCTCTCTCTCTCTCTCTCTCTCTCTCTCTCTCTCTCTCTTTCTGCCTCTCCCCTGCTGGCACTCTGTCTCTCTCTCTCTCTGTCAAAAATAAATAAACATTAAAAAAAATACAGCCCTGATTTTCCAGTTTCTGTGATAGGGTAGGAGCCTAACTGCAACCACTTCCTCTCTCCAGATTGCAAAACTACCTCATGTCATAAAGATATGACTCTGTTCTTTTGCTAAAGCCAGTAAGTTAACACAACACACAGATATCATCCCAACCACCTGGTGACTCCAGAATGAACCATGTGTGACAAATGGTGCTGCCCAGTTGTCTCACTTGAGAACTAGTTACTGTTTATCCTGAGAACACGGATGGAACACGTGGCACCTGGCTGGCTACGTGAAGGTGTGAGAGTACTTTTTGCTTCATCAGTCTCTTAGAGGAATGTCTATGATGTGCAGAACATTCTGGTTCAATGCTTTAACAATAATAAAACTATTTTATTTTTCTTCTACCTTTGTGGAGATGTTTTCTGGGTTCGGAGAAGATTTTATTTTTAAATTATATTTCCCCAACAGGTAACACACATAATAAATAACAGAGTTGGGATTCAGGCCAGGCCTCCTGAATCTATCTGTTGCATATCCTTGTACATCACAGATGCTCATCCTGGTGTATCCTCTTGGTTGTGCACATGTCATATCATTACTTTAAAAATGACTTTCTTGGGGCACCTGGGTGGCTCAGTCAGTTAAGCATCCGACTTTGGCTCAGGTCATGATCTTGCAATTCGTGAGTTCCAACCCTGCGTAGGGCTCTGTGTTGGCAGCTTAGAGCCTGGAGTCTGCTTCTGATTCTGTTTCTCCCTCTCTCTCTGTCCCTCCCCCTCTTGCACACACACACACACACACACACACACACTCTCTCTCTCTCTCTCTCTCTCTCTCTCTGTCTCAAAAATGAATAAACATTTAAAAAAGATTTCAAATGATTTTCATTGCGTACTGGCACTTTTGTTTCAACTGAAGTCAAATTCTTAATGTGTGTGTGTGTGTGTGTGTCTTAAGAATAAGAATAAACTTTTTCAGAAATTGCATCTGGTTTATGAACATTTCCCCAATCATATTTATTCTCCTTGTTTTATGAAGCTGAACTATCTCCACTTGTAAGTACATTTTCAGAACCAAGTGAGCCATAATCTCTTGTGTATCCATGTTAAGATCTAAAAAAAAAACACCCCAAATTAGGAACAAGTGGAACTATGATTCTTGCTACTGTATATTTTAACCACTTATTACTATTTAGAAATACACTTCTATTTTTTCATAGAGACTCAAATAATACTCATGAGTTACTGAGAAGGCCTAGATATTTGCCCCATTTTGATTAATAAACACTCATTACTTCCTCAGGTTGAAATTCCATCTGGTAGAAAATCAACTTGGAGCCTACACAAATTGATATCACACAGTTCTTAATCGGGGTATAAAATAAAATTTGATGCAATGTAAGTCCGCTAGGACACAGAAGGTGAGGACCTTATTCACATGATATCCACGTGCACCATCCATTCCAAAGGCATACTAAAGCTTTGGCAAGCCAACTATTTTTTTAATCACTACAATCAGCTTAATAATTAATAACTAACAATAAATCCTAAATAACAAGCAAGTATCAATAGAATATTAATATTGATATATACTGGAAACCATATATCAAATAGTGACTCAGATAGATATACTGGAAGTTATGCATAGATCCCCATGACATACGAAATCACATCAGAAAGCGAGTGAGAATGCCATTATTACAGAGACACTCTTAACTTCATTTTTTTAACCAAAGCATTTGCATACATCAGCACTTTAATTCACTTGCACTTTTGTCCTAGAGGAGAGGATTTTCAAGCAGGGACAAGAACATGGGCCCCAAAGATACAATGCTGATCAAGGAGTACAAATTTTAAAGGAATAACTTCCAGTGGCACCTGGGTGGTTCAATCGTTTGGGCATCAGACCTGGACTCAAGTCTTGATCCCGTGGTTCATGGGTTCAAGCCCCGCGTCATGCTCTGTGCTGACAGCTCAGAGCCTGGAGCCTGCTTTGTGGATTCTGTCTCCCTCTCTCTATGCCCCTGCCCAGCTCATACTCACTCACTCTCTCCCTCTCTCTCTCTCTCTCTCAAAAATAAAAACATTTAAAAAAAAATTTAAAGGAACAACTTCCAGATCCTTAAACTCTCTACATACATATTCTTAACTAAACTTAGTTTGTTAGAGATATTCCCACTGTTTAAATTCTCCTTTTTCTCCTTCACTTTCATGCTTATCATTTCCCAATTTTACAAAAGAAAGGCAAGATTCTCACTCATTTTGCATCTTATTAAAGTACACTGTTCTGAGATATAAAAACTTCTGGTGTGCTATAAAAAGGGATAATCATCTTAAACAAAATGTCATAATTGCCACCTCCATTACATATATTTTCAAGAAATATATTTTGTTTCATAACTATTCATTGAAAGTTATGATTTTCTTATCCCTTCTTTTATTAATGTGGTATATCACATTGATTGATTTGTGAATATTGAACCATTCTGGCAACCCAGGAATAAATCCCACTTGATCGTGGTGAATGATTTTTTTAATGTATTGTTGAATTTGGTTTGCTAGTATTCTATTGAAAATTTTTGCATCCATATTCATCAGGGATATTGGCCTGTAAGTTCTCTTTTTAAGTGGAGTCTTTATCTGGTTTCGGTATCAGGGAATGCTGGCCTCAAGGAATGAATTTGAAAATTTTCCTTCTTTTTAAAGTTTTTGGAATAGTTTTGAAAAGAATAGGTATTACCTCTTCTTTAAATGTTTGGTAGGATTTGCCTGTAAAGCCATCTGGCCCTGGAATTCTGTTTGTTGGGAATTTTTTGATTACTGATTCAATATCTTTGCTGGTTACTGGTCTATTCAAGTTTTCTATTTCTTCCTGTTTCACTTTTGGTATATATGTTTCTAGGAATTTATCCATTTCTTCCAGGTTGTCCAATTTGTTGGCATATAATTTTACATAATATTGTCTTATAATTGTATTTCCGTGGTGTTATTATTTTTCCTCTCTCATTTGTAATTTTATTTATTTGGATACTTTCTCTTTTCTTTTTTAATATTAGATAGGTCTGGCTAGAGGTTTATCAATTTTATTAATTTTTTCAAAGGACAAACTCCTGGTTTTATTGACCTGTTCTACTGGTTTATGTTTTTGTTTCTGTTTTAGTTCCTACACCATTTATTTCTGCTCTAAACTTTATTATTTCCTTCCTTCTTCTGGCTTTATGCTTTGTTTGTTCTTTTCCTAGTGACTTTAGGTGTAAGATTAGGTTGTTTATCTGAGATTTTTCTTGCTTTTTAAGCAATAGGCTTATATTGCTATTTATGCCCCTCTTAGGACTGCTTTTCCTGCATCCCACAGGTTTTGAACCATTGCGTTTTTATTTTCATTTGTTTCTGTGTATTTTTATATTTCTTATATTTCCTGGCTGACCCACTCATTATTCAGTAGTGTGCTGTTTACTCCCCATGTATTTGTGGTTTTTCCAATTTTTTTCTTATGGTTGACTTCTAGTTTCATAGCATTGTGGTCAGAAAAGGTACATGGTACGATTTCAGTCTTTTTGCATTTGTTGAAGACTGATTTGTGACCTAATATGTGAGCTATTCTGGAAAAAGTCCCATGTGCATTTGCAAACAATGTGTTTTATCATTTCAATAGGTGCAGAAAAAGCATTTGAGAAAGCACAACATCCATTCATGATAAAAACAATCAACAAGGTAGGTTTAGAAGAAACACACCTCAACATAATAAAGGTCGTCTACAAAAAAACCTACAGCTAACATCATCCTCAAAGGGGAACAACTGTGATCTTTTCCTCTAGGTTCAGGAATAAGACAGGGATGTCCACTCTCACCGCTGTAATTTAACATAGTACTGAAAGTCCTAGCTACAGCAATCAGACAACAAAAAGAAATAAAACTCATCCAAATTTGCAAGGAAGAAGTAAAACTTCCACTATTTGCAGGTGGCATGATACTTTACTCTATATAGAAAACCCAAAAAACTATACCAAAAAACTGCTAGAACTGATAAACAAATTCAGTAAAGTCAGAGGATATAAAATCAATGTGCAGAAATCTGTTGCCTTTCTACACAACAATGATGAAGCAGCAGAAAGTGAAATTAAGAAAAAAATCCCAATTACAATTCACCAAAATCAATAAGATATCTAGGAATAAACCTAACCAAATAGGTAAAGGACCTGTATTCTGAAAATTATGAAAAAATTGATGAAAGAAATTGAAAATGACATGAAGAAATGGAAAGACATTCCATGTTCATGGATAGGAAGAACAAACATTGTTAAAATGTCTATACTACCCCAAGCAATCTACACATGTAATGTGATCCCTACAAAAACACCAACAGGATTTTTCAGAGAGCTAAAACAAACAATTCTAAAATCTGTATGGAACCAAAAAAGACCATGAATAGCCAAAGCAATCTTGTAAAAGAAAATCAAAGATGGAGGCATCACAATTCTGGACTTCAAGTTATATTACAAAGCCATAGTGATCAAAATTGTATGCTACTGGCATAAAAATAAATACATAAATCAATAGAACAGAATAGGACACTCAGAAATGAACCCACAACTATATGGTCAATTAATCTTTGACAAAGCAGGAAAAAATATCCAATGGGAAAAAGACAGTCTCTTCAACAAATTGTGTTAGGGAAACTGGACAGCAACATGCAAAAGAATGAAGCTGGACCACTTTCTTACACCATAAACAAAAATAAATTCAAAATCAAAGAACTAAATGTGAGACCTTACACCATAAAAATCCTAGAGGAGAACTTAGGCAGTAACCTCTTTAACATAAGCCTTAGCAATTTCTTGCTAAATATGTCTTCTAAGGCAAAGGAATAAATAAATAAATAAATAAATAAATAAATAAATAAATAAATAAATAACAAACTTTTGAGACTTCATCAAAATAAAAACTTCTGCACAGTGAAGGAAACAATCAACAAAACTAAAAAGCAACCAATGGAATGGGAGAAGGTATTTGCAAATGACTTAGCTGGTAAAGGATTAGCATCTAAAATATATAAAGAACTTATAAAACTACACAGCAAAAACAAATAATCCAATTACAAAATGGGCAGAAAATATGAATAGACATTTTTCCAAAGAAGACATACAGAAGTCCAACAGACACATGAAAAGATGCTCAACATCACTCATCATCAGGGAAATACAAATCAAAACATTTCACCTCACACCTGTCAAAATGGCTCAAATCAATGACACAAAAAATGACAGGTGTTGAGGAGATTGTGGAGAAAGGGGAACTCTCTTGCACTGTTGGTTAAATGCAAACTGGTGCAGTCACTGTATAAAACAGTATGGTGTTTCCTCAAAAAGTTAAGAATAGAACTACCCTATGATCCAGCAATTACACTACTAGGTATTTACCCAAAGAATACAAAAATACTAATTCAAAGGAATATATGAACCCCTGTGCTTATAGCAACATTATCTGCAACAACCAAATTATGGAAACAATCCAAGTGTCCACTGATGGATGAATGGATAAAGAAGATGTAAGATTATATATATATATATATATATATATATATATATATATATATATAGTGGTATATTACTCAGCCATAAAAACGAAAGAAGTCTTGCCATTTGTAATGACATGGATGGAGCTAGAGAGTATGATGTTAAGCAAAATAAGTCAGAAAAAGGCAAATATCATATGATTTAACTCATATGTGGAATTTGAGAAACAAATGAACAAAGAAAAAAAGAGCATGAGAAAGGCAAAACAAGAAAGAGATTCTTTTTTTTTTTTTCCTTTGAGAAAGAGAGAGTGAGTGAGCACTTGTGTGGGGAACAGGCAGAGAGAAAAATCACAGGAAGGCTCCATACCCAACTTGGAGCCTGATACAAGGCTCTACCTCACAGTCATGAGATCATGACCTTAACCAAAATCAAGAGCTGGATGCTTAATCGACTGAACTACCCAGGCACCTCTACAGATTCTTAACTATAGAGAACAAACTGATAGTTACCGGAGGGGAAGTGGGTAGGAGGATGGATTAAATAGGTGGTGGGGATTAAGGAATGCACTTGTGACGAGCACTGGGCATTATATGGAAGGACTGAATTACTATATTGTACACCCAAAACTAATATTACACTGTATATTAACTAATTGGAATTTAAGCTTTAAAAAATGTTATGTTATTTGTTGTTTTGATAAATTGTGTGTTAATAGCTGTTTAATTTTTTCCTGTTTATTTATATTAGAGAGAGTGAGATAGAGAAAGAACACAAGTAGGGGAGTGGCAGAGCAAGAGGGAGAGAGAGAATCCAAAGTAGGCTCCAGGCTCTGAGCTGTCAGCACAGAACCCAAAGTGGGGCTCAAACTCCTGAGCCATGAGATCATGACCTGGGCTGAAGTTGGACGTCTAACCCACTGAGCCACCCAGCTGCCCCGTGTTAATAACTGTTTTAATAGCTCAATCTGGGGTACATATTTTAGAAAAAAATTAGTATGAGTTTAAATACTTTGTGCTACTATCTTTTGCAATAGCTTCAAAAACATCAAATGTCTAAGAATAAATTTAATGAAAGATATTTAAGACCACTACATTAATAACTACAAAACTTGGGAGACACAAATGAGTTCATAGATAAGAAGATTCAATCTCGTGAAGATGTCTGTTCTCCCCATATTTATCTAAATATGGAAGGCAACCCAATCAAATCACAGCAGCTAGTGTTTTTTTTCTAGAATTTGATCATCTTATTCTAAACTTACATGCCAATACAAAGAAGTAGAAGAGCCAAGATTATCTTAAAGAATTAAGTTTACTCTATCAGATTTAAAACTTACTGTAAAGCTATACTAATTAAGCTAGTGTGATATTGGCATAAATATAAACAAAAAGGTCAATAAATGCAAATAGAGTGTAGAAATCGACCTACACATATATGGTCACTTTATTTTTAATATTGACATCAAAGCAAATTTATACATGAAGAAAAGATCTTTTCAATAAGTGGCTGTAGAATGACTAACGGGTTGAATAAAATCAGTAAAAAATTATCACGCCTAAATATATGAATGAATTTGGTATGAATTTCTATGCTAGGAGAGAGTAGGAATACAAATCCAAAGAGGAAAAGAAATGATATAACATGTGAAAATGTAATAAGATAACCTATTCATATATTTTAATGGATGATAGTATCATTTCTGTTCCATTAGCTATATTTTCAAAAATGATGTAAGAGTTTTATTTTAAAATGTCAACATATATAAAATACTAGAAGCTGCATCCTTTTCAAATGATTAGACTTAGGATGAAAACAATTTAGATATCTACTTAAATATGTACAGGGAAACACACACTTTTCCAAAAATTCTTTAAGGGATCACAAACTAAAAACTATTTTGAATATCTAATATGTGCCAGATACAGTATAAGGCTGACATAATAGTTAATAATAATAGCAAGCAATAGTTAATGTTTTTGTTTTGTTTTGTAGGCTCCACGCCCAGTGTGGAGTCCAACACAGGGCCTGAATTCATGACCCCTAAGACCAAGACCTGAGCTGAGAACAAGAGTCAGATGTTTAATCAACTGAGCCTCCCAGACATCCCAGGAAACAGGTAATGTTTATTGAATGCTTGCTGTGTTCCAGGCACCATACTACATACTTTGTAAGCATTAACTGAATTCCTTCTCATCTCACTTCTATGAAATAGGTGCTGATAGTGTCCACATTTCATGGATGATAAAAGTAGGACATGGAGAAGTTTAAGGATGTTGCCTCAGTTCACGTAGCTGAGGAATGACTAAGAAGGACAGTTTCTGCCCTCAAAGAGCCTATGTTCATGAAGACTAGGGATTAGGCAGCCTTATTTATCAGTGGGTATCATGTGCAAAGGTAAGTTTCACTTCTGCCCTCTCATGTCCTAAAAGTACCCTGTATTATACCAAGTTGATAAGAAAATCAACTTTAGAGATTGCACCTCCTAGCAGAGCCCTGGGTCAGGCAGTAGCCATCAACAATCTGTGAAGGTGTTTAATGCCATTACCCATATGAAACTAATAGTTTAAGAACTGGTCCAAGGCTTGGAGCCAGGAATCCCTGAACCCTGCCTTTTGCTCTCACTGCTTGAGTGCAAAATGGGTAGATTTGACTAGAAGAATCATACTGGTCCTTCTGTCTTCAATATGTAAGTGTCAAGAAATAAAGCACTGACGACCCCCCCCCCCCCGCAACCTTTCCACTATATTCTGCCACAATATCTTCTGGTTCCACTTGGAATCAGGGAGGAAGAGGCATTGGTTCTATTCATCTGTCAGTTCAGTCCTATTTATGCCTCTATAAAATGACATGCCAACACAGTCCTGTCCAAACAGTTTGTCCAGCTCTACAATAGGTATTATGAAACATAAAGATAGAAGTAGAACTTCTTGCCCTCTGAGGACTCACAGAGAGAGGGGTCAACATGAAGATAAATACCAATTACAGACTGTGATATTGTTGAAACCTATCTACAGAATATCATGCTATCTTGCATTCCTTTCCTTCCCCCTACTCTTTCCTTTTCCTTCCCCTTACACTTTTCCTTCCTTCCTTGTCAAAAATGAGCTACTCCAAATGCCCCCTGCCCTTGTAAAGCAATGGTAAGGTGAACCTTCTGTGATCTGTGGAGATAAATGCATGCCATGGATTAAATTAATGAAAACCACTGTGCTTTAAGATAGCCCTTAAATGACCTTCAGTTTGTTCCAATTTGTACTCCCCAAGGGGGTCACACAAGTTCTGATTTGTGCTTGGTTATGGGTTGATTATGGGTGGTCAGCCTGTCTGAAGTTAATGCTCCTAGCTAACCTTCATCACTCCCACCTTCCTGTGATCTCAACTCATTCCATAAATATTAAATACCTTTTGTGACTTCTTGCTATGCCACTAGCTTTTTGAAGAGATCCAAAGGACTTGTCTGGTTTATTGAATACTTCATACACAAAAGTACTTTGATACAGCTTTACAGAAGTACATGACCTCTAAGTGTTCTCAACCTAGTTGAGAAGACAAGAAAAATGCACAGAGAGAGATTTTCTAAACACAGGTTACTGATAAGTGCTGACAAGTGATGCTGACAGACATGCTTTGGGATTCCCTGGAAGGTAAAATCAATGGTGAGTGCAGTGGTCCAAGAAGGCTTCATTGAAGATGTGGATTCTAGGCATATATTAATAACGTTTCTATTCTCCCACTCTGTTCTCATCCTTTTCCCCCATGACAGTCTGCTTTCTGTTCTCTCCCATTCTCTGGACTCAAACTTTAATGCATTCTTCTTTCTGTACTATTCACTGTTGCATCTCTATCACTAAGATAATTCCTGACCCATCATGGGAGTACAAGAAATATTTATTGAATGACAATAGCTCAGGATGTCTGAACTAGAAGAAATCTTGGAGACCATTCCTTTTATGAATGAGGTGCACAGAGACTAAGAAATTGGCCCAGAACCATACCACTTACAAACTGACATGTGGAGTCAGCAGGCTGGACGCCCTGTTCATCTGACTATGGGTGTAGTGATGTCTTCACCAAGTCCTGCTGCCTCCTGTTTATATTCAAACCCAATAGAGATTTCCCTTTCTATGTAAAAGTCACCTTTGCACCAATGTGGGACTAAATCCACTTACCTGGATTTTAGCTTCTGCAGTGAGCCAAGACTCCTTTTATCACTATCCAGTGGCCAAAGCTATTTTGGAGAAGAAAATCAGGCCCAGCAGGCATGTTCCCTATCTTATTGCTCTGCAGGCTGCTTTGCAGAAAGAAAGGCAGCAAAGAGAAACAAAAGCCAAAAAGGGCCAAACTATTACATAATTGACGTAAGAGAGTTAGTAAGGATAAAGAGGGCTCCAGTGGAGGACAGTGATTATTTTGAAGAGTGAAATGGATGGACTAAGAAGTGAAATCTTTTGGAGGGAAAAAAAAAAGGCAAACAATGTGACTGTACTATTTACCCAGTGTTAGAGACCATGGAAGGCAAATATTCACTTTTCATACATGTCACTTTTTTAAACCTGGGGACAGGACCAATTGTTCTGCCTAATTAGAAATGTCAGTTTAATGTTCATTGAAAACTAGACTTCTTAAAAAATCATAGAAGAGTTCGAAAAGAAAGAGAAATATGTCCAATGTGAAAAAAATTAAAAATAAGCCCATCATCATATGTAAAGGAGGATCTTTGCTGATGATAACAACTTAGGATATTAAGTTGCTGAAACTCAAATGACAATAAGTGACCTGCCTGAAGCATGGCCATTGCTAGGATATCAGTCAGGACTATATACGGTGGCACATAGTGGAAATCCACCAATCACTGGCTTAAAGGGTATGAGGTTTATTCTTCTTACAGAGCAAGAAGTTGCTGAGGAGACCATACAGGGCTAGTTCACAAGCTCACAGAAGTCAGAGTTTCTATATTCCTCAGAATGCAGTTCCAGTTCTCATCATCACAAGGGAGCTGCTGAACTTCCAGATGCTGTGTCCCATTTCCATGCAAGAAGGGACAGGAAAAGAGCAAGAAGAACATAATGGCCTTTAAATTAGAAAAGCAGTATTTCTGGGTGCCTGGGTGGCTCAGTCAATTAAGCTTCCGACTCTTGGTTTCACCCCAGGTCATGATGTAACAACTACGTGAGTTCAAGCCCCGTGTCGGGCTCTGTGCTGATAGTGTGGAACCTGCTTGAGATTCTCTCTCTACCTCTCCCTCTCTCTCTCTGCCCCTCCCCCACTCACACTGTCTCTTTCTGTCTCAATATAAGTAAACTTAAAACAAAAGAAAAGAGAAGAAAAAAGAAAAGAAAAAAGAAGAGAAAAGAAAAGAAAAGGAAAGAAAAGAAAAGAAAAGAAAAGAAAAGAAAAGAAAAGAAAAGAAAAGAAAAGAAGTATCTCTTCCAGAAGGCTTCTGCTTACATTTCATTGGCCAGAACAATATCATGGGGCCATTCCTAGCAGCAAGGAAATTTAGAAATTTAAATTCTTTTGAGCCAAGCACACTGACAATCTGGGTAGTGCTATCAGTAAAGACAAAAGAGAATGAAGTTGTGATAGGCATATAAGAGTGTCTGCTACAATTATGAAGGGTCATTGTGAAATGTAAAAACCAGAATGTCCTAAACCAAATAGCACATGTCTTTCTTCACATCTTTAAATGAGCCCTTACCCTGTCCACATCCATGCCCTGGACATTTGATGAAAGACAAATAAACAACACCAACCTTCCCACCAAATGTACTCTTTGCATAGTGAGGAAAATTAGGACTACCACCAACAGGCAAGACTTGCTGCTGGATATAGGTAATATCGAGAGTGGTCAGTGAATCAATATACAGAGAGCTTCAGGCTAATAGAGTTGGAAAGGTTTCATGTTGAAAGAGACATCTGAGCCTCTCTGTCCACCTTCCCATTGGGAACAGCAATCCCAGACTCCCACCCCTGGCAGCTCATCCTCATGCAGAGAGCTGGGTTCTCCTGTGAGGAACAAGGGCTGTCCAGACCCTCACTGCCATCATCAGTACAGCAGTATCTACTCTTGACTTTGAGAAACACTGATCTAGACATTACCATTTCCAGAGAACAGCTGTGTTCATTAGAAAAGATCGCCCACTTGTTGCCTTAGAAATATATTTCCCTATACTTCCACCCATGCCCAATGTATGAGTTCAAATATGGGAACTACAGAAATTCTATCCCTAAGATTTCTCTTCTAAAGTTTCCCCTAAATACTCTCTATTGCATTTACTCTCACAGCCCTCACACCCTGGTGATTCTGTTTGTGCTTTGCTATACCTTTGCCCTCTTAAAAGTCTATCCCCAGAAGGGGAATCTGGGTGTCTCAGTCGGTTAAGCATCCGACTCTTGGTTTCGACTCAGGTTGTAATCTCGTGGTTCCTGGGATAGAGCCCCGCATAGAGCTCTGGGCTGACAGCACGAAGCCTGCTTGGTATTCTCTCTCTGACCCTCCCCTGCTTGTGCACTCTCTCTCTCAGTCTCGCAAAATAAATAAACATTAAAACAAATTTAAAAATTTGTCCCCAGAAACCCACACAGCACCACAGATGCATCTGTTTACAATGGTGGACAAGGGAGTCATGTGACTCACTGCCTTTTCTAGTTCTGCACCCACTGGATGAGTGCTTTAGTCATAATGACACTAGCTGAAAAGGCTTTTCAAATCAAGCACCATGATTATATAATCTCCTCTCCTCTCCTTTCCTCTGTAATTTCCCTCTAATACTAACCCACCCTTCCCTCCTGCATCCTCCATATAATTCTATCCCCTATATCCTCCAGTCATGCCATCTTCACTTGTTTCTTTCAATTAAGTTTTCTGGTATAAATACTTCTGAAGCCAGGTTGCCACAACTGAAGAAGTGCAAAAGACTCCTCTGTCGAAGGTTAAGAAAAGGAAATTCCAGTCGTGGCTCAGGTGTGGTTACCTGCTCCAACCAAACTCTCAATGGCTGCTCTTTGCAACAGAAATCTTTTCTCTCATTTGTCTCCATTTACCCTGCTAACCAGATCCCTCCTATCTTGGTATTAAGACAGCTTCTGGAGCACAGGGAGTGAACACTGTGTCCGTCAGTGAACACTTCATGTGGAATGAGATCCTTTCAAGTTTAAGCAATTTCCTAAATTAGGATCTTTGGGAAACAGTATTAATACAAGCCACTCAGGTATTATTTAGTACCTTGCTGCTCCAGGACACTAAATAACATCACATTTTCAAAGCATAATGCCATTAGAGTTTATAAAGCACTTTCATTGAGGTTATCTCATTTGATCTTGGCAACAGCTCAGTGCACTAGGTAGAACTGGTGCATAATTACTGTTTTGTAATGATATGGATGCCCCTCTTCTGAGGTCACCTGGTAACTATGTTAGAGACAGAGGTAGGCCTGGAAAATCTGTCACCTAACTTATTTATTCAGAATTTTTCCCACAGTGACATGAAAAAACAAAAAGCTTGAATTAGGGGACCTGTGTTTTTTTATTGTATTGTAGATTTTAATTTAAATCTATTTAGTGCAACTGAGCATACATGGCCAGGCTATACTAGAAAGAAGAGAAGAGTTAACAAGATTCTAACCAGAGTGGTATGTCAAATATTTGGAAAAGGGAGACAGTGGTACTTTATGGCAAATTACCCCATAATTCCATTAAGATAGAAAATAGGGGGTGCCTGCGTGGCTCAGTCGATTGAGCGTTCGACTTCAGCTCAGGTCATGATCTCACAGTTTGTGACTTCCAGCCCCACATCGGGTTTGCTACTATCACCCTGTCAGCACAGAGACTGCTTCAAGTCCTCTGTTCCCCTCTCTTTGCCCCTTCCCCATTTGTGCTCTCACCAAAATAAATAAATACTAAAAAAAAAAATTAAAAAAACAACAACAGTAATAGCTGTTGGGGTGTTCAATTTAGTCTTACAGTGCCATGACTAAACTTTGTCCCTTACTGCCTAAAAATTAAATCACCTCCCCCAACTGCTTATTTTGCTATTCATCAGAGGCTTCAGAATCTTAATGGAGAAAGAGGGAAATGCTACTGATTGAAGAAGAATATAATTCTGAAGATAATTCTGGCTATGATAAAGATACTTTAACTTGAGCATTTTGGTGGAACAAGATTAACTAGATTCTTTTGGGAAAGACATAATCATATTTAAGCCTCTTGAATACTCAGTAGATTTTATCTTCTGAAGCATTGATACAGGTACTGTCCTAATAGAACTAATGAAATTACTTTTCTAAAGGAAACACATTTGTTGAAATCTAAAATAAAAAAAAAAAAACAACAGAAACAAAAACAAAAAAATGTCAGCTCTCCATCTGATATCATTTGTGGGGAATTACAGTGGGGTAACATATACAGTCAGGAAAAAGTTAAAAATATCTCAGTTGCCTGGTATTCTATACAACAGATCAACTGAAGATACATTTGTCTCATAATAAACTCAAAACAGCTTAATTAGATGAAGCACAGAGTTCTCCTGAGATTCTTTATAGCACTTACTATCATTTCAAGAAATGGCATATTTCCATAACCAATTAAATAATAAATCATGCCAGCATCCACTAAACATGCAAAGTTATGAACTAAGAGTATCTTTGGGGGGCCAAGCAAACATCCCTTTACAATTGTTATAAGAAAAGCATCTACTGAAAGATCCCAGTGAAGGAATATTTACTGTTGAGGAGTGGCCTGTTAAAACATTTATGACAAGCACAATCAGCATTTAATTCAAGTTTACAAAGCCTAGGAATCACCCAACATCAAACCCAGTTTGAATCAACTGCTACTGGTTGGCATTCCAATGACCAAGTAGAGTTCAGTTTACAATAAGATGTAAACCCCCACCAGTAGAAATTATTTGAGTACTTACAGATTACTGATAGGGAAGACCTCTAGCTAAGACATCTTCAGTAGTCACTACATTTCACTAGCCTAGAGCACATAAAATGGCTCATTCATTCAGCTATCTAGGTAGGTTCAAGACATTGATTCACCGGCAACAGTTTATTGTTGTTGTTATCAGCCTACAAATTTTCAACTTAGCTCAGCCTTAACTTATAAATAACTTTAAAGGGTCAGGACTCTGAGGACCAACTTATGTCTTGAAAGCTGCATCCCTACATAGTAAAAATTTTCAAATACAGCCCTTGATCCCAAAACTCTCCCCTGTAACTAGGCTCACTCAACATGCATCAGGGTTCCAACTGAGGGTAATAAGGAAGGCAGACAGGAGATAAAAAGATGAAGAGCCTTCATTGAGGGCGGTCCCCTACAACCCTGCAAATATTGAAAAGGTAAGGAGGGAAAGACCAGAAGATGTCCACTTTTCTCAAATATAAACTAGGATGTTAAATGTGCTGAATGTTGATTAGATGATCAACGAAGTAAGTGCCTAATAAATGGTAGGTACTCAATTAATATTAACATCAAGGTGAGAAAAAACGAGAATAACAGAGAAAAGAAAAAGAGTAGGCTAGAGAACTGAGTTTGGCTAGAGCATCATGCCTGTTTTGAAGAAGGGAAATGAAAGTAAACTCTTACACCAAGACCTTAGTTATTTCCAAAGTAATACAGCAACTCTCAAATGTGACATTAATGCCCCTCTGCTTACCCCCATGCATGTTAAAGCAAATTAAATTTCATGCCAAATCACCCAGGCAGTCAGTAAGCAGCACAATTTCAATCTCTAGGATTTAAGCTGATTGCTCTAAAAATATAATGCACCAATTGGGCAGCATTGAAGTCAAACATGGCCCTCTTTAATCATTTCTCTTGACAAGTTGTTTTCCCAGGAATGTGGCCACTGTGAACCGTAGATTAACTCATCTCATGGAAGTGAGGGGGTTTATTTCCACTTGCAACCCAGACATAGCAAGGAATCAAGGGCTGACCTGGTATGGACATGGATGTCTTCCCCTGGCTAGAGGCAAGTATCACATTTAGGCTGTACTCACCTGACAACAAAATGTTTCCTAGTTCAAAGAGCCAATCTCATCTATAAGGAGAAAGAAAACAATTTGGCCCCATTTTCATCATATTTAACCATATTTGCAGCTAGAGTGTGTGTATATTTCATTTTTAATCTGAATCCTACTTGCTATAGTTAGAACTGATTTCTCTTTATTCTTTTCTCAATGGCTGTATGAGTCCTAACAAAATGCACATCAGTAACTGCTGGAGTTCATCACAAGGAAGGCTAATGACCAGACTCATTTGTTTCTTCAGGTTAGGCCTCAGGTCATCTATAGTAGGAGTTTCAATCCTGCATTATGCCTTATTTGGAGATGTTTCCAGAAGCAGTGCCACTGGAGAGTTCTTACTGAACTTAAGCCCCTGTTTTGATATGCAAAGCATTACATTCCAACATCTACAAGAACTTTGTAGTTCTTCATCAGTTCATCTACAAGAACTGATGTTCAGAGGGCCTCAAATTCCAACATGCATAAATGTAGTCATTGAGGTGATGCACTGGTTGCTGGTGCCCTGGGGATGGGGTAGGCAGTTCTCTTCCATAGCATCAAGACAATGCCAGTGTTCAAATTGGTTTCAAGTGCTTTAACACATTCACTCACTTAATTGTCATTAAAACTGTAAGGCATTGGGGTGCCTGAGTGGCTCAATTGGTTAAGCCTCCAACTCTTAATTTCAGCTCAGGTCATGACCTCACAGTTCATAGGATCGAGCCCCACATTGGGCTCTGTGCTGATGGCATGGAGCCTGCTTGGGATTTCTTGAAGCAACAGCTCGACACTTGATCTTCAAAACTGACATGTTTATATATATGTATGTACGTGCAATTGCTTCATAGTAACTGTAAGAAATATGAATTATAAGGGATTTCTATCTAAATACTAGTACAGTTTTAAAAAACCTAATGAATAATAATGCTACAATATAATAAGCTTCCCCATTTCCTTGGAAATCTATGTGAATGTGCTTGGTTGCCAAATGACTCAGATATCACCGCTGGCATTTTGTGGATAGGTCCGAAGATTCTAAATTTCCCTGAAAGCCTCAGTGGTCCCTCACACTGACAATTTATCCACTCAAAATGCCAAAAGCACATTTCACTTGCAAAGCACTGCTAGTTCAAAGAGTACCCTCCTCTTACTCCACAGTTATATCTATATCCAAATGATGCTTCTATGGAACTGAAGATTCATTCTATGGTACTTTAAACACCCTCCTAGAATTAATTGTTGTTAATTAAGTATCTTAGCAGATCTTTTATAAATATAGACTATATGAAAATAAACTTCAATTTAGCCCCTGGTCTACTCATCACAGTTTTAAATATATAACACTGAAAGAAAAGTTCTTAATCAAAAAAGATAATGTCACAAAGAGGGACAATTCAAAGGGAGGAAAAATGGGAGAAGAAAAATGAACAGGGGAAAGTATGGTATCTATGAATTAATCAAGATGAACAATGAAGATAAAGTATAAGGCAATGTACCCTAGAGAAATAAAGGAACACGGGGGGGTGGGGGGTACATGGGGAGCCAGAGGAAGTGGGGAGGTGGGGAGTTCCCTGCTTCTGTAGATTTTAGGTAACCATACTGAATGAGAGAGATGGTGATTAAAACATGGGGCAAGAACTCACCTATCAGGATCTCCTTTCTTTTTCAGGATTTCTGTACAATGTTTAGAATCCTATATGATGCCAGAAGATACCCTTCCCCTATAAAGGAATTAACCAACAAATCCACAAAGCTGGCTCTTTGCTAACAATCTCTCAGTGTGATGCTGTGGAAGCATATGAAACCTTTGACAGCAGAAATGTTTTGAAGCCAAGGTCCTTCTCAGATATACACAAATTCCATCTCTCAAAATAATTCAAAAGAATAAGAAAAACAACCAGATGAAAGAATTTGCTTTTTCAAGCAGAGCAATTCCAGTCTTCATCAGGCAATAAGAACAAGCAGAGACCACAGATGGCATGTTCTGGAAGCTATCATTTAACAAAGTTGAAGCTATCCCAATTGATCCAAGTGCCTTTTACGGTTGGCTATGGAGTGGACACCAAAAATCACAGCAAGTTAATCCATTTGTCCTTTACATTGTGCCATCTGCTGCTGTATGTAATCTGAAAGAATTTTAGGATTTTCGATAGTGGCCCTTTTCCTTTTCTTTTCTTGGAGCTTGTCTTTCCTCTGTCCCTTCCCTCCATCTGACCAGAGCAACAGCTTTTGGTGAAGCATCTGCCTCTTGGAAATTCTTCCAAGCTACTCTACCTAACAAGCGTCTCAAAACACTGTGCTCCTCAAACCATCCTCTAACCATCCTCTAACTCATTTGCTTGCTTATTATTATTTTATATCAGCATCACTGGACATACAGTATCTTTACTCAGTGATGGTTAGTGGAATGGCTTACATGAAATTTTCAAAAGTGACATACAAAAACAAAATAAATCATAACTGTTATTTTTTTTAAGTTTCTATTAATCATACACAGCTCAGTTTCTTGGGAAACAACATGAGGGAGTGGAAAAGTGTGGGCTTTAAGAATCAGATAAAACCTATTCAAGTGCCAGATTCAATCCTTGGCGTTTTCAGTGGCCAGCTGTGCAACTTGGGCAGTTGCTTACCCTTTTGAAATCTTAGCTCTTGCTGCTTTGAGAGCCATAGGAACAAGTACTGCATAGCATTGGTGGGAGCTTAGATGACAATCTTTTACACTATACCCTTTCACTCTAAAAGCGTTATCAGAATATGAGATTCAGATTAAACAAAACATTCGACTATTTTAGAATGCCCATATGAAGCAAAAGTAATCTGCCCATTTTTAAATAGGTAGATAAAATGGTTAAAGTGGCAAACTAAAGAGATCATAGCTTCTCTCTGTTGATTCAGAGGGCAGCTAATAAAATACCAAATAAGTAGATAAAACTCAAAGGGAAACTTATGGCTGATAGAACACCAGGTAACTAACTGAAAGTCTGTTGTAAATATCACCAATTCTGAGATGTGTTCTATTTCTATTCTAAATCAGGGGCTCTCACACTGCTACCTATGACAATCACCTGGAGATCTCTGAAATCCCACCACAGCCAACTTGAACCCTGTATCAGTAAAATCAGACTCTCTTACAGTAGGACCCAGGTGATTCCAAAGCACAGCCATGTTTGGAAACCAGAGCTTCAACCATACCTTCTGAAAACAAGTCAATGTGCAAATGAATTACGTTATTAAAATGTAGTTCTTATACAAATGTAGTTCATTAGGTGTGGGTCAGGACTCTAGAATCTACCTCCCAAAAAGCTGTTAGGGAATGCTGATGCTACTACTCTAAGACCCCACCATGAGTAGCAAGCTCTAAATTGAGACAATGGTTACTGCTCAGCATTCACATGGATTGTCCAGACACAGTTTGTTTATTTCCGTTATGCAGTATGAGCCCAAAGAACATACACCTCTCTTACAATTAGCCCTCGCATCCCCCCAAAAAATTTACCATGAAAAATTACCAAGAATGTGAGGCACATGATGAATTTCAAAGTCAAATGTAAGTGAATTAGGTTGGAGTATTCCTGTGACTGCTCCTCTCCTGTGGTGCTGACATTTGCAAGTACATACATGGAACTCAGACACTCTCTTTGCCAGGGCAAAGTTTTTGCCAAGCAAGTCTTCTTAGATATCTGCACAGGTCTCTCAGGGCTTTAGCTGGATTTCCAGATAAATGGCATTGATGAGGGCTCAGAGAAATAAAAACCATAGAAGTTTATTTTATAGTGCAACGTGGGGAAAGTGACCAGGTATTTACATGAAAGAACTAATACAACTTAGACTCAACTCATCCCTATGTCCTGCATCTCTGAAGTGAACAACATTTATGATTTTAAGGCCATTTCCAATAGAAGGTGCCAGCACAGTAGAGGGCAGAGTGCTGAATCAGCCACTGCAATGCTCACTGATTGCTTTATAGCACAAGGCTTGGTTTATCTCTAGCAGGAAATATGAGTCCACTGATAGCAGACTATTTACTGTATCAGCTTCTCCGCAGCCTTTAATCAAGCTGGGATCCCAGCATGTAAGTCCAGATCTTCAAATCTTTCTAGCGGAAACATGGTCACTCATAAATCCTTAATTCATAGAGGCTGTTTTCCTTGGGAAGTGCTGAGGGCAAGATTCTGCTCTCACAGAACTTCTTGGCAACAAATGCACCATTTGCTGTTTAATCCATGAGGGCACCTACTTGAGTATGAATGCAGAGCTTCAAATGGGAAAGGCAGGAATTAAAATTATTTCACTCCTGGCCCCTTTACACAAGCCTCCTCCTAATTATGATCTTGCAGCCATTTCTTCCCTAAGCTTTATGAAAGTTAGAGAAATGGGAAGACAGGAGAGAAAGGAAAATGAAAACCTGGAAGTCGGGGGTAGGGGGTCAAGTATAAGTAGAAAGCTACAAAAGCTTCTCAAAAAATGACATTCACCTTTCTAAAACTATACTGACAACATTAAGGCCCCAACAGCAAAACGTACAAAGAAAACTCATGTAGTAGGAATAGCAGTCATCAGACAACAGTAGAGTTGGTTTTACATTTTACTCCTTCTTCTGGGCCAGAGATGATTAGCCAGGAGTTCTTGGGCAGGTAAAGGGTCCCTGGATGGATTTCAGGGGATATATCAACTCAGAATTCAGCTACCAAATTATGTATTTGTTGCTTTCTTTTTCTGGGAAAAGTTTCCATAGGTTTCATCAAATCTTAAAATAGTTCACAGATGTATGAACTAGAAAAGGTGAAAAACTATTCTTTCATTCATTAATCCAAAAAGTTTCTACTTACTCCCTCGTCTATGTCACTCACTGTTCCAGGCACTGAGAATATAGCAGTGAACAAAACAAATATCCATATCTCCTAGAAGCTTGCATTCTTCTGGGAGGGTACGAACAATTAATTAAATAAGTAAAAGAGATAGCATATTTGATGGCAATGAGTGCTACAGAGAAAAATAAAGCAGAAAAGAGGAACAGTGAAAGCCAGTGTTTGGGAGTTGTAATTTAAAATCATATGGGCAGGGTAGGTCGCACCTACTTAGGTGGCACTTGAGCAAGGATGGAAGGGAACAAAGACAAGCCATATATGGGGTAAGAGCTTTCCAGACAGAGGTAACTGCTGATATAAAAGGCCCTGAGGCAGGAGCATACCTGATAAATTCTAAGAATAGCAAGGAGGTCAGGGTGTCTGGACATGAGTGAAGAAGACAGCAGAAAAGAACAGGAGAGAGATCAGGGCAAGGGGGCCACAGTGTGTGGCAGCTATACACCATTGTAATGATTTTGGCTTTTACTATGGATAAGATAGAAAATCACTGAAGGGTTCTGAGAAGAGAGTGATTCACTCTGACTTATACTCTTTAAGGATCACCATGGCTACTCTGTTGAGATTAATTCTGGAGAAAGGATAGCAAATACAGAAGCAGGGAGAGCCATTTGGAGGTTTAGATGAGAAATGATGGAAACAATAGTGGTGGGACATGGTGGGAAGCAGTTAATTCCTCCATACGTTTTCAGTGTAGTGTCAACAGGATTGGCTAATGGATCACATATGGAATGTCACAGGAAGCAAAAGCTCCAAGATTTTTGAAATAAAGCACCAATAGGGATGGAGTTCTCTTTGACGGATGTGGACACACTAGGAAGGAAGGGCTGACTGATATTTCCATTTTGGATATGTTAAGTTTGAGATACCAATGAAATATCCAAGTGTTGATGTCCAGTGGGCAGGTGGACATAGAAATATGGAGTTCAAGGGGAAGGTCTGGACTGAGGATATAAATTTCGGAGTCTAAAGCATATAGGTAATATTTTTTGCATGACTCTAGATAATATCACTCAGGGAATGGGTGTAGACACAAGTCAAGTTCAAAGACTGAGGCCTGGAGCACTTCAAAGTTGAGACATCAGGGAGATGAATAGAACCCTACAAAGATTGGAGGGGTGATCAGTGAAGAAAGAGAAAACCAGAAGCTTGTGGAGTTCTGGAAGCCAAGAAAAGAAAGGGTTTCAAGGAAGGGAAAGTGACCACATGTGCCTAAGCTCTACCTAGTAACAGGTGAACTGGCAGGGGTCTATTGGATTTGGGAATGCAGCAGTTGTTGGTGTCCTTGAAAAAAGCAGGTTGAGGTATAAGCCTGAGCGGAGAGGCTTCAAGAAAGAATGGGGAAGGGTAAAAAATCAAATAAATAAAAAATAAAACTGAAAGATATTTCTCCTTTAGGGAATTTTGCTAGCCAAGGGGCAGAGAAATAGGAGAATAGCTAGAGGAAAACTGAGGTCAAGTTATATATACATATTCTATATGTTTGTATGTATATTTGAGAAAGAATTGAGAACATGTTAATATACTAATGGAAATAATCCAATCCCACATAGAATATTGTTGAGATTTCTTCACAGACCTTACTTACCTTCTCTTTCTGATTTTTGACTGATTTGTTTTTAGCCAAAGTACCGAATGCTAAAGAAAAAACATTACTGCCTACACTTTTAGTAATTCATTTTACTGGTTCAAAACACTTATGATCAAAAGTGGCCTCAAGTTCCTTTTTCTTTTAAATAATTTGTGTGAATATGGTAAATTTGCTTTATCCTTGTACTTTTTATCCTCAATCTACAGGCTAAGAGGATCTAAGAAATAGTAACACACATATTTCTTGGCAATCCATAAAAGCAGCATTCTGGAGGCAAGTGACACAAAACCAGAGAATGATCAAACTTCCCAATTATAAAATCATTTTCATTATTTTTCTCTGTAGACAGAGAACACTGGGGATTTTTCATGTGGTTTTTATTGAAAGTCATCAGATGTAAAATGATAAAGTCAATCAAAGGGTATGCACAATTTCCCTTAATACATGGATGATCTGAAGAGAGCATCCTTCTTTTTTTTTTTTTTTTTTAATGGTTATTTACTTTTGAGAGGATGTGGCTTAGTGTTATGGGTTGAATTGTGTTTCCCCCAAAAGATAGCAGAGTCCTAACCCTCATTACTTGTAAATGACTTTATCTGGAAACTAAGTCTTTGCAGATGACCAAGTTAAGTTCATTAGAGTGAGACCTAAGACAACATGACTGTGCCCTTATAAGAAGGGGGAAATTGGACATAGAACAGACATGCATAGATGCAAGATGCTGTGGAGACACAGAAAGAAGGCCATCTATAAGCCAAGGAACACTGAGGCCACCATAAGGTATAAGAGAAGGATAGTATTCATTCTCCCTGCCACGATGGTGTCAACAGCTTGATCTCAGATGTCTAGGCTTCATAACAGTGAGACAATAAACTTCTGTTTTTTAAACCATTCAGTCTGTGATGTTTTGTTATGGCAGCCCTAGAAAATGAATATACTAGTAAATAGGATTGACTGTGTTTCGTAAACATTAAACAGGTAAACAAAAACAAACAAAATCACTGTGCTCTGCATTTTTTTTCCTGGTATTTGAAATTTTGTATTAAGGGCAAAAGTTGCAGTTGCTTTTTCCAGGTGTTTTAAGCATTTTATTTTCTTGAAAATAAACTATTTATAAAAGTGGGGGGGGCTTACCAAATAAAATTTATCAGTATATTTTGGCTGTTTATTTCAGGATCACGGTGACTGCTTGCTTCCTGGTAAAGCCAATTTGGCAACACTGACAATTAGCTCTTAGAGCAGCAGTTTTGTTTATTTACAAGGAGAGCTGACTTCCAGGTTCTAGTTGAACAAATTCATCAGAAGGAATTACAGTGCTTAATTTTAGATATCCCTTCCCATTGTCTGGATGGCCCAACTCTGGGAGGGACTATTTGTTGATAGATACACACACACACACACACACACACACACACACACACACACACACATCAATGTCTATCTCTATACCTATATATCTCTATATATAGATATATAGATGTATATATATGTATATTTTTTAAGTTTATTAATTTATTTTGAAATAGAGACAGAGAGAGCAAGCAGGGGAGGGGTAGAAAGAGAGGGAGAGAGAGAATCCCAAGCAGGCTCCATGCTGTCAGTGCAGAGCCTGATGTAAGACTTGAACTCACAAACCATGAGATCCTGACCTGAGATGAAACCAAGAGTCAGACGCTCAATGTACTGAGTCACCCAGGCACTCCAGAAAGTATTTTTTTTATTTTTTTTTAATGTTTATTTATTTTTGAGAGAGACAGAGTGTGAGTTGGGGAGGAGCAGAGAGAAAGGGAGACACAGAATCCAAAGCAGGCTCCAGGCTCTGAGCTGTCAGCACAGAGCCCAACGCAAGGCTCAAACTCATGAACCGCGAGATCATGACCTGAGCCAAAGTCAGACGCTTACCGACTGAGCCACCCAGGCGCCCCCAAAAATTTTCTTTATAGATGTAATGCACATATCATAAAATTCACCCAAAGTGTACAATTCAGTATTCACAGAGTTGTGCAACCATCCTCATGGTCTTAAGTTTGGAATATTTTATCATCCCAAGAGGAAACCCCTTACCTAACAGTAGTCATTCCCCATTTCTCCCCTTGCCCCAGCCACAGTCAAATGCTAATCTACCTTCTGTCTATAGATATGACTCTTCTGGACATTTCATTTAAGTGGAATCATACATGTGGTCCTTTCTGATTTGCTTATTTCCCCTACCATAATATTTTTAAGGTTCTTTTATGTTGTAGCATGCATTAGTAGTTCATTCTGTTTTATTGCCAAATAATCCATTCCATGAAAATACATTTATTTACCTTTTCATCAGTTTATGGACATGCGTGTTCTTTTCAATTTTTGGTTATTGTTAATAATGCTGTTTTGCACATCCATGTAGTAGTTTTTTATGTGGATGTATGTTTTTATTTCCTGTGGATTATACCTAGGAATGGAATTACTGGATTATATAAACTATATTTAGCAATTTGAGGCACAACCAAACTGTTTTCCAATGCTACTGCACCATTTTACATTCCCATCAACAATTATCAGGGTTCTAACTTCTTCATATCCTTTCCAACACTGATTATTGTCTATCTTTTTTATTATAGCCATTCTAGTGGGTATGAAGTAATATCTCATTGTGGTTTATATGTACATTTTCCTAATGACTGGTGATATTGAGCATCTTTTCATATACTCACTTGTCATTTGTCTTTGAAAAGATAATGTCAAAATTGAATTAAACTGGTGGATGCCCAGTTGGTGTCAGAGAGTGGAGAATCGGTTATTGGTGTTAGAAGGATCCCACAAAGTCTTTGCTCATTTTATAACTGTGTTATTTAATCTTTTCATGAATAAGATTCTAACAGTTCTTTATATATTCTAGATATAAGTCTAATATCAGATATATGACACAATTTGCAAATATTTTCCTCATCGTGTATTCTCTTCATTTCCTTGATGGCATAACTTGAAGCTTAAAAGTTTTTAATTTTTAACAATTTTTTAAACATTTATTCATTTCTGAGAGACAGAGAGAGACAGAGCGTGAGTGGGGGAAAGGCATAGAGAGAGGGAGACACAATCCGAAGCAGGCTTCAGGCTCTGAGCTGTCAGCACAGCACCGACTTGGGGCTCGAACCCACAAACCATGAGATCATGACCTGTGCTGAAGTCAGACACTTAACCAACTGAGCCATCCAGGTGCCCCAAAAGTTTTTAATTTTGATGAAGTCCAATTTATGTATTTTTATATATCTAAAAAACTATTCCCTAACCCAAAGTCACAAAAGTTTACCATTATGCTTTTTCCTATAAGTTCTGTATTTTTAACTCCTACATTAAGGTCTATGATTCATTTTGAGTTAATTTTGTGTATAATGTAAGGGAAAAGTCTATTGATCATTTTTAATACTCCATTTAGTTTTTAAATCACTTAACCAAAAAGTCTAATATTTATAACTTGGCCCCCAAAATCCTACATGCAACTGTCAGCAAGAGAAATCAAGTAAGCCAGCTTTATGTCTTGTACCAGAGACAGAATGAGAGTCTCAGCTTAAGATCAGGAAACTGTGATGTGTTCACCATTGCATGACTAAAGGTCTGTATATCATCACCTTTATACATTCAACTATTCTTGTTGGTTCTCTTTTATGAGGCATAAAATGGGAAAAGATCCAATTCTCCATCTCCCTTCCAGTGGAGAATTAGGAAATTCAAAGAAAATTATGAACAGGAAAGCCCTTGGAAAATGGGACCATTGTAAGAGGGCATTCACAACACTCAGAATTTTGCTACATGCGTTTCTTAAAAACCTTAATACTGTAGGGAGCAAAAGACCATGGGAGACCTCTCTGAAAGGTATTCCTTGACTAATCCTTCTCTACGTGACCTACACAGATAAGCAGGTTTAAGAAGTTCCTTCCCTAGGAGATGCTAATACAGAACCAGGCTTGGGAATCACAGGTTGCACTGACCTAACCATAGGACTGCTCTGTGAATTGCAGTTATTATTCACATCCAAAAGGAATCGAGCAAGGTACTGACAGGTGTAGCGCGCCTTTAAATGATAAAGATTGCGTGAAATAGATTAACATTGTCAGTCAAAAGAAGAAAAAGACAAAAAAATCTTGCTCATTTGCCTTAAATTACTTGTGTTTGATAAAAAAAAAAAGTTTCATACACTTTGTAAGCACAACAGAGGACATTGACAAGAAGCTATACTAATAACTGGCAGTACCCCAATGTAAAGATATCATCCTTAATTACTAATGTCTTGGCAATCAACCCCTCAAGGATACAAAAGAGTCACTGAAGATCATGCTGATAGAAAACATCAAAATCAAACATCTTAGAGCTGTTCTAACCTAAATAATCCCTCCAGTTCAAATTCCTGCCTTGTCTGACTCTCGATTCTTACTGAATGGTTTGTTTCTTATACTTTCCTCTCATGCCCTTATTAAAATTGTCAGCCCTTCGAAGACAGAGTCTAGCTTTACTCTTCTTTTGCATCTTTAGTAGTACCTCGTGCACGGTAGGCATCTGATCAGGAGGAGCCAACCAGGTGAAGCAACAGATATAAATGGACCTCACTGTATATCCTATCAGGTTATAAAAGGGGAACACACAACTTATTTTTGGAGAAAATCATGAGTTCTAAGTGCATAAAAGAGGGCATTCCAGTGTTTTATTCCAGAGTAGGGATAAGACTTACAAAAGTATCCTTGTCATCTTATGTAAAGTAAATTTGCAGAGCTGGGTTCTGATATTTTGTTTTTTCTTATATAATTGAGTCTATAAAGACACTCCCTCCACACCCAAATCCATCCCAATAAAAATTAAATATATATATTTTTTAGTTTATTTATTTTGAGAGAGAGAGAGAGAGGGAACAGCAGGGGAGGGGCAGACAAAGAGACAGAGACAGAGAGAATCTCAAGCAGGCTCCACACTGGCAGCTTGGAGCCCGATGTGGGGGTTGAACTCATGAACCATGAAATCATGACCTGAGCCAAAACCAAGAGTCAAATGCTCAACTGACTGAGCCACCCAGGAGCCCCAATAAATATCAAATATTCTGCCTATTGACACCTGTGACACAGGCCTCATTAATACAGAAGATGGCTCGGTTTCATAACCCACCCAGCTGCAACTGAGAGTTTCTAAATCATGGTTTGGGGATGACTCTGTAGCCATAAAATATTTTATTCCTTGCGTGTGGAAAACAGAGTTGATTAGTGTGTGTGTCTGTGTGCGCATGCACACACACATACACACATTTCTGTTATTAGTGAAAGTGGCAATCCACCACATGTCTGCCTCAGCACTCCCTGTTTACACACTTCCATAGAGATTTCTCTCTTCAGCTACTGGCCAATAGAGAGGAAACACCATTCATTGTGCCATTCTCCATTCTGGCATAAAGTACAGTGAAGTAGACTCATCAGAAGTGCGCTAAAAATAGCCAGCTCTGATTGTAATCACGGATAGACCGTGCATTCCTGTTCATCTTGATGTTCTGTTTCCCTTTAAATTTTTTTCCCTTGGTTGTTCTTATGCTTTTGGACCCTGCTCTATCCCAAAACTGTGGAGTTCCTTATCCTGCCTGGTGATTTGAATTCTAACCACAAGCTTAGCTCTCTCAAATCATTAGGCAAACCACCAAGACTGCAGTAAGTTGGCATCACTCACCTTCTTCTGTATGTTGATCATTTAGAGTTTTCATTAGGGCATTTGGACCTCTTTGGAAAAAAAAAAAAAAAAAAAAAGAGTAGCTTCCACACCAGCAGTGGTCCATGCAGGCCTCTGGAGTCAGCCAGTTAAAGATGCCAAGGGAGAAGCCCTAAATGTGTGCTCTTTAAATGCAGGGTCAGCACTGATGGACCTCTACCCAACACAACGGCCACCACATTCATACAGTGCTTCCATAGCCAGCAACTTGATTTTATTTGCACAGCTCTCCCATTCCTCATTTTGGACCATCTGCCTTGGCTGAAGGCCCAGCTGTTTGAAATGTTCTGTTTTCTCTAAAATGGTTTTCTGGATCCCCCACAGAAAGACTTCCAGAATATTCCCTTTCCATTCTTTCTCCCTCCCCCTTCTCTGCTTTAATAACAAGCTATACTACCTTTCCAAGGTAGTATTGCTGTCCATAAATTCTGCCCCATGAGGACAGCCAGGGTGCAGGCCTTTGGCTGCCTTGGGCCTGTTACTGCTTCCTGCTCTGACCAACAGACCTCCCTTGGTGGGGTGAATTCGGTTACAAGAAAGGGCTGCACCAAGTGTTCCCATGATTCATCCTCACCTTCTGATATGAGGGATTGGAAGTTAAAATGCTTCAGGGTTCTCATGGCTGTTGCTGCCAAGTTTCCCATCATGCCTGGACAATAACAGACCACTAACTACCTATAGTTTCAGTCACCAAAATTTCACAAGCATCTTTGTCTGCTTGGTACAATCAGGTGTGTGTGTGTGTGTGTGTGTGTGCCTGGGTGTACTTGCATGTGTGGGAACAGGAGCTCCTCACACACCCTCCAGGATGTGGGAAGGAAGCCGGGGAAGAGAGTGTGGAATATCATCATTCTTCAGCATCTGTCTCTCAAAACTGCTCTAGGATTTTTTTTTTTTTATTTGTTTCCATAGAAGCAAAAGGTTGGGGGGGGAGGGTGGTGAAAACTGTAGTCAAATAGAACATTCCTATAGCAGAAGCGAAAGAACTCCTGACTTTTATTGTCCCTTTTCTTATGCCACTCCCCACTGAGTGAAATTTCCAGGTAATCTGCCTTTTTGAGATGCCTGTTTTTTGAGATGCCTGGAGGTAGGGTGGTGGGGGCGGGGGCGGGAATGCGGTGAGGTAGGCAGGGGGCGGGGGGGTGGGGGGGTGGAGGGGGGAGCTCTGCACAATTACATACCGAGCTGGGAACAATGCTAAATTTTCTTTTTTTAAGAAAAAAATTTTTTTTTTTACTTTTATTTATTTTTGATAGACAGAGACAGAGCACAAGTGGGGGAGGGCAGAGAGACAAGGAGACACAGAATCCAAAGCAGGCTCCAGGCTCCGAGCTGTCAGCACAGAACCCGACGCGGGGCTTGAACCCACAAACCGTGAGATCATGACCTGAGCTGAAGTCAGATACCTAACCGACTGAGCCACCCAGGCACCCCACAATGCTAAATTTTCTTTGAGACCCTGTGACCCTCGTGTATTCCATTTGAGTATCTTTATTCCTCTCCCACTCCAGTGCTTCTCCCACTTCCTTGACTTCAAGACTTCATCTTGGATGAAATTAAAATGTGCATAGGATCTCCTCTTAGCAAGCCCTTGAACACAGCTCCTTATAAAACCTTTTGAAACTACAGCTTGATGTTACAGAAGTCTGTTTCCTGTGAAAATGTTTCTAACTAAGCAAGTATACCTTCTAGAGCAAATGATTTAAAAACGATTTCAGCAGAATGTAACATGTTTCACAATCTTTGAATTGGAAAAAGCAAAGCACCGTAGGGGTTTAAGACACACAGGTGTATGTATTTATACAACTCATGCTCATTTCACTGTGTATAAATTTTACATGACAAATAATGGTTAACAGGGGCGCCTGAGTGCCTCAGCTGGTTAAGCCTCCCATTCTTGATTTCGGCTCAGGTCACGATCTCCCGGGTTGAAGAAGTGGAGACCTGTGTTAGACTCTGTGCTAAGAGCACAGAGCCTGCTTGAGACTCTCTCTCTCTCCCTCTCTGCCCCTTACCTACTCATTGGCACATGCTCACTCTCTCTCTCTCTCTCTTTCTCAAATAAATAAACATTAAAAAAAAATAGTGGTAAACAAACATCAAACTCTACATGAAGATCTGCATGCTGTAGTCAAGGGCGAGGCACATTGATGTCCACCACTTTGAAATGCTTCAAAAATAGGATGGGTGGACATGTGACATAGGAAATACAGGAAAGTAGGTAGTTATAAAACTGAGGTGGTGGGTATATGGGGCTCATTGTGTAACTTCTTCAACTCCTCTGTATGTCAGTAAGTTTTCACGATACAGTGGAAGTGTGGAATCCGATTGGCACACAACTTGGAATCAGCAGATTTGGAACCAACTTCCAGTGTGGTATGAATGAGCTATAAAATGTGGTCAAGGCCTTAACTTCAATGGACCTCAGTTTCCCCATCTACAAAATGAGAATCTCAGATGCATTTTTTGTGTCTAACAACCTATTATGTTATGAAACAAGCATGAATTGAATAGTCAAAAGCCTGCAATTCACAGGAATCTTGGGCTCTCATTTATTGAATTGATGTAGTCCAAAGGAAACACTGAAAATCCTATTATCCAACATTTTACCAATTGGAAAGCTCTAATGTGCCTTTGTGATCATCTCATCTCTCCCAGTGCAAACTTCTCATCTGGTGCCAAGTACAGATGCCAAAAACACAGTGGGTGGGAATAACCTCTCCAAAACTGGGGCTAGTAAAGATTGGTCTGGGTAATTTGAGAGAAAACAATTAGACTGCTGTCTCATGGTGCACTACCCAAACTATTTTGATGTGATTGTACCTCAATGCCCTTTCAGAGCCCACAGCCCTGGAGTCCAACATCCAGGCAGAGCGCGCAGCCACCCAAGGGGTGGGTATTTGGGATAGTCTGAAGGTACCCTTCCTCCACACTCCCCTTCTTAACCTCAAACCCCATCCCTTATTCCCATGTCAAAATATCTATCATCAGGAGGTAATAATTTGATTGGAGCTGTGTTTCTTTTTTTTTTTTTTTTTAATGTTTCTTTTTATTTTTGAGAGAGAGAGAGAGAGACAGAGCACAAGCAGGGGAGGGGCAGAGACAGAGGGAGACATGGAATCTGAAATGGGTTCCCGGCTCTGAGCTGTCAGCACAGAGTGCGACATGGGGCTCAAACCCAGGAACCATGAGATCATGACCTGAGCTGAAGTCGGACACCTAACTGACTGAGTCACACAGGTGCCCCGTATGTTTATTATGAAAAATACATCTATTCCTGGAGTGGGTAACATATTCAACTACAGCAGCTATTCACACCACGTTATTTTTTTTTTTAATTTTTTTTTTTTAACGTTTATTTATTTTTGAGACAGAGAGAGACAGAGCATGAACGGGGTAGGGTCAGAGAGAGAGGGAGACACAGAATCTGAAACAGGCTCCAGGCTCTGAGCAGTCAGCACAGAGCCCGACGCGGGGCTCGAACTCACGGACCGCGAGATCATGACCTGAGCCGAAGTCGGCCGCTTAACCGACTGAGCCACCCAGGCGCCCCTCACACCACGTTATTAATGACAATCTTACCTCATTTAGGTTGCTAACATAGACTGGGTAGCTTATAAACAACAAAAATTTATTTCTCACAGTTCTGATATCAGAAATCCAAGGTCGAGGCATTTGGTTACATTGGATGTCTGCTGAGACCTGTTTACAGTTTCATAGATGGTCATTTTTGTCTGTTTCCTCACACTGTGGAAGAGAGGAGGGGGCTCTCTGGGGTCTCTTTTAGAAGGGCACTGATCTCATTCATGAGGGCCCCACCTTCATGACTTAGTCACCTCCCAAAGGCCCTACAACCTACTATAATCCCATTGGGCATTAGGATTTCACGTGTGAATTTAGGAGCTACACAAACATTCATTCATAGCAATAACTTTCAAATCCTCTCCAGAGATTACTTAATAGTGGGAGGAGAACAAGTGCTATTATGAGAATTTTCTCACCTCCTACAATATTCTGGCAACCTCACCTTTTAGCCTGAAATGGAACCAGTATACAAAGCATCCTTAATAAACCCATAAGGAAGCCATTTATTTTATCTTTTATTTTGTTCCCTTCTTTGTTAATTCATTAATTTCAAGCAACTCAAGGTTATTAAGCATCTATAACGTACAAGGAGCTATGCTAGCTTCAGAGGTTACTGGGGGCAACGAGACAAATCTTGAGGAAATGGCATTCTCACATGGTGACCTGGGACTTACCTGGTTTTAGCATTAAAAATCTCATGTCCTGAGAACCCCCTCAGTCCTGTGCAGATCAAGACAGCTGGTCGTCTTAGTCTGATGTGTATAATATGAGTTATAATGCAGGTATAATCTTTCGTGGATTGCAAAGGTGTTCGGAACGTGTATAACCTTCCTTGACCTGTGAAGTCATAGGAGTCTCCTCTGAAGCCATGGCCATGTGAGCTAAGATTTAAAGAATGAGACCGTGAGAGAATGCCAGGTAAAGAAAAGTCACATTGAAAGGCTCTGAGGTCAAAAGGAGTACAGCATGTGTAAGAAACATAGGGTGACCCTATGTCTTGGTTTGCCTGGGACTGCCCTGTTGCTCTATCTCCGTTACAGCCTGTTGCCCTGGCCTGATTATAAACAGTGCTCCAGTTCACTTTCATAAGTGTCTTTGTTTGGAAAATGACTACAGATTTACCTCCGAGAAATTGTGAGACGTCCCCATGACCAGATGGAAGGGTCTGAGGGGAGCAAATGAAGCTGCTGTGGTGGCAGAAAACTAATTGTTCAGGGTCTCCAGGGAGACACTAAAGGTTTGGGACATTATCATAAGAAATATGGGGATAGTGTAAAGAGTCTTACACCGAGAAGTAGCATGATCACGTGCGAATTTTAAACAGAGTAAATGTGAGAGCGGATGTGAGAGATCCATTTAGCAGAGCTTTTGCTATGATCCAGGCCAGAGATGACAGTGGCCTAGATTAGAGTGGAAGCATCAGAAAGGGAGCTAAGTAAATAATTCAAAAGTTATTTAGAAGGAATAATTGACAGAATTCAGCCTGATGGCAGTAAGGTCCAGGCAGCACGAACATCAGGGGTGCCACATGAAGCCACTCGGGGTGAACAGATCTCCAGGGGGTCGCTGTATGGAATGCCACACAGAATGCACTGCAATCCACGTACTGTTGGCACAGACAGTGGGAGAGGGAGATTCAAGGATAATGGCCAGCTTTCTGGTACGAGCAACTGGCTGGACGATAGTGTTATTTAGGGACAGAGAATCTGAAGGAGATTAGAATCTCCTGTCCTCATTCCTGAAATCCCCTGTACTATGTACCACTCATTCCCATTTGTTTGATCAGGCGCATGTCTTATTTATGTGCACGTTTATCTTGCTCTTCACCTGATATACCCTAACCAGACTATAAGCGCTCAGCTCAGAGGCCAGGTTGGATCCATCTCTCTTATCACCACAGAATCTAGCCCAGGATCTGCCGTGAGGTAAGCCCTCGCAAACTCTTGGAGAAAGGTGGACAAATGGGAAGATAGGTAAGGGGATTTGTTTCTGTCGAGAGAAGAGCAGACACAGAGAGCCTGACTGGTTTAAAGACTACGTAAACGAATTCCCAGTAAGTCCCACTGAATACACCAATACAAGGAGCTGCAAACTGTTTCTGCAAAGGGCCAACAGTAAAGACCAGGCTTTATAGGCCATACAGGATCCGTAGCAACTTGTCTTCTCCGTCATTTTATTTTATTTTATTTTATTTTATTTTATTTTATTTAAATGTTTATTTATTTTTGAGACAGAGAGAGACAGAGCATGAATGGGGGAGGGGCAGAGAGAGATGGAGACACAGAATCGGAAGCAGGCTCCAGGCTCTGAGCCATCAGCCCAGAGCCTGACGCGGGGCTCGAACTCACAGACCGTGAGATGGTGACCTGAGCTGAAGTCGGACACTCAACCGACTGAGCCACCCAGGCGCCCCTCCGTCATTTTAATGAATAAGCAACCGCAGACAATGTGTAAACATATGGGTGTGGCTGAGTTCCAAGGAAACCCTATTTATGGATACTGGAATTTGAATTTCATATAATTTTCACATGTCACAAAATATTTCTCTTTTGATTTTTTTTTTTTCAAACATTTCAAAAAGTAAAAACATTCTTAACTTGCAGGCCCTAGAAAAAATGGGCAGTGGCTGAATTTGGCTTTGGATTGTTAGCGACCAAACCCTGCACCAATATATCAATTTCCCTAACATGAAGAAGAGCACAGCTTCTTGTCACACATATTCTCAAGCAGAATTTCGAAAAAGCTCACCCCAAATGCTTTCTCTTTCTCCTTACCTCTATAACAAGAATAGTATTTACAGTCCTACCATGTTTAATCTCTAATTCATCTTTTTAAAAAGGCTTTGAAGGGCCTTGGTGGCTCAGTCGGTTAAGTGTCCAACTTCAGCTCAGGTCATGATCTCACGGTCTGTGAGTTCGAGCCCTGCCTCCAGCTCTGTGCTGACACCTCAGAGCCTGGTGCCGGCTTTGAATTCCGTGTCTCCCCCCCCCCCCCCCCCCCCCACCTCTGCACCTCCCCCACTAATGCGCTGTCTCTTTCTCAAAAACAAATAAACGTTAAAAATAAATAAATAAATGAATTTTTAAAAAGGCTTTGATTTTTAAAAATGTTTTCTCTTTCTTCAATCTTTTTTGGGGGCTTTCCTTCTCTCTGCGTTCCCCAGTCAGTCTCCTTTTTTATTGTGCAAGTTTGTTTTCTCACTAAAAAATTTTGCTTTTGCTACCAAAAGCATTACTGGGTTTGCCATTTTTACTAAAGATGCTGAGATTTCTCTAGTTTGTGTTTATCACTTGCCTTTTCATAATCACAGACAGCTTCAGACCTTCCTACATGAAGGATTGATGCCTACACAGCATGACATACACCTGGAAATCTATTAACAATTAACAGCCAGTAAAAACAGACAACCCAAAGATCCAGAGACGACCAGCTTCATGGGAGGTAAGGGCCAACTTAACATTGTTAATGATGAGTACAGCATTTTTTGAATTATTATTGAAGAATGACTGACATGCACTATGGTATTCATTTCATATGTACAGCATGGTGATTCAATATTTACATACATTATGAAATGGTCATCACAGTAAGTCTAATTACCACCTGTCACTCTACAAAGTTGTGCCCGGCCGCCAACTGGGCTAGAGGCCACCCCAGCCCACCAGCGTGTCTGAGTACAGGATTTAATATATTAATGCCTGCTCAATGGCATCTGAAACTTTACCCTAGTCATAAATACAGTTTGATTGTTTAAAGAGAAATACTGTTCTACACGCATGATAATTTCTAAAACTCAACTAAGACACATCTGTGAGAAGAAGAGGGACTGTCATTTCTGCTTGTCTCACTATACATCAGTTAGACCCAGGCTGGAAGTCCTCTCTAAATAAAAGGCACCTGACCAAATGTATGTGTGCAGAACGGGTTTGTGTCCAACAGCACCCTTACTCCTGTCAAGTGTATCTCTGTATGGAATTATACCTCCAATCAAGGACAACATCTGCCCAAATGCACAGCTTATGAAATGGAAGAAAAGTTGACTCAGCAAGCAGAAGAGCTGGAATAGTATCAATGGAACCTTTTTTTCTCCCTAGAGCTAGACTAGGTGTAACTTAGGACAACTTTGCCAAGATTTTGGAGGGAAGCGAAATCTTGATGCTCCGAATGTAACAGGGAGGAGGAAGGCAAAGTAGGGACATTCACTCTATTTTCAAGCCAGTTCATGGTCAGCCTGACACAGGGTAGCCATGTCCCTGCCCTTTTATTTTCCCATCAAAAAACAGTCACCATTGCCCTGGATTACAATCTTTTTTCTGGGAGGCAGCAGAAGTGGTGTGGGGAGTTGAGAGGCCATGGGGCATATCGCACTCACGCAGGATGCGTCCCCCTGCCTTTCCCACAACAGAGAACACCTGAGAAGATAACCAGCAGCCAAGGTACTACCCAATAATCTAGAACTTCTGGGAATCTCTACTATGAAAAAACCAGTGCTTTGATGTGCAGCCCTACTTCCTAATAGACCCATCTGTGCAAGTGACTTCTCTGGAATGTTGCAGGCCCAACTGAAGAGTATGTAAATCCACAAGTCTCAATGGTATTAAAATGTGAGCCTTAGCAACCAGACTGAGGCACAAGGATTTAAAAGATAGCGAGCACACACCCTTGCCACACAAGTGTGTCTGGAGTGACACTGGTGACGAGGGTGGGGATGCTGCCTAACATGTGGTACATTCCTGGCAGTCTGTATTTTGTCCACCTAAGTCATCTCTGGCTCAGCCTTGTTAGATAAAAGGTCCGCACTTCTTTGGGGCGCCCTTCGCTGGCCCGTGGAAACAGACCATTTTCACAAACTGCTAATTCTGAAAGCCTTCAGTGGATGGAGCCAGGGGAAGAAAAAAAATACAGTTTAAAGGCACACTCTGAATTTGCTAATAGGCATGCATGGTCCTTTTGGAACCAAAATAGAATTTTTGATGAAGTACCTTGTGGCAAATTTGAAATATTAGCCTGGGGGCCCCAACAAGACATAATTCACTCCACTGGTGAGAACAAATCTCATTTCCACATCCATTCCTCTAAACTCATTACTGACCCGAGGGAAAACGCTAGCCTGGAGCAAGTTTTAATAAAGACACTGGTGGAGTCGTTGCTATAGTACTAAATGCAATAATGAGCAACAAGCCACTTGGTGGCAATGGACCCCTGGACCTGTAGAGACCCCAGAAGGCAGCTTCTGAAGGCTAAAAATTCTATCCAGAGTAGAACACAACATCTAAAAAAGATTTCATTACTTTAGGTGATAATTTGTCATGTAAGGCTCACTCTGGCTTAAATGGTCTGACTGTCAGCTTGCCTTCAAATGAAAATTTGCTAGGAATAATTGATTTTAAATTAATTTTGATTTAAAATATGAAAAGGGAACCAGGCAGATGCAGTAAGGGAATTAGAAAATAATAATAACTTTGGGGATGGAAAGACCTACATTCAAATTTCAAATCCAGGACAAATTTTATTCCCTCCTTAGGACTCCAGATACTTCACATCTAGAAGTATGTGTTTAGCTAAACATCAGTTATCTGCGAGCAGAGTCCATGTTTTTATTGTTTGCTGCTCTATTCCCATATGCCTTGTCGTATAACAGATGCTCAATAAACATACATTAAATGATTCTACTTTCAATGATGTTGTAAAAATTAAAAGAGCTAAGATTTGTTGGCACAAAGTGGCTCCACAACAAATTTAGGACAAATTAACCACTTCTCTAAGGCCACTGGTGGGAAAGCCACAAGTAGGGTTTCTAATGAGAAATCCAACCAAACTGAAGAGGTTTGTCAGCTGCTACGGGGCTGGCAGGAAGGGCCCAGGTCCGGGGAGGTCCAGGAAGGGTTACATTGTAGAGCATGGAAGGGAAGGGGGAAGAAGGACACCTTGAGAATGCAAGGGGGTATTTTAAGAGAACCAGAGCCAGTGATGACAGTGAAGGAGGCATGCTCGCTAATCAGTCCTCAGCTTTAGCAAGCAAAGTAGGTTTCTCTGGTTTCTGGAGTCTATCTCTGTCTAGGCAGGTAAAGTCAAAAAATTAAAACATGTTGGGGTGCCTGGGTGGCTCAGTCGGTTAAGCACCCGACTTCAGCTCAGGTCACGATCTCGCGGTCCATGAGTTCGAGCTCCGCGTCAGGCTCTGGGCTGATGGCTCAGAGCCTAGAGCCTGCTTCCGATTCTGTGTCTCCCTCTCTTTCTGCCCCGCCCCGTTCATGCTCTCTCTCTGTCTCAAAAATAAATAAACGTTAAAAAAAGAAAAATTTAAAAAAAAATTAAAACATGTGTCTAGAGAATCTACATAATAATCAGCTATTAGGAGAGGAGAACACGGTTCCTGGAGAGATAACCCGTCCTCACCTATCTATCCTTGTCTCCCACCACATCCTAACACAGGAACCCCTTCAATTTGGCCAGTCTGCCCCCAACGTTTGCATGACCATATGATGACTCCCTCATTCCCTTGGGACTGCTCTTCAAGCTTGTCTCTGCCAATCAAATTTCTATAGAAATAATCAATACAACTTTCCCAACATTATGAGGGGATGTGGGGAAGGAGAAAAAGAGAGACAGGAGATGAGCACATTCTAGCACAATGGGACTATTCTGCATCTTCCCTTAGTCTTTACAAGAGCCTTTCATTTGCTTCTATATGGGAAGGATTTTTCTCTTATTGCTTATAATGTATACATCTTGTTTCCTCAAACAAAACATTAGTTCTCCAAAGCAGGAACTTCTGCTTGATGCATATCTTCCATGGGCTGGTTATCACCCATATGATCCAACAAACACTTTTCAAATCAACGGTGAAAGGAAGTCAGCAGGGACCTACTTCACACTGAATAGAAAGGAGCAAATGACCTTTTGCAATTCTCAGGAAATTTCTGTAAACATCTATAGTAACTATGATATGCAAGGTAATCTGAAAGAATATCAAAAACATTGTACAAACATATACATAAGCAGATACATTAAATACATGCATACACACACACACACACACACACCGTATTATGAGGGGATATCTCCACTCAGCCATTCTCAGATACAGGATGCCTAAGCAGGCTCTGATTTAAATTCTGGTTACAATCAGTTCTTGAGAGTCAGGGCTGCCCATCCCAGCCAAGCATGGGAAAGAGCCTAGAGCCTTAGCAGTACAATCATGGCTGACCCAATCTGGCCACTAATGCTGATTCTTTGGGCTAAATGCTTCTCCAGTTGATCGCTCCAACCCATTCCCTTCTCCCCTGCCCCCCCCTCCTCAGTGGGTCTTTCAGTTTGGCCCCTCAGCTCAGCCAACTCCTATCAATAGGCAAATCCCTGCAGTATCTTCCTTTAACCTCACACAACTTGAAGTCACCCACATGGGTGTTTCCAAGAGAAAGAAAAGAAAAAGAAAAGACAGAACCATTATTGGTGCTTTAACAACGAGCTTATCATCCTTCCCTAAGAAAAGGGAGAATGAAAGCAATCCTTCTGCTTTCTGACCACTGGAATTGTAATGTGGCAGAGCCAGGGCACAGGGACTGCACAGAGTTTGATGTCACAAAGAGCAGAATGGAGAGTCCAGAGAGTTCTATTCACAACTGTAGAATTACCAACTGATCACTTCCCATTTCATAGTAACTGTGAATTATATCCAACAGTGGATGCCAGATAAGCTATCCATACCAATAAGCAAACATTCCCAAGCATCAGAATTGCCAGAAAATAGAAGAAGCAACAAAAGAATGAAACCATATGCACACATAAGAGGAAGAGAGACTTCCAGTGCAGATGGTTGCCCACACTGAGCACATGGATAAGTGATTATCACAAAGTTGAAAGATGCAAGTCTTGGGCATTTGTTATAGCTACAGTCAAAGCAGGGGTGCAGACGATATAGCAGGACAGACAATTAGGGAATTAATTAATTAAGGCTCTGTTTATAATTCTATTGTCAGTGCTAATTATTTCTTGGTTTGAAGTAAGCTCCCCTGTCTTCATTAGTGGCTGTCAGTGGAATGATAACATACTTGGATTTCCACAAGTATAGGGTGTTTCCAAGGACTGTATTTGCAGCGTTGGTTCATATTTTCCTATGATGACAGTAATAGCCAAAGAGCCCATACTCAGTGGAATCAAAAATGCCTCCTTTTTCCCCAACAAGAGGTATGCTCTTACTATTTCCTTCCTTTAGACTGTAGCCTCTGTCTGGTATTTAGTAAACCAAGGTAACCTTTTTCCTTCAACTTTGAAGGAAAAAAAAAAAGTTTAGGTTCTTTGGAAGAGGATGAGTTAGCAAAAGTTCCCTCCATGAAGTATTTGTAGACCATCAAATCCATCTTACAAATGACTCTGCTCCTGTATCCCTTCTCTGCCCCTCTTCAGGCATTCCTAATGTAAGCAAGCGCATCAAGGAGACGTAGTTTGGAAATCTGTAGACAGCCTTCCAATGAGGAATTGGTGACAGGATCACCTTGCTCATGCCTGTGATCATTAATTTCTACCTTTCCAAAAAAAAAAAAAGAAAAAGAAAAAAGAAGAAAAGAAGAGTGGCTGCTATTATTTGTTGATTTCTTGTGGCTGCCCTGAGACTTGCAACCAGACAGCAGCATGTGTTTTAACTTCTGTAATCCGCTAAGAGTCTTCAGGGTCTAGGTGGTAAGGGCAGGGGCTGGAGGGGGCAGACAATAGAAGGAGATACATGAAGATCTTTACCAGCAGTGTTTTAGGAATATGCCTGGAGAGAGAGAATATGCCTGGAGAGAGAGTTCTAAAAAAGAAAGAAGTAAGGATGCTAGATTCAGGAGTTTTTAGTCACTGAAAGAAACGGCATGTGTAAATGGGAACGAAGAATGGAAAAGACGAGACTACAGCAGAGCAAAAACTGTAGTCATGAGAAATTGGACACTATTTTCACTCCAGGATGTTATTTATGACTTTTTAACCAATAACAAAGGAGCATGTAATCAAACCTATCCTCCTTTAAAAGCTAGACCTGAAGAAATTGACTTTTTTTTTTCTTTTTAAGAAGCTACTTTGTTTCCTTAAATGGAAAGTTTCCTGTGGTACATCTTATTTTAGAATCGCTAACTTTATCTTCTCTTTTTTCTATTTTTTAAAAATTAGAATTGTTGGCTAATTCGTGATTTTGTTATTTCTGGGCACATTTAGACTGGCCATTAGTGTCAGATGCTAAAGGTGGTGATTCCAAAGGCAAAGAAATGGAGTCACAGGTCCATCTAACCCTTAGCAGTGCATGAAGATGCACTTCTGAAGGAGAGACAAGGGGTTGGGGGTGGAGGACAAAGTCTGAGTGCAGAAATAGATGAAATGACAAGAAGACTAGAGTTGCCATCTGCTGGAGGATGGGAAGAATGACATTTGACACTCACTATTTGCAAGAGCAAAGCTAAACTCATTAGTCAAAATAATACATCTCCCTGTACTGTGTACTCACTGCCAGCTAAAGGATAAAAAAACTGGGAAGGGGTGTTATTTTTCAGCATGGCAGTTTTTGGATAATGTAGAGAATATATGGGGGAAGTAAAACAATGGCATCCTCTTTCTCTAACTTGCACCCGGCATACTCTTTAAAGAGATGATGAATACTGCTTTATACCCTTTCAAATGCCAGCATTCTCCCTCAACATGTATTTCTCACTTTCACCACTGCGACTCTGAAAATGAAATTGATGATGGGGTTTCTTCTATAAGTATGCCTAGTCATTGCTCACAGATTTTCTTTCGGCTTATGTAACATGGCCAAATACATGAAGCTCGCTACGGTTCCATACAAAGAGCACTGGACTGGGGGTGAGGAAAGACAGGCAAATAATCTCAGTTTGCTTACCAACTACTAATGTAACCATAAGCCCAACACTTTGTTACTCTGGGCCTCTGTATTTTAAGCTGTAAAATTATAAATGAGATGGAGGATGGGCTGCAGAGTTTAAATGATCTCTAAGGTCCTTTTTAGCTCTCAAATTCTGTGAATCTATAAGCATTCCAGACTCATGTAGCACTTATAACATGAATATTCAAGCTAAATTCTCATCATTGGCTTCTACTGAATGCAGCAAAACAGTAGCTAATGGCTTGATTAATCAGCCATAACCATCTTCTTTGCCAATGAAGGGAAAACATGTTTTCCCCCTTCTCATATTGTAGAGAAACAGCCAGTTATTTAAACTTGATTTCTGCTGTTCCTATAGCAGCAACTGCCATGCCAAGGTTACCTGATGAGGAAAAAATATAAAACAGAAATGGCTTTAAGAATCACAGAGTTAGAACAGCAAGCAACCTTGAAGATCACTCAAATAACTGGTTTGGGGCCAAAATGGACTGGGTCATTTAAATTGGCAGATTCTTCCTTACCTGAAACAAACCCATCTTTCTTTCTGTAGCTCTGAATCCTGCATATCAACAGCATCCAAGTCAGAGGTCCCTTCTCTTCTAATAAATTCTTTTTTTCAAGTTTATTTATCTTTTAAGAGACGGGGGGGGGGGGGGTAGAGATCGCACAAGCTGGGGGAGGGGCAGAGAGAGACACAAAATCCCAAGTAGGCTCCAGGCTCTGAACTGTCAGCAGAGAGCCCAACACAGGGCTTGAACCTAGGAACTGTGAGATTATGACCTGAGCTGAAGTCAGATGCTTAACCAACTGAGCCACCCAGGAGCCCTTCTAATCAATTCTTATCCAGCCCAGAGTGATTCCTCCCTCTTCTGGAAATACTAGTATTTAATATCTGAACCCCTTACTGAGTAATTAACAGAGACAGCCCTTCATTTATTCACCCAACAAATATTTAATAAACACATTTTTCATTCTTGGCATTCTTTTAGGTGGAACAGAAGAATTAAGACACTTGTTCTCTTATATCTCTTATATCCTTGCTTATATTTTAATAGGAGATGAAGGGAAACATATAAACCAAGAAAATTCCAATACTAGCATGTGGCATGGCAGAACATTTAAAACAGAGTGGCATGACTGAGTAGCAAGGAAGATGTCACTGAGACCTGAGTGGCAAGAAGAAGATGGCTATTCCTAAAATGGAACCCACCAGAACTGGTGGGGTGGGGGGTGGGGGGGAATCAAAGATAGAAATGAGGCTGAAATAAAATCAACAAGAAGGATAGTGAGGAAAGATGAGGTGAGGGAGGCAGGCAAGAACAAATGATTTGGGGTCTCATGGTCATGCTGAGAAATGTGGATTTTATTCTAAGCAATTCTGAGAACTTACTTTAAGCAGAAATTTTAGTTCTCTTTATGCATCTTCCAGATCTCCAAAGGTTAACATCTTACTTTTTTTTCTTAAATTTCTCTCAATTTCTACACTGCCCAAATCTTTGTACCTAGAAGACTTTCTAATGAATAGCTTCTGATTGGCTGATTGACTGGGTAGTACATGAAATCTTTACGTGAGTTAATATTTTAATAGGGGCTTAACCCCAGGGTAGTCAGAGGCCATAATGACTACAGTCCTTAACCTCAAATCCACATGAAGACTGAGGGAATGAGCGCAGGGTGGAGGCAGTCTGCCCTCAGACAAAGCCTCTGACTTGCAGCTGCGACTTGTGACAATGCCTCCTGCTGCAAGGGGCAGCCCTTAAGGAACAAAAGGAGCAAAGCGAATCCCCTAACCTCGGAGAAAAGTTCTCGAGGTCTTTGTACTCAGGTGTCACGCAGGCATAATTGCAACTTTGGAACAGGTGCATCTGTACCAATTCATGGTGTACATGCTCAAAAGAGTATCTTTGTGTAAAACAACCTGAATAATGGCCAGAATTAATTTAGAGAGGTTATTCTGTATTTTCTCTTTTAATGCAAGTTCCATTTTTACATGCTTTTCTTTTGACTGGAGAGCGATCTTTAATTGCAGCTTTAAGAGAAGCAAGAATAATGAAGAAGTCATTAAACATTATGAAAACTATAATGTTTCCAAAGTTAGCTGAGAGTAACCTGACTTATTTTTCATCCCAGTTCTAGAAAAGGCAAATTCCATGTAAGTAGCCAAGAATTGGGTGTATGTGTATCATCTTCCTTCTGCCAGGCTCCTTGTGGTCTAAAGAGGTCCTCTAAGCTATGATAGAAGGAACCTGAATCTTGGAAACCCAGGCAGATGCTAGCACCGTTAATCCTACATGATATCTGGGGTGCTCGGTGCTACACATAGATCTATTAACAGCAAAAGGAAAGGAGGGAAGGAAGGAAAGAGAAGAGAAGGGAAGGGAAGGGAAGGGAAGGGAAGGAAGGGAAGGAAGGGAAGGAAGGGAAGGAAGGGAAGGAAGGGAAGGAAGGGAGGGGAAGGGAAGTGAAAGGAAGGGAAGGGAGGAAGAAAAAAGAACAAAAACACAAAGAGATCAGGGAAAGAAACAGGATACAAGTATAGAGAAAAACAAGAGGAGCTAGCAAGATATGGAGAAAGTCAAGAGAGACGGTCAATGATGAGAGACCACCAATGCTATAGGAAGCAGACACCAAAATCTCCCAAGCACCTAGGGCAGTGCCTGGAACACAACAGATGCTTTAAGAGATAGATACTAGACATACAGATGGGGTTTGGGGAGATGGGGGTGGGAGAGGTGGTGGAGGGGGGAGAAAGGAAGTCAGGGAGAGAGAAGGAAGAATGTGAGGAGGGAAAAGAGGAATTGAATTTGCGAGAAAGCATGCAAGCAAGAAGGAGAGATAAAAGGAAGATCTAGAAACGAAAAGAAGAAAGAAAGATTATTTTCAAATTTGGATGCATATCAGATTCACTCAAGGGAATCTGCCTCATACAGATTCCCAGGCCTGTTCCCAGGCCTGTTCCAGCAGGAACTGGGGGTGGGGTTGGGATGTAGCCTAGGAATCTAACAGAAGTGAAAACCAAAAAAGCTCTCCCCAGATGATGTTGCTATGCAGTCAGATTTGAGAACCGGTGAGCTACATGCAACGAAGAAAGATGTGACTAGTGGACAGTAACAGGGCTGATGCAGCACTGAGCCTGGAGGCGACAGCTGTGGTTCTGCCCCGGGGCCCCTACTTCTCTTCAAGAAGATGGCTCATCTTCAAGAACCAGAGCTCTCCTGTTAGAAGCGGTCCCCAATTTTGCCTTTTCCTAAACTACATGCCCTTCAGCGGCGTTAGGAATAGCAGGTGGCAGGCTGTAGGGAACTACGTTGGAAGGCAGCGCTCTCCTTTGTCTAGGGCTCCCGCGTGGCTGGGAAATAGCCGTGGCTCGCCTGCTCTCTCTTGGATTGCGAGGCGGCCCAGCCTGGTTTTGGAGTTCGGCCCCCGATTGGCACCGAGTGGTAAGAGAATCTCTCCCACATGCTGAGGAACTAGCAAAAGTGACTCGGTTTCCGAAAACCGACAAGGCGGCGCTGGCACCCATCTAGCCTGACACGCGTTTCCGATCGCCATGGCAACACACGCGGCGCCAGGCGCAGCCGGGGAAGCGCGTGTGCGCCTGGGCCAGGCGGGCGCGTGGGGCCACCCGAGCTGCAGGAGCCTGGGGGCGGCAGCCAGCCCTGCCGGGAGCGCAGCCGCCCAGGCAAGGGAACAGTTGCCTCTCGGGATTAAGTCTCCGTGGGCCCAAACTGTGTGTTACTATGACAATGGTAAACAGGTTCACTGGCTTTCAGGGAAGTGGTACGTGCAGAGTGTGAGCTGCAGAAAGCACCATCTCTCTCCAGCTTCAGAACGAGCACGTACCCATTCAGGGGTCTGTTTTCACGTCGCATGAAATGAGGGGATTAAGGAAGCTACTGCATTGCTTAATTTTAGTCACTGGGCATTTTACTGACCACGACGTATATAAGGAGTTTGATTTAATGGCTCCAACTTAAAAACCAAAAAACCCTGGTGGTAGAAAGAAGAGAATTAAGCAAGCTTATCAGATGGTAATTAATTGAGTCTGGAGAAAGAAAAATAAATGAGCTTAAGTGTTCTGATAAAGTAGTTCTGTGAAATTCTACACATGCCAAGAATGTCTCAAACGTCATCTTAAAAAAAATACAACTATACATATATCTATATAGATCTATATAGATATATCTATATAGATCTATATAGATAATTGTGTTTTGTTTTGTTGTTGCTTCCTAAGCAAAAGGAATATCCATTCTTCTCAAGCCTACCACACCTTTGAAAAAACAATAAGATAAAATCCAGAGCACCTTCAGAAGGGCTACAGCTTGTCCTAAAGTATAGATTACCTACCATGCCAGAGCCAGCCTCAAAAAAAATGTTAGCAGAAATAAAGTATTGATTAAATATAGTCACAGTAAACACTAAACTTACATTAATATTTCCCACCACTGGTGATTTAGCATTTTATCATCCATCAGAACCGGCGAGTACACACACATTCACAAAAACTAAACCTTGCCACAACAGGATTTAGAATACGTGGCTTTCTATATATTGGAAAAGACATATTTTTTAAAGCCCACTATTATATGCTTTAAGAAAGATATATTCCATAATTATACTTGATTGCAGGTACATACATTTTATGAATTCATCATGTATCATAAATTATTTTAAAATATGCCATTCAAAAAAGAAATAATATACTCAAGACAAATCACTGGTTGGTTCTAACACATTAATGTCACCTCATTTCTATGTGCCCTTTTCCCGGCATTTGTACGTTGTCCAATTAATACTCCCCTTGGAGAATTTTTGTTCCCACCAGTCAGTCCTGGTCCAGGACCTCATCACCACCAGTCAGGCCTGAAGAACCATCATGATATGTTTTCCATAGTGCCATCTTTACCCAACCCCCATGTGAAATCACAAAACCCTCTCAATTAAAGTCAAGTTTCTTGGTTTCTCCAGGAGGCCTTTCCATTTCACTCTAACCACAGTAAATATTTACTTGGTAGGCTATCAAGTTTTTCCATGTCATTTCAGTCTATAGACTTTTTATATTCTTTTTTAGTCACTTTTATATGTGTGCATGTCAAACTTTATATCTGCTACAGCATCTAGCACATAAAACAAATAAATACTTGAGTGAATGAGTTAATGATGGCTGAGGTTGGCATATTCTGGTGGACACAGCTGCCTAGGGGAATTCTTAGAGTTACTCTCTCCCTCTGCCCCCTTAAAGATATCACCTCCCTACTGAAATGAATTTTGGAAACATGTTTTGGATACTGATTCAAGCAAATTTACAGAAAGAAAGAAAGAAAGAAAGAAAGAAAGAAAGAAAGAAAGAAAGAAAGAAAGAAAGAAAGAAAGAAAGAAAGAAAGAAAGAAAGAAGAGGAAGGAAAGAAGGAAGGAAGGAAGGAAGGAAGGAAGGAAGGAAGGAAGGAAGGAAGGAAGGAACAATTGTGGGACAATGAGAGATATCTGAATACGGACTGTACAAGATAATATTAAGGACTCATCAGTAATTTGCTAATGTGTGATAACGATATTGTGGTTATGTAAATGAAATAGTACTTTTTACAGAGCACAAACTGGTGGTTGCCAGAGGAGAGGGAGTTAAGGGGGGGATGGGCAAAATAGGCAAAGGGGATTAAGAAGTTCAGACTTCCAGTTATAAAATAAATAGGTCATGGGGATGCAAAGTACAGCATAGAGAGTAGAGTCAGTAATATTGTAATAACTCTGTATGGTGACAGAAGGTACACTTATCATAGTGAACACTGCATAATGCATATAATTGTTGAATCACTGTGTTGTACACCTGAAACTAATATAACATTGTATGTCAACGATATTTCAATAAAACAAATTTAGAGACATACACTAAATATTTAGGAGTAAAACATTACAAGATCTATAATTTCCTTTAAAAGGCTCAAAATTAATGATGCAAAAGTTCCAGGGCATTAACAATTAAGTTGAATATTAATAATTAAGTCTAAATCTCAAGTAATTTCTTCATCACCTCTCTTCATACCACACTTGATAAAGAATAAAATAATAATAAAGAATAACAGAACTATATAGCCACATGGCAATCATCTGGGAGTGATTTCAAATATCCTGTCTATTCCTTAATTTAACCATTCTGGAGACAAGCAGCTGCCTGTATCATAATTCAGGGAAGATAAACCACAGTTCACTCCTAGAAGCAGGTACAAAGGCTGCTGGAGCCAAAGGAGCTAGGAAAACAAAGCTTTCTTCAAATACACATCCCCAGTTTACTGGAAAAATGTAGCTACTTGGCCAGAGACAGTAAATGGCAATGCGAAATGTAGGTCTCCTATTTTAGTAGACCTACAGAAATGGCAATAATAATGAAAATATCCCACAGCTGTAGAATGCAACTTTAAAACCTACTGTATGTGTATCAGCTCATGTTTATTTTTTTAAAAGTTGTTCTATAAAGCAAGAATATTTCATGGGTATAGATCCCATTTTATAGATGATGAAACTTAGGTCTTGATAGTTAACTTTACATTTATCCTTAGGTTGTTTAAATTACTAAATGGATGAAAAATCGTTTCCAACATTAAGGCAGTAGCTAAATACCCAAATCAGAGCAAAACTATTCCCTGACATTCTGATCATTACTTTGTAACATGCAATTCCTCCCTTATCTGCTCCTGAAATAGTTGGGTGGAAAACCTTTCCTCATTTCCTACCAGCAGGCTACAAGAAGAGACTCTCTCCTGCTGCAGATGAGACCTAGTTTATGAGTTGTTACTGTCTTTATACAGCACATCAAATATTTCTGGAGGGCTTTTGAATATGTCTCATTTTAACCCCCCTGACACCACTGCAGTTAGGTGGGTGGTAAATGCCATTTAGTTTACTTTATAAATCAATAATTCTCTTGACAGCTGGAATGGTATTCTATGTGGCAATGGCATCAGAGTAGAGAGAATTCTGGAATTGGAGACCCAGATACAGTCTTACTATATCCACATCACAAAAGTCATACAGCACTGTTTTTCTTTTTTAGCCCTCAGGGGTTCTGAAAGAGTAAAAACCATCAAAGTAAACAGGACTTTCCTTTCCACATTGGTTGAATAATATCCTAAGTGGCAGGTACACTTGGATCTCAAAATGAAGCCATTGCAATGTTCACATCAACTATAGGAGAGATGTATCGTTCGCCATATTATGTAATGAAACAAGCTTTGTTTTGGGTTTGAAAAGATGTGGCCGATTAGGTGACACACCAATTTCATTTTGTCAAACAACTAATTAGTTTTATAAAACAAAACTATTGGTTGGTGTCCATCAGCCTTTGTTAAGCAATTATATCGAATGGAAATAGTTGAATTCCATCAAACAATATTATGAATTTGTAGACATATTTTGCCTACATTTGTAGAAATCAAATAGATGAATTTAAGTTCTTTTAGAGAATTATCTATTTTAAAATGAGTACTTACAGGTTATTACTGCCTGAACATAGTTAACCTATGCATATGGTCAAGGTGACCATTTGAGCAGAGAGGACTGCAACCAGGCCAGGCTTCCACCTGTGATACAGTTTGATAAGGGATGGGATTCTCCCTTTGACAGCAGCTCCCAAAGCATAGAGCTGAAGCTTTAACATCCTGCCTTCCTTAATCATCAGTTATGAATTGTTCAACAAACAGATGTCAAAATCTCTTCTAGGACCATTCTGATACTTCCAATGTTGAATGTCTAATGTAAAATGCAGCAACTCAATAAAGATAGAAATAGGGAATTGGCGTAGCACAAGGTTATATCTCTTGTCTGGATTGCTCTATGAGCTGGGGAAGAATCCCTGCCTAGTTGAAGACCTACCCAAATGCCTAACTTCGGAAGAAAGGCCCAATCTGATTTTTTAAAAAGTTTCTTGTATTTACTGTTTCATTCCCTAAGCCAGTGGCAAAGTTACATTGCCACTTTTATAGTGAGTGTCCCCTTCACTTTGTAGCCCTTGTTAGATGCTTCAGAATTCACAGATTTGTGAATGTCAAAATTCAAAGGGATCTTAGAAATCCTCCCATCCACCCTGCATTCTCTATATAAAGAAGGAAGGTGCCCCAAATAATCACAGACCTATACATGGCAAAACCAGAATTTAAACATGGATATTGGATCTGTATGTTCAGGTCACTGTATGTTCAGGTCACTCCACTATACCAGAAATATGATCTGGATCTTGCTCTTGAGAAATCTTAACCTAACAGATACAGGGGATGGAAGTTCAGAAACAACTAGAGAGAAATCTCAGACAGTATTTAACAGAACACTTACATTTTAGATGAGTAATAGTTCAAGGAAGGTATGGATTAATATGGACTTCTGGGATTGTGATTTGCCACCAGTGAATAGACTATCCAAAGAATGGAATATTACCCAAATATTTTAGATGCCCTAGCATTTAGTACAAGTAATAAAACAGAGTAGGTACCCACTATAAGACTGTTGAATGGATGGGTGACTATATGAATTTATGGATGAGTAAGTGAATAGTCTCAAGAATGAAAAAGCCCTTTTAAAGGAAGTGGGATTTAGTAGGGGTCAGAATCAGAAAGACAATGTGAAGGCTAGAGAATATTGAAATGAGCACTATTTACTTAGAGGCTGTTGAAAACACAACCTGTCTGAAGCAGAAGCCATTTACTAGGAAGTAGCTGATGATGTATTTGAACGTTGACACCTCAGCAAAATGCAGCTGATCATTGCCTATTCCCATGACTTCACTGGGTTATGTTTAGATTGGTGTTGTAAATGCAGGGAGAGTTTGAGGAACTTGTTAATGAATCCAGACTCCCACATACAAAATGAGATTTCTGAATGTGTGTGGTCGTGGGTACTCTGTTCTGTTCTTTTTCTATGCAAACAGCAACAGATGGAAGGAATGGGGAGGGAGGAGTGGGAATCCAGGAGGAAAGTTTAAGTTGCCCCATCTTCTTTCTTGCTGGGGCTATTCTGGATGAACTGTGGGGGAAAGGCTCAAATTTGGTGTTTGCAGAGTCAAAGGCTCAATGGCATCAGACTTTCTTGGTTGCCCCCAAAGAGAGTCTAGGCAATATAGAAAAATCACTGATTACCAATATGAGCTGTGTTATGGTTAGTGGCTTGGGTTTCCTGTGCCTTGATTTCCCATGTATGTTGGAAAAATGGTACAATCCCATAGAACCTTAACAAGTGAGTGGAATTAATATATGAATGAGCTTTCCGTCAGCACCTGAGATAGAACTGTCACTCTATGAGGTTTGGTGGAGCTGAAGAGAATGCTGTTGAACATTTGCGCAGATTTGTAAAAAGTGCATTGACCTTTGAAGAAAGCATAGTTTGTGTTCAAAATCCTCCTCATATTTTCAACCCCATCTCACTCAATCCAGCACATTAGCCATTTACTGTCCATTGGAAATAGGCTTGCTTTGGTGTTAGGTCCTTGGCACTTGTTATTCCCTCTGCCTGGAATGCATATCTCATGTAATTTTAAATGGCAGAGTCTTATTCGGGTTTCAATTCAAATGTCCCCTCCTCAAGGAAGCCTTGCCTAACCTTAGATTAAAGGAGGCCCCTTCCCTCAATTTCTCTCTTCCACTTGGTTCTATTTTAACTTTCCCTAGTGTATTAGTACCTAAAAATTATCTGATTTCTCAGTTTACTTACAAGGTTGCTCAGTTTTATTCACCACTGTACCCCTATACCTAGAATATGCATATAGGTTAAGTGTTCAACAGATATTTGTTACCTACTGACTGGTGGACTGACAAGAACAAGCCCCCACAGCATATCTACTTAAGACAGCATTAACTATAGTCTCAAAGAAAAAGTTGTCTCATTCCTGAAAGGGAATATTCAAGGCCAACTTCACACAGAATGATAGCATTACACTTTTTTTTAACATGTATTTATTTTTTTGAGAGAGCGAGCAAGTGAGTGAGAGAGAGAGAGCACGACCATGATCAGGGGAGGGGCAGAGAGTGGGAGACAGAGGATCCAAGGCAGCCTCCACACTGGGAACACAGAGCCTAATGTGGAGCTTTAAATCACGACCATGAATGAGATCATGACCTGAACTGAAATCAAGAGTAGGCCTCTCAACTGACTGAGCCACCCAAACACCCCAGCATTATGCTTGAATGCAAAATTTCTTCCTGTTATTGCTCTCCTCCTCCTCCTTCCCCCTCCCCCCACCCCGGCCCCGCCTCCCCAAGTCTGGAGGTGAAAGCAAACCAGAGGAGGCCACTGGAAGTTGCAACCAGTTTCTTTCTCTGAAAGGAAAGTCAAAAGTTGAGAAAAGCTAGAATTCTTTTAGATGTCACCTGTCTGTCCCCAGCCTGGTGAAATAAACTTTTATTGTTGAAAGCTTACGCTCTCCTCCCTAGTGTTGCCCCTTACTTCTGGGACTGAAGTGAAGAGAATCCAACAACCTACAGCATATTTGTATTTCTTGCACATTTAGACCAGTGGTCTGCACATGCTGGATGGTTAATAAGCTCTGAGGACTCATTATTTATATAAAGGCATAAAGAGTACCTATGGACTTGTACACATTCTAGAGATAGTTAACTTATGGTCTGACAGTTGGAAAGTTAGTGTTTCAATCTTTAGAAAAACAAGGTCCAGTTAGCAACTGCTCAGGAATGTAAAAGGTCAGTTTAAGTATGTGCCTAGCAGTTTCTACTTTAAAAATTGCTCTAACATCTAAATGGTGCTTCCTATTAAATACAATATTCTTTAATATTTATGTACTGTTATTTTAATTTTAAATTTCTATTTTTATAGGCAAAGGACAATTGAGCAGAAAAATGTTATGCTCTCTTCTCTCTCTAGCTATTCATGCTGTGAAGCAACCTGTTTTACTGTTTAAACCTGTGTTTGTTCTGTTTCAATTGTGCAGAAGGAAATAGTTCTGGCACCTTTAAAAATCAAAGATCTATCACTCAACAGGAGAACACAGCAACCAGCAAAGGGAATTATGAGGAATAGTGAAAAGATGCCGCACTTCTAAAACCCTATCAGACGTATGATTCACCTGGGGATCTTGCAAAAATGTAGATTCTGATTCAGTATATCTAAGGTGGAACCTATGATGCTGCATTTATGACAAGCTCTAGGTGATGGCTATGCTTTAGGTCCTTGCTGTTTATGGACCATAATGTCTGGGCCACATGGCTTGAGAAATTAAAATAACTTCTGAGCATTTAGTACTTACAGATATAGTCACATTAATCCACTGATATTTTATTTAACCTGTGAAAACAGTCATAAGTTCTTCCCCTCCTATCTAGAAATGGAACCTATTCCTCAAAGTCTTGAGTCAGGTTGACCATGTGACCAGCTTTAGCCAACAGACAACAATAATTTGCCAGAAGGTGAGACTTGAAAAGCACCTGCATGCTGGGACTTGCTCTTTTCTTCCCCTGTTGGAATCCTGTAATCACCCCATAATTACATCTGAGCTAGCCTACTGGAGGACAAAAGGTCACATGTAAGAGAAATGAGGGGTCCCAAAGGGTCACAGGCTATAGTGAGTGAGTGAGCCAGTGGGCCCCAGCCAATAGCCTTCAATCTCCGTTCCTGTGAGTGAAGCCATCCCAGATTACCTCGTCTCCAGCTAATGCTCCATTTGATCACAGACATTTGAGGGAGCACAGTCAATTTGTCCCATACAGAAGATTTCCAGAGCTAACATATAGAACCAAGAACTAAATAAAATAATTGTTGGTTCAACTGGCAGGCTTTTTGTTTGTTCTTTCTGTTTTTATGCAGCCTCTAATATAGGAACAGATACTTAAAGAAGGAGCAGTAAGGGTTTAAGTTAGAGATTCATGATACCATTATGCTTAAGACTCTTGAAAACTGAGAACAAACTGAGGGTTGATGGGAAGGAGGGGGGGGTGGGTGATGGGTATTGAGGAGGGCACCTGTTGGGATGAGCACTGGGTGCTGTATGGAAACCAATTTGACAATAAATTTCATATTAAAAAATAATCTGTATGAAATTAACATATATGCATATCTAATACACAGAATAAGGAATCAATGTAAGTATACCTGGCTTCAAAGTTGATATTTGTCCCACTTGATACTATCCATTAAAATCTACAAATATATCATTATCTAAAAAAAGAAATTAAGTAAAAATTAAATGCACATGCTGCAGGGTGCCTGGGTGGCTCATTTGGTTGAGCATCTGACTCTCGATTTCTTTCTTTCCTTCTTTCTTTCTTTCTTTTTTTTTTTTTTTTTTTTTTTTTTTTTTGTCAAATTGGCTTACATACAGCACCCAGTGCTCTTGATTTCCACTCACGTCAAGATCCCAGAGTCATGGGATAGAGCCCTTCATCAGGCTAAAATGAAACTGTATACACAAAGGAACAAGAAGCAAGCTCTCTATGTACATCTCAAAAGTTACATTGATAAGACAAAGCAATATGAAGAACAATGTGGATATTGTGTTAAAAAATGATTCAAATATCTCTGAAAGTACCTGGGATAAACTGGTGACCTAAATTGCCAAGGCAAAAGATAACTGAGTGGCTGGGGGAGGCATGGGGGAGGGGTAAAGAGAGCTGCATGCCTGTTGGTAACTTTTGAATTAGAACCATATGAACATTTAACTCATTTATTTTTTATTTAAAAAAATTTTTTTTACATTGATTTATTTTTGAGAAACAGAGTGAGACAAAGCGTGAGCGGGGGAGGGACAGAGAGAGAAGGAGACACAGAATCCAGGCTCTGAGCAAGTGGTCAGCACAGAGCCTGATGCAGGGCTCGAACCCACAAACTGTGAGATCATGACCTGAGCCGAAGTCGGACGCTCAACCGACTGAGCCACTCAGGCGCCCCACATTTAACTCATTTAAAAGAATAAACAAAATATTAATTTTTACAAATAAAAAAAAAGACTCTTTCCCCTCCTTATCTTCAATCCATGTGGTATAATTTTGGCCTTATATAATAGAAATTGATGTAAGTAAGTATTGCAATAGAATTTGTACAACTTCTCTACTTTAATAATTCATTTTTTTATTTTTTATTTTACTATGTTAAATATTCCTGCTTAGAAGTTAAGTCACTTTGTCCAGGTCATATTGCTTGTAAATGGCAGAACCCTTTTCAGCCTAATATAGCATCAGAAGTTTCAAAAGTTTTTTCAGCAAGTTATTCAATGTCTCAGATTTTTCTGCTAAAATGCAAATATAGGACTGCGGTCTGAAGGACATGATCTCCAGTCATCACCTTGTTTCATGTTTGAGAAGGGAAGGGAAGGCCCACCCAGAAAGGAATGTTAGTCCCAATGACCCACTCTCGTGGGAGAAGGATACACTCAACATCAGCCAGTCACTGACACACTCCCTAGACAGTGCCACTGCTGCATTTTTCCTTTGCAGGTTTACTCATTGTTGCGCACTCTCCCCTAGCGTCGGTAATCCTTGACCATCTGGGCTCCTCTCAAAACCTGTCAATGTCAGCCATACTTTTTTTCTTTTTCACAGCCACGTGCAATACATATTAATGCCACTGTCATGGCCTTGCCTGTATATTAAAGGCTGCTCACTCTGGACTAGGCAGTGTTTCTCAATTTTTTAAATTATGCCTCCTATTGAGGAAATCTACTTCTTCTGCTCCGTCTCATTCTTCTAAGTTGAGCAACTATTTTAAAGGAAGCTTTGCCAACTGGTATTCCACGAGCTGAATACTGTCTGAAATATCACTTGCTTACTAATATAATCTGATTTTTAAAAAGTAGAATGTGGAAGCCTTCAAGCAAAACATGCACTTTGCATGTAGCACGGGCCCTGCCATTCCCTGTCATCCAGCTGCTTCCCACGTCCACATTACCTTACTAGATGATGAAGATGTACTTCTGACGGTACGTTAGCTGCATTCTAATCTCTCTCACTGGGGATTGGCACTTACTACTGCCACTATAACCACCACGGACCTTCCAGAGAGTCCATGATCTCTATGTCCAGCTATAACCTCTGTTTCTATTTTCAACTGGTTACTCTTAGCTCCAAATATTAGAGTTTGCTTCCACATCTTACTCTTCCTTGCATTCCATTTACCCTAGATCAACCCATTCTATTGAAGTCCTCTTAAATTAAATCTCTGAAAAAGTACCATTTAAAAGATTTCAATCCAGGGCACCTGACTGGCTCAGTTGGAAGAGCATGTGGCTAGTGATCTCAGGGTTGTGAGCTCAAGGCCCATATTGGGTGTAGAGATTACTTAAAAATAAAATCTTAAAAAAATGTTCAATCCCACTACAAAACTCTTATTGTACCTGGCCTGCCCTATCCATCCCTAGTGTTAACAGAGTAAGTCCCCCCTGACAATATCTCACTTGGGCAGATGTGGTAGCCTTCCAACTGTTCTCCTTCCTTCCAGTATCCATTTCCCTGCCCTTCACGTTCAAGGACGTCACTTCCTTCTTCCTGCATTCTGGAAATCATAATCCAAAACAAAAGTCTTACCAGTCTCAGGGCACCCGGGTGGCTCAGTCAGTTCAACATCCAGCTCTTGATTTGGGCTCTGGTCATGATCTCACAGTTCCTGAGATCAAGCCCCATGTCGGGCTCTGTGCTGACAGTACAGAGCCTGTTTGGGATTCTCTCCCTCTCTCCCTTTCTCTCTGTCCTTCTCTCCCCACCCCTCTCTCTCTCAAAATAAAATAAGTAAACATTAAAAAACAAAAACAAAAAAAGTCTTCCCCATCTGGCTAACACTCCAGTCTCATGTCTTCTCACGCCTGTGCTCCAGATATCCTATGAATCTCAGAAACCCTTATGTTTTTTATTTTGTTCCCCCACCACACACACAGATTTTGCCTACTAATTGGAGTGGCCTCCATCCTTTCATCTAGTCAACTCTTCCTCCTTTTTCCTAGCTCCTCTGGGTGGCCCTGCTCAACTAGTTTGACAAATCTCTCCAACCACCGCTCTTGTTTACATCTTTGCCACAGCATGAATCATATTGCTTTGCTACCCATCACCTACACTCCAGATCTGAGAACACCAGAAGCAGGGACTATATTTTATCAAATTCTGTGCTTCATCAGCTAAACCTCCATTTGACTTAAACTAAGAAAAACAAATACAAACAGCAATAGACATTTATGTTAAGTAATTAAAAGGCATTCTTGGGGCGCCTGCATGGCTCAGTGGGTTAAACGTCCAACTTTTGATTTCAGCTCAGGTCATGGTCTCACGGTTGGTGATACTGAGCCCTGCAACAGGCTCTATGCTGACAGCATGTAATCTGCTTGGGATTCTCTCTCTCCCTGTCTCTCTGCCTCTCTCTCTCAAAATAAATAATTTTTTAAAAAAGGCATTCTTAAGATATCTATGGGAGACTAAGAAGTGGTTCCAGGAATAAAGACATAAATACATCTAACTGGGCAGGTAAATTTACCACAGAAGTTTCATTGCTTATGGATGGTGGGGGATTTCCTACACAAAATAGATCTTTAAGAATGTCATGTATAAACGGCATTAATCTGTATAAATTCAAGTCCAAAAGTTGGGTTAATATATTGTGCCTATATGTGAATGTAACATAAAGGTTATTTATATTTAGCTCAGATTCCATTGGCTGCTGATTAGTCAAGAATTTGAACCAGCCCATAAGCTCTATTTAACCAAGAATCTCTGTGAATCCAGAACTGTGCCAGACCACATTAAGAAGAGTGTGTGCATGTGTACCAGTGCTATGTGGTCATTTCTATGCTCTTTATATATGGTCTCTCATATCTGATCTTCTTCCACACCTTTAGAGGTAGATATTAGAGGGTCCTAAAAGCAGGAACATAATAAGTCTGATCTTAGAGAACTTCATTTTATCAGCAAGGACAAAATTAGCAACATCTAGAAAATTCTATAAAACAAGATAATTAAATGTCAAGATGTATCAGAGACAGAACTTACTACAGAATTAAATTGCTTTCTTTATTTGTGGCTAGGATGAGGAAGTAAGACTTGCTAATACCAAGCAGAAGAACTATGTTGTCCACCTATCTTCATAAATTCTTGGGACCTGAAAAAAAAAAAAAAACAAGTTCTTGCACCTGTGTCCTACTGTAGGGCTTAAAATACAAACCTCAGAATCACTCCTTGGTATGGTGAGAGCCAAGTTAAAGTCAGATGTTCCTGTGGACTGCAATTAAATAGATGTTTCCAAAGCTGTCTTGGCACATTGGTCTGGTGTTAATAGATGTCCTAAATAATTGGGTGAAACCAAGAAAAACAAGACTTCTTGCGATTGAAATAAATAGTGTATTCTGAATCTCAAAAAACATAGCACAGTCTGGTGCATTTCGAAAATATATTTAAATATTCTTATCTCAACAGAGCATGTTAAGTAACACTGCATTAAACTATTTTCAGACATTAACACGCTTGTGAAAATGATTTGTCTGGCCAGCTACTTAATAAGGTGTGAGAATGAAATGCTTGTGAACTCCCAGAAGGAACACTGAAGACCCCAAAGCCCAACTTTCCATCTGAAGTGGGAATGGACTCTACAGGAAGGAGTGAAGAAATGAGAATGGGAAGGATGGATTGTTCCAAACCACAAAGAACAGATTCACATAGGGATCTCAGCCAGTGCCCGACTCAGATGAAGGAGAGGGGACTAAAAGATGTTTCTGTTTGTGGTATGGTGAAGTCTCTGAAGGAGAAGAGAAGGCAGCAAAAGCACTATTGAGGATGAAATGTTCGCCACCTTGTCAGAGGGACAATTTGGCATTACGTACGGGAAGTCTTTTAAAAGTCCCCACTCTTTGATCACCAATTTTAGAATTAAAATTTAAGGACACAGTTGTCCAAACAAGCAAAGGAATATGTCCTAGTCCATTCAGGCTGCTATATAACAAACTACCATAGACAGAGTAGCTTTAACAATGAACATTCATTTCTCACAGTGTGGAGGTTTGGAAGTCTAAAATCAAGGCGTGTGCAGATTTGGTGTCTGGTGAGAGCCTGCTTCCTAGTTCACAGATAACCATCTCACTGTCCTCACATGGCAGAAGGGGACAGAGAGCTCTCTGGGGTCTCTTTTAGCAGGGCACTAATTCCATTCATGAGGGTTCCACCCTCATGACCTAATCACCTCTCACATCTACCTCCAAATAGCATTAGATCTGGGATTGGGATTCAATATTTGAACTTTAGGGGGATACAACATTCGATCTATAGCAGTCTATGTACATGGATGTTCATTAGGGCCATTTTATAATAAAAGCAAACAAAAACATAAAATATATTATATAAAACTAACATGTCCATGAGAAATACATGCAGATTAGTAGTGACAGGAAAACGGAGGAGTGAAGTAAGCTGGAAGACGCCTAAAGCTGGCACATACAAAGGCTATATACTTCTTGCTGCACCAATGATAAAACTAAGCCTTATTAAGAGTCCTACTAAGTGCTAGGTGCCAATAGGCACAGACTTTGCCTTCTATGTGTTTGTAGGAGATAGAACAGATTTAGAAGGGGGTTTTGTCCAAAGTCTACCAACAATCATGAGCAATCAATTAACATCACTGACCCTTCAATTCCTCAGTTATAAAACTAGGGATTCAGTGACCCCTGGGTTCCTTCTTCAGGTTAGAATTTGTGAGTGCTTCAATAGAAAGCTTCTCAAAATTTAATATTAGCCCACAGCCAATGGTAAAATGCAGATGTGATGCAGTGGGGCTAGGAAGACACCTGATTCTACGTGTCTAATGTGCTCCAAGGCTACGAGTCCTCCAGGGGCTTACACTTTTGAGTTGCAAGATACCAATGTACATGGTGTCACTGAATTTAAAATAGCCATCCTTAGTCCTATTTCACTGATAATAGAGCGACCTGTGTGGGATCAAATGGGCAGAAAATGGCAAAGCAAGGACCCCAGTGGAGATCTTTTTACTCTAGTCTCCAAGATGTTTAATGTCCCATTCAATTCTAAAATACTGTAGTTAGAGGGGCGCCTGGGTGGCTCAGTTGGTTGGGCATCCGACTTCGGCTCAGGTCATGATCTCGCGGTCCGTGAGTTCGAGCCCCGCGTCGGGCTCCGTGCTGACAGCTCGGAGCCTGGAGCCTGTTTCAGGTTCTGTATCTCCCTCTCTCTGACCCTCCCCCATTCATGCTCTGTCTCTCTCAAAAATAAACAAAGGTTAAAATACTGTAGTTAGAAATCACTGCCACACTTATATAAAGGGAACAGGACCAGGCACAGGGTTGGTAAGGACAAGCTGCTAATGGAGCTCAGAAGAATGAAAGATCTCTTTACAAGGGGATCTGTGAAGAAGCCATAGAAGAAATTTCACAGCAACCTTGAAGGACAGCTAGAATGAAGGTAGAGGAGATGGAGAGAGGATACAGCAGTTCAGTATAATAGGACATGATTAGAACATATGGCGGTGCAGAGGGAACCTGCAGAGAGGGGCCCTGCATAGCACAACAGGTCTCTTGAATTAAGCCAGGTATTTATTACAAGAGTCAAAGATTACTCTCAAGCGTTAGACCTTAGGGACTAGAAGAACATAGCAAGTTCAGATTATCACAATGGTATTGGAAGCCCTTTACCAACTTTTTCTTCTTCCAACACCACAGAGATTCCATTTGTCTCTGTCTACCTTCTTACCCCCAGTGCAAAGAAACTGACCCAATCAAAAATATTTAAGCACTCCAGTTCCCATCCTTATACTTACACTTTTATAATTCTACCCCTCCTGTCAGTGCACCTATATCTCAAGTCCATAAACTCCTTCATAAGCTTTACTTCCATCCAATGAAGACTTTAAGCACTGGCCCCACTGTGACCTCTCAGTTCTTGTCATTTGTATCTTCTAGAGACATTTACTCTCAAGCACTGGGAAATGTATAAATATTGGCAAAGTTCCTCAGTGTCTGCTTCTCCTACTCACCTAAAGCTCCTGGAGGAAAGCACTGAGTCAAAACATTTCTTGGGTTTACCCCCATAACTCATACCATGTACTGAACATGGTAGTTATTTCCTTAGTTCTGTCTGTACTACTACCTGGTTTTAAGAGGAAGACAAAGTTGGATGAGAAAAAATTACCTCCCCTCTTTAATTTGTTTCTCCTAAGTAGATCTCCTGAGAGAAGCCTTACAGCCCTCACCCTTTGGTCCCACATCCATCTTCAGAGGCATTTTGTAAAATGCCAGCTCTACACTGTATACCTACAGAAACAACAGAGTTAATTCTCTCCTTCTGAAATTATGACTCCCACCTTCCTCCCCTTCCTCTAAATGTTTCCTTTTAAAGAAAAGCTATGGTTCACTGCTACTGAAAATTAAAGACAACAGCATAAAGATCAAGGTCCGAGCTGGTGCAGACGATGACAGAACATTAAAATCACTGCTGAAATTTTTCTTGTCTTGAACACTGCCCAAGACTACTAATGGAAAGCCAATCCCCAGGATGCATGCTCACTTTAGACATTCTCCACTTGCACCTCTTGATTCACAAACGATTTTGACTACAGTGAACAAACTGGAGGTGACCTTCAGTTGAGATGAAACGGGAAAGACATATCCCTTCAAAACTGTTTGATTACCCCACATACACACTCGCCAGCCCCCCATCACAACACAAAGTACCAAGAAAAAGCAGGAGGGTTTATTATGCAAAGGTTCATTTGTAAGGGTTAGAAGGGGAGAAACTGATCACCTCTTACTCTTCCAAGCTATATTCTGGCCCCTCCAGCTGTATCAAGCTTGCTTTGCTACAGATTGTGTTTTGGCAATCAGATCGTATCCCAGCATTCCTTCCACTTTCTGAATCTACATTTTCAAGATTCTTATCCTTTCTTACTTCAGTTCTCAGTCACATGTTGGCATGATGTCTTGGGGCAATTTTCTTGATGCCTGACTACTGCACCATGGTGGTTTGGCAAAACAGGCATAAGCTCATTCCCCATACAAACATGAAAAATGTTAAAGATGTTTTTAAAGCATGTAAAGTATCTCTCATCAGCATCCAACACTGAAGGAGAAGACATTTGCCAACAGAAACCTGTGGTTAGCCAGACTAATCAAGTATACACTATAGCCACATTATACCCTGAATCAGATGATCTCATGAGACAGGTAAAGAGATATGAAAGATCAAACATGAGAAAAGAAAGAACTTTAGGTGAATTCTTTTCTCTTTTTACTTTTTAGTGTGTTGGACCCTAAAAAGCATGGAGTTAAAACTGGTGAAAAACAGCCTATATCAACTTGCTTGTGGTGACTCAAAAGTTGTCGTTTCTCAACTCAACTTTGCTGAAACACTTGATTCATGTTGTTCTTATTTAACCTAATTTGCATTGATTTAATCAGTGCTGGTATGCTTTAAATACATAATAAATTGGGATTCTGCAACTTAGATGACTTAGAATAGCTAAATTTCAATAAAGCTCATTTCAATCTGTTAATGTATACAGTTCTGCCAAGGGGTTTAAAAGCACAGAAAAGATGCAAACTTGCCACATTAGAGGTGGGAAAGGTTTAAAGATACCATCCAGATGAAATGATTTGCAGGATAATAATATGAAAAGCAATACACACACACACACACACACACACACACACACACACATCTTAATTACAACCTAGACATTTCTTCTATGTTTTGAGTAGCATACTTAGAAGAAAATTCACATATAAATGCAGGGAATTTAATTTTATTCTCTTTCCTCCTTGGCAACACTCAACTCTTTTCTGCCTCTCTGTACCAGCTCTACAAATCAAGTGACATCCAAAGTGGGACCTCTTCTTGCCCATTTGGCAGGCTCCATCACCACCTTGCCAAGCCGCCTGCATTAGTAGGATTTTCTTCCTAGCAGCCATGGGGATTGGGTGGCTTATACTCAGCGCTTGCTGAATGGTTGGCTAGTGTTTACTCCTGCCTGCCCCCGCCTCCCCCACCACCCTTTAGAGTTTATGGCTCAATCAGCCAGCCTGCTGTCAGGAATAATTGTACTGGCAAGAGGTGAAAACACTTGATGGTGAAATTGTTTGTCTGTTCAAGTGTTCTGCAGTACCTTGCATGTACAAGGGTGAAACCTGAAGGTATGGAGTCCACAGTCAGGCAGGAGACAAGAGGGACGAAGAGGCAACCATCAAGGATGGCAAAGGAAGAACACTACTTTGGTGTGGGATGGCAAAAAAAAAAAAAAAAACCCATCTGTGTGGGTAACAAGCTGTGAGACTTCAGGCAACTGCCTGATGTCTCTGTGCCTCAGTTTCATCTTGTGCAAAATTCAGGGGCTTGATTTTCTAATGTCTCTTCTAGCTCCTAAGACAACATGTGATGCTTAGGACATCTCACCTTTGTTTTCCTTCCAATAATGATACATCTCAGAAATGAATACCCAGGGCACAGCTCGGATTAATACAAAATGTAATGATTCGTGCCCCTGTTCATATGACTTTTCCTGGAGTACGCCAGTCTTTGGTGACTTTGATTCCACTGGCAAGTGCTTTCAGCTTGAGTGATAAAGCACAACCCAGTACTCGTCCAAAGTCAATTCAACTTGGGAGCTTTGGTAATTCACCTCATTCTTAATCATAGTGAGTACCAGTACAGATAATGCCCACTCACTTTCCATCCCTGACAGGCAGAAATGATAGAATTTCAAAGGAGGAGATGGACATTCACATTTGATTTCCCCTATCCTTGGGCATCTCTGCCAGGAAGATAGGCTTGCCCACACTCAGTTCCAGAAAAGTTTCCCTCTGCCATCTCTGAGGACTTTTTTTTTTTTTTTAACATGACCAACAGGTTCCTGACAATAGACATATAGACCCTCTCCAGGTAGAAGCCAGTTGGAACAAGAGAGAGAGAGAGAGAGAGAGAGAGAGAGAGAGCGCTTATTATGAGAACCCCAGCTACAGATGACTGTGAGTGGAAATAACCAGGCAAAGACTTCTCTTCCTAGTTAGGAGAGACAATTTAGCTACAGTCTGAAAGTTTAATTAGGGGTGCGTGATGGAGGGGGATAGGCTTCATTATGGTTTAAACTACCCCTTCTCTGCCTATTCTCTAGTATATTCTCCTGGAGTGCTACAGGGTGCTGTAATCACCATGTGCAGCATGTTAGGGCCAGCCCTCCTGAGTGTCATACAGCAGAATCTTTCTAATCCACCTGGGACCTTACAGACATCCTTGGAGAATGGTGAAGTCCTGGTAGGATTTCACGCAAGACTCCGTGCACACAGACATATGCTTCTAGCACACTGGGTCTCATACCACCAAAACGGGATGGCTTCCCAGAACCAGTGGATTTGGAAAGCTTTTCCCCATCCACCACTAAAAAGGGCTGGCTGACTGCAGAACTCCAGTGCCTGTAAGGAAAGGAGGAAAAAAAAAAAATCTTAGCCAAGCCCCCACAATCACTGCTTTACTCTATCTTCTCTCAAGTTGTTTTTCTGAAGCAAAGGACCAAATGTTGATTTCTCTACAGATTCCTACGTGTCTCTTACACGTAGACAGCTTTAAAGGGGGAGGGGGAGCGTCCCCAAAAGGGAAGGGGGAGAGAACAGAATATTACAGTTTCCTGCCTGGAAATACCTTGTCGTTGATGATGCTACCCCATACCTCCATCCCCTCTCCCCCTTTTTTTGAAATACGGACCCCCCAAAAAAACTGAAAGTGTTTTCCGTTTCATCAAAGAACATATATTACTTCAGTGGCTCGGTAAAATGTTTGGTTTTGTGCCCACCCCTTTTCAATCTGCCCATGTCTGAGGTGCTCCGGGAAGACGCACAATCGTGAGCAGCTTACGACACTCAGTGAGCAGTAGGTGCCTGTGCAAGCTCGCGCCGCACACAGCCTGGCGGAGGGAAGGAGCTCGGGCGCCGCTCCCCGCTCCCCGCCCGCACCACCCCGCCGCCCGCAAAGCATGAGCGAGCCCGCTCTCCGCAGCCGCCCCGGGCGCGAATGGCAGGAGGTCTCCGCGGAGTAAAAGGTGGCACCGGTCAGTGGTCCTTTCCAATGACGGACATTAACCAGACTACCAAATCCAGGGGAGTCGTGAGCCCCGAGTTTGGAGTTTTTTTTTTTTTTTTTTTTTTTTTTTTTTTCCCCACAACGTCACAGTCCGAACTGCAGAGGGAAAGGACAGCGGCAGGAAGGCGAAGCCCGGCGCCGGCACGTAGTTGGGAAACTTGCGGGTCCTAGAAGTCGCCTCCCCGCCTCGCCAGCCGCCCTTGCAGCCCAGAGCCGAGCAGCAAAGTGAGACATTGTGCGCCTGCCAGATCCGCCGGCCGCGGACCGGGGCTGCCTCGGAAACACAGAGGGGTCTTCTCTCGCCCTGCATATAATTAGCCTGCACACAAAGGGAGCAGCTGAATGGAGGTTGTCACTCTCTGGAAAAGGGTGGGTAAGACACTTTTTAATTAAATTCTTTCCCGAAGATTTTTTTTTTTCCTCCCTTTTCTTTGCTGCAGCATCTAACATGGACCAAATCACCGTCTCTTTGATCTTTCCGTGGCTGTGAACTTTCTATGCTGCCCAGCTTTCTGCATGCTTAGAGGTGAACGTGTGGCTTTGGGGAGGGGGGTCCTTCTTTATTTCAATATATTTATTTGATTTTGCCCTTTTCTCCCCCTCCCCCCGCTCCCCCTCCCTTGGAATAAAATATGATGTAGATTTCTGACCGAGCGCTTCCAATGGACATTCTCCAGCCTCTCTGGAAAGATTCTCGCTAATGGATTTCCTGCTGCTCGGTCTCTGTCTATACTGGCTGCTGAGGAGGCCCTCGGGGGTGGTCTTGTGTCTGCTGGGGGCCTGCTTTCAGATGCTGCCCGCCGCCCCCAGCGGGTGCCCGCAGCTGTGCCGGTGCGAGGGGCGGCTGCTGTACTGCGAGGCGCTCAACCTCACCGAGGCGCCCCACAACCTGTCCGGCCTGCTGGGCTTGTCCCTGCGCTACAACAGCCTCTCGGAGCTGCGCGCCGGCCAGTTCACGGGGTTAATGCAGCTCACGTGGCTCTATCTGGATCACAATCACATCTGCTCGGTGCAGGGGGACGCCTTTCAGAAACTGCGCCGAGTTAAGGAACTCACACTGAGTTCCAACCAGATCACCCAACTGGCCAACACCACCTTCCGGCCCATGCCCAACCTGCGCAGCGTGGACCTCTCGTACAACAAGCTGCAGGCTCTGGCGCCCGACCTCTTCCATGGGCTGCGGAAGCTCACCACGCTTCACATGCGGTCCAACGCTATCCAGTTCGTGCCGGTGCGCATCTTCCAGGACTGCCGCAGCCTCAAGTTTCTTGACATCGGATACAATCAGCTCAAGAGTCTGGCGCGCAACTCTTTCGCCGGCTTGTTCAAGCTCACTGAGCTGCACCTGGAGCACAACGACTTGGTCAAGGTGAACTTCGCCCACTTCCCGCGCCTCATCTCCTTGCATTCCCTCTGCCTGAAGAGGAACAAGGTGGCCATTGTGGTTAGCTCGCTGGACTGGGTTTGGAACCTGGAGAAAATGGACCTGTCGGGCAACGAGATCGAGTATATGGAGCCCCATGTGTTCGAGACCGTGCCGCACCTGCAGTCTCTGCAGCTGGACTCCAACCGCCTCACCTACATCGAGCCCCGGATCCTCAACTCCTGGAAATCGCTGACGAGCATCACCCTGGCCGGGAACCTGTGGGACTGCGGGCGCAACGTGTGCGCCCTGGCCTCGTGGCTCAGCAGCTTCCAGGGGCGCTACGATGGCAACTTGCAGTGCGCCAGCCCCGAGTACGCGCAGGGCGAGGACGTCCTAGACGCCGTGTACGCCTTCCACCTGTGCGAGGATGGGGCCGACCCCACGAGCGGCCACCTGCTCTCGGCCGTCACCAACCACAGTGACCTCGGGCTCCCGGGCAGCCCGGCCACCACGCTCGCTGACGGCAGGGAGGGGCAGCTCGACGGCACGCACGAGCCGGCTACTGTGGCTCTCCCAGGCGGCGAGCATGCCGAGAACGCCGTGCAGATCCACAAGGTGGTCACAGGCACCATGGCCCTCATCTTCTCTTTCCTCATCGTGGTCCTGGTGCTCTATGTCTCCTGGAAGTGTTTCCCAGCTAGCCTCAGGCAGCTCAGACAGTGCTTTGTCACGCAGCGCAGGAAGCAAAAGCAGAAACAGACCATGCATCAGATGGCTGCCATGTCTGCCCAGGAATACTACGTTGATTACAAACCGAACCACATTGAGGGAGCCCTGGTGATCATCAATGAGTACGGATCCTGTACCTGCCACCAGCAGCCCGCAAGGGAATGCGAGGTGTGATTTTCCCAGTGGCTCTCAACCCGTGCGCTACCAAATACGCCTGGGCGGCCGGGGCGGCCGGCCAGCGCCAGGCTGGGGTCTCCTTGTCTGTGCTCTGATATGCTCCTTGACTGAAACTGTAAGGGGATATCTCCCAGAGACTTGACATTTTAGCTTTATTGTGTCTTAAAAACAAAAACGAAATAAAACACAACAAAAACCCTGCCCCACAACCTTCAGGACAGTCAATCTTAAATTTCATATGAGAACTCCTTCCTTCCTTTGAAGATCTGTCCATATTCAGGAATCTGAGAGTGTAAAAAAGGTACCAATCATTGATTTTTTTTTTTTTTGTAAACTAAAATGTTTAAAATAAAATAGCATTTACAGTTTTTACAGACTGGTGTAATCTAAATGAATTGTTACCTGTGTTAAAAGAGAAGGGAGAGTTACCATGTCCTTCCCTGGGGGTGGGGGGTGGGGGAGGGGGCTGGGGGGTCCAGCGGCCAGAGGAAAAATCCAGAAATTGCGGAGTATAGTGGTCAGGCTCAATTTGAAATATTAAGAGGAACAAATAAAGCTCATCAGGTTGATTTATCCCCACATGACTAAAGACTGAGGGGAAAAAGCAAGACCTTTCACATTATCTTTAGGAGAGAGCAATGCAATCACTGTAACGCAAGTGAAAGGAGGGGGCGCTGAGGACTGAGCATCACTGCCTAGCCTTTAAGGCAGAGATCGTTACAAATAGCTTTTAAAAGGCAGTGCCAGACAGTTTGTCCTATGAGCAAGAAACGTTTTTGCACTTAATACAACCATCTTTCAAATCGGTTCAAAATCTCACCCACTAATGCCACTGGCTCGTACTTCTTCTGTGCCTTTGATTCACCAGAGTTGGTAGCATTTGTGCCCTTTTCTGTACTCTCCCAAGTGAAAGAAAGAGCCCCTCAGCTCCTGCTCACTCCGACCTGATTGAGGGGAATAAGGCAGAATCCAAATGTTGGCGGATGAAAGCTGTGCTTTCTGGAGCACATTGCGAAGACTGCAGCAAGCTTAGGCTCCGAGCAGTGAGAGCACACTCCTAGTTACTATGGGGAACAGTGAGAAAAATCCTACCTCAGGTTGAATGACTACTGGGTAATGACTTCTGGCAGGAGACTTTAGGGACAGACTTTAGAAGCAGTGGGGATGGGGTAGGATCGGGGAAGATCACCATTTGACCCTGTGTTCCAATATTACTGAGATGGGAATAATTTGTTAGCCCAGAACAGAAAAGCTGCCTTGTTTTCAGCTTGCCCTTTTTTATAATGCCTGCTTTCCCAGTGTTGTTTTACTTTTTTGTGTGTTGGGATCAATGATTGCCTCTCCCCAGCCTTCACAGGTTTCCAGGTCCATCATTGAGGTGCAGATTGTTTACTGGACTAAATTAAACAGTGGTAGCAGTAGGTGGGTGTGGGGATGGGAAAGAGGAGGAGTACGGTGTATTGCATGGGAGGGGTCTTTCACTCGCTAGCACTTTAAGCAATTGTATGATGGAAATAAACTGTCATGGAGAGCAGATGGTGAATACTGAACCAACACCCATGCCCAGAAGTCTTTTTCAAACTCAGGTGCTCACCCCTCTGAAAGATCCTACAGCCAGGCATCTTTCCTTTTTTCCTTTTTTTTTTTAAGAGAGACATCCAAATAGTAGGGAGAGGGATGGGGAAAACAGACACACCACCACCTCCCAAATGCAAATGCCTCTAGCCACCTACCTAAAAAGGCAAAATCTGCTGTTTGAAATGCATAATGTCATCACCAGGAGGTTTACTTAAGCTGAGGATTAGTGATAGGTTTCTCTTCTACCTATGGAGAAATCCATGTTCCTAACAATACTGCATGTAAGAGGCCCTTTGGAGAGAAATACTTTGCAAATGTCTCTAATGTGTTAAACCTTGAGAGTTTAACATCTCTTTCCCTCTCCCTCTCCCTCCTCCCCCTCCCCTCTCCCAGCTCATTCTTCCTGAAGGAAACTTCATCTTCTTTGTTTCTAATTAAAACATGATATAATAACATACACTGTGCTTGTACCACTTATTTAGGCTAGAAGAGAGGGGCTTTATTTGCTAACTTTGAGGAGAAGCTTTTAGAATGAGCCTAAGCATGACAATTTGGAGCTGCCGTTTTAAACAGCGTATCACTAGGCAGGGGGGCAGGGGGAGCAGGAACTTAGGGATCACTTAGGGATGTGCCATCTATAATTAAACTCCAATAAAAAGACCTCCTCTAGAAGACAACATACCTTTTTTTGGGGGGAGGATGTATCCCAAATTGTGGCGACTGAAGAAAAGTTCCTTGGACTCCATTGGTTTAATCTCATAGGAAGGCTACTGGAATTTAGTACCAAAAGGTACTTCTGGCTCAGTGCATTAAAGGCTGTGTTGGTGTGCTTACAGCTATAGGGAAAGCTTCCAAAGGCAAATCCTTTCTGGGAAACATCAGAACCACAGCCGCCCACCCATGGAAATATAGATATTAGAGACTGTAGAGTTTATCGCTTATACCCAAGACTATTTTTTTCTTTCATTTTTTCTTTTTTTCAACGTGGCCATAAGAAAGAGCCAGAGAATAATTGTGCTTTGTTTTATGCTGCTGGCACCCCTGCCCCCCATATGACTAAACATCACATGTGTAGATCTTAAGTCCATGTAAATGTAATGAAAGATCACTGTCAAGAGGAATCTTCAGTCTGCTGACTGGAGAGCAAATGCTGGCCACAGAAAGCTGTGTTCTTACTCTGTGTGTCTGTATATCTCTGTGTTGTGTGTCTTTGTAGAAGATATGTTTTCTACACAAACAGGAATTTAGCTCACACCATTTTATTCTCACGCACCTCTTGCTTTGAAGAAGGGCTGGGGAAGGGGAAAGCCAAGAATAAGGGGGATCAGTAGTTTTAACTAAGGTTTTGTGACACTTGAAATCTTTTCTTTCACAAATTAATTAATCTTTAAGCTTCAAGAAACTTGTTCTGACCCCTCTAAGCAAACTACTGAGCATTTAAAAGAGAATCTAATTTTTAAAGGTGTAACACCTTTTTTATGTGTTCTTCCCACAGAGGGTGCTAATATCATTATCCTGTGCTATCTGAAAAAAAAAAATTTAAGGCCACAATTCATGTCTCTTCCTGGTCATTGTGATGGATTAACCCCCTATTTGTAGTACCTTCCCCGATGATTAAAGTTCAGCCCTAGTAAAGAGGTTTTTCGAATATTTATACAGAAAAAAAAGGTCTTTTCTGATGACAGATGACACTCTCACACCAGTCTTACCCCTGGTAGTTTTTTAGGTTGTGCCAGAGGGAGCAGGTTAAGTAATACCCATCCTTTGGCCTTCATTTACAGAAAAAAACAGCCCTTGATGCTCAGACTTCAGCCAGGATGGTTGAGAACACCAGTCCCAGGCACAACTCACACTTCCAAGACTGCAAAGTTGCCGTCACAAAGAAAAGAGGACTCCAGTAAAAGGAAACCTTTTTTAAAATTCATTTTTTAAAAATATTCTCCCACGCTCCTCAAAGTATAAGAGTGCCTTACCTTTTCTCCCTGCCTGCAGGAAGGCAGACATTTGGTATGACTTAGCATCAACAACACATTTATGAGTATGTGTAGGTAATTAGAGGGCCAAATGCCACTTGTTATTCCTCTCAAGTTTCTTAAGCAACTGCACACAGATCACTGGAGGGCTTAGGGGCTGGCTGTGTTTTTGGGTTATATTAATCGACTTGTCATCAAGTTCAGTGCCTGTTCTATCTGGCATAGCCACTGGTGGGTCACGTATTCTAGTAAAATAAAAGGCATCAGATATCTCTCTCACAGACAGCATTATCAAAAGACTGGAATGTATATCTTTTTTTTTTTTTTTTGGAGAATGGGGAGTACAGTGTTTCTGGGTAGTCAAAATAAGCATCAATTATCTCCTCTAGGTAGGTGGTTATGTTGGTTGATTTGGGTTTTGTCATTGATGGAATGACAAATAACAAGGAGTTAGCTGGAAAATGACTCTGAAGCAGGGTCCTGAAATAGATTTTCAGAGAAGTTTAGGGACACACACTCACACACATTTTGCACGCATAACACAGATATAACCAGGCATACAGATATATTGCCATATTTATATAACTACATATACAGTCACACACATGATGACATTACATAACTTCTTTCAGCATCAATTACCCTCCTACTTTCTCCTTCCATGAGCAAACTGTTACTCAAGAAAGAACCTGGTAAAATCAATCACAATTAAAATGTAAAGGACTGACGGTATTTTCAGGCATTAGATAATGTGTTGGTAGATGCTTTGCAGCTGGGGGATCTGAGTGCCTCATACTGTAGGAGAGTATAAGCCTGCTACCTAATGGTAAGAGCCAGCAAACGGCAAGATACTCTTGTGAGAGTACCTTCCTAACCAATGAATTCCACCTCAGGGTTAGGAAACATATTTCTCCACCAAAAGTATTCTTCTCTGATTTTTTCCCCAGGGATCCAAGAGGCAAAATTCTTACTCCTGACTGGGCACAATCTTCTGGCCTTCCTCAGTGGACCCAGTTTTTGTAGGTCTTTGGTGTTTTGGTGCTCACAAGGCTAGGCACTATCTACTACACCCTTAAGGTTTAGTCAGAGATATAAACAAGATGGAGGGAATAAAATCTATTGAGTATGGGAGCCTTTACCTAGATTTCAATATGTGTGAGAGAGAGAGGGATGCTAACAACCTTACCCTTACATGAGGAACGTAAAGTTTAGAGACGTTAAGTGCTCTGTGCAAAGTCACCTGGCTAGTAATGGGGAGCACTGGTATTCAGTTTGGTAGCCTTTTTTGGCATGCCCTATTTCCTTTTCCCTTTAATAGTCACTCCCTCTGCTCCTCCACCCAGCAGAACCAAGGACTGGCACAGGACACATGCTCACGTATTCTTGTTGGATGGCATGGGTACAATGCTTGAGCCCAGGAATTTTCAGGATGACTTCACTTGCTCTGGCCTCTGTTAATTGGGTAATGTAGGACTCTACCAACAGAGGATACCTCTCCACAGGCCTCCAGAGGCAAAACTGCCCAGCTGCTCATCCAGTCCAACCTCTCACCACACAATGATAGACACAGAGAGACTAAGGTATGGGCCTCCAGGTATTACTGTCGGAGACTTGTTGAGATTTCTTTCCTGCTCATTAAAAGGACTATGTCTCTATGGTTGTCAACCAGGGGCAACTCTGGCATGCACTCAACAATTGGTAATGTCTGGAAACTTTTTTGTTTTCGTGCATGGTGGTGGGGCCTACTTGCGTCTCATGGGTGGTGGTCATGGATCCTGCTAAACATCCTACAATGCACAGGAAAGCCCCTTCACAAATAATTATTTGCTCTAAAATGCCAAGAGTGCTGAGGTTAAGAACCTCTGCCCCATGGTGTAAAGTAATGAGGTTGTCTACACCAGTGTGTTAGCTTGTGGCCGCCTTTCCGATGAGTTAAGTTTGGGTTCACCCAGATCTATTCTCTTTGAATCTTCCTCTCTCTTGCTAGAGAACTGAAAGTCTAAATTAAAACCCCTCAGGTTGGTTGCTAATCAGAGGACCTGTAGTTAGCACATGCTTCTCGGAGAACATATGGCAAAACTTAAATTAACTGGGACGAAACTTGTCAGAACCCTCAATTGACCCACTTTTTCTTAGCAATACCTCATTTAGGAAACAGGAGGAAAAAAATCAAGTTACCAGTGGATATTTACTTAACAAGAAGGAAAATGAGAAACATGATATTCCTTCCAGAAGATGTCCTGAAGTCTGAACAAACTGAGCTGACCTGCTTGGGCTTTCTCTTTCTCCAGCCAAGCCTGGAATGTCGCTGAGGTGGGATTGGGGTTCCCCTTTAAAAAAAATTCAATGTGCTTTGTCTAGTGAGTAGAGTGGATATATTGTTAATGAGGGAAATCACTGCAGACCTTAGAAACAGGACGGTCTAGAGATGCAGGCAGTGCAAAGTGAAGTGCATTTGGGGCCAGGCAAGGGACACAGGTGAATAAAGTTCATAGCCATGTGGCATTATGAGGGAATTGGAGAGTTCACTTAGAAACAAACCCATTCACATTGGACTGGCTCTAGTTAATCACAACACTTCAATAGGCCAGATCAAGCGAATGCTCTTGAAGTTCAGGGTCCAGAACTCAGGAGAGACACCTGGCCTTTAAACCTGGCTCTGTTACTCACATGTCGTGGGTTCATCTGGTAATCACCTTACTGTCACTTTGCCTTTAGGAGGATTCATGCTGGTATTCCCTAAGAACCCTTCCAGTTCTGGGCTTCTAGAATTTCTCAAGAATAAAACAGGAAACAAAAGTGGTTTCCCAGCTAGTGTCACTTAACCAGAAAATTAAAATCCCCCTGAACTCCCATTCCCCAGATATTCTGATTTATCAGGTTTCCTACATATGGATGAGAAAAGGTAGTTAAAAAATCACAGAGACAAGGACTTCAGAGAGGAGGTAGGGATGCTGGAAAACAGATGAGAAGGCACAGCCATGTGTGGGTGGGAAAATAGGGTTTTCAGAATGTGCAGTAAGAGATAAAAGGAAATCCTAGCAAGGACTCACACTCACCCACACGTGAGACCAGAGGCATAGGGATGTGCTCTGAAGCAGGCCCAACAAAAAACAAAACAAAACAAACAAAAACAAAACAAAAAACCCTGAAGAATGCCACTGGGTAGGGGTGGGGTAGGGTGGGGGCAGGAGCCATCGGGGAAGAAGTATGGAAAAATATTTGTACGAGTCTCCTAAAATAATTTACTATATTGTACATAGTTATAATTAATACTGGAGATCAGAGCCCTTTTGTAACATGAGAAGAGATGGGAGGCAAGGAAAGAGGGAGAGACTGAAATTTAGAAAAGTAACAGGCAAGGAGAGAAGAGGTTGGAGGGGGAGAAAGAGAGAAAGCAAGAGAGAAGGGAGTTTCAAGATTTGTGCTTTATATTGCTCAAATAATAATAAGTAGCTGTAATACACCAACTCGATTCCTTTTTAGTCATTTCTTTCTTTATTCTGGTCTATCACATTGGCTATTTTCTTCTTAATGTAATGTTGGGAAGCCATTCCTCCCCTACTTTATGAGAAAAAATAAGTCATTGTCTAGCCGCATCCTCCTTTCTCTTGCTCAGCCAGGAGAATGTGTCTTCACCCCGGCTGCACATTGGAACCACCTGGGAGCTTTAATGAACATGGATGCCTGGGTCCCTTCCCAAGAGATTCTGATTTAATTTACATGCAGTGTGGCTTTGGTGAGGAGATTTTTTTAAAGCTTCCCAGTTGATTCCAAAGTTCAGCCAAGGTTGACCAGCCCCGAGCTAGAGGGTCACAAGAGTCACAGCATGGGCAGCTGACTGATCTACCCCATGCACAGGTCTGACTACAGCTCTTCACACAGGGTGGCAGATGGCTAGGCTGGATGGGGGTCAGTGCTAAGTGAGGAGACTCTCCCCCCACCCCCCGCAACTCCACCTGGTGGGGCTGATATTGTGAGCAAGATATGCAGGCATAGATGGGCTTGTAATTTGTCTCCAAGCACTCCATAATTTACAAAGTGCTGTTCACAGTTAATGATTTTATTTGCCTTAATTCCCCCAACAATCTCACAAGGCAAATACAAATTTGTCCCATTTTTTTTGTTGAAGACAAGAAGACTCCAATGTGAAGAGGCTAAGTTGCTTGCACAAGGTCAAGGCTATGGCCAGGCCTGGCACTCAGAACTGCCTCTTCTAATTATTTGTCCTTCCCCTTCTAATGCTTCCCTTTCCTTTCCTGCTAGAGATCCAAAAATCAGTCAGTCTTTCAGGAAGAGTCCTAGAGAACAGATTACACACATTTTCCTGCACCTTCTCTTTCTCCAACTGGAATCTGGCAATGACAACGTTTGGCATCACAGTCTCACGACTGCCTCTTTGATGCCCCGACCGCTGTCCCATGCCTGATACTCCTTTCTTTGCCCCAGGAGCCTCCATGAAGAGTCCTAGAGAACAGATTACACACATTTTCCTGCACCTTCTCTTTCTCCAACTGGAATCTGGCAATGACAACGTTTGGCATCCCAGTCTCACGACTGCCTCTTTGATGCCCCGACCGCTGTCCCATGCCTGATACTCCTTTCTTTGCCCCAGGAGCCTCCATGATGGTTCAGAGACATATAAAGAGATGCCAACTCTTTCCAAATACCCCATCACCAAAAGTTCCGTTTCCGCTTGACCACTGCCATTGACTCCTTTGCCACCAACACTTTAAAAACTGTGAAAATTCACTTGTTGGGATGAGCACTGGGTGTCGTATATAAGCAATGAATCACGGGTATCTACCCCCAAAACCAAGAGCACACTGTATACACCATATGTTAGCCAATTTGACAATAAATTATAGTATTAAAATAAATAAATAAATAAATAAATAAATAAATAAATAAATAAGTAAGTAAGTAAGTAAGTAAATGTGAAAACTAAGTCCCAGAAGAAAATTGATGGATGGATGGATGTGATAATTTGTGTTGTGTTGTGTTGTGTTGTCTGTGTGTCTGTGTGCTTTAAAAAAAGATCCTTAAAAAAGGATCTTTGGGGAAAATAAGAAAGAAATTGCTCCAGTGCTAGAACTTCAGGTACTGAAACAGCTGAGTGATGTATACTTGGACAAGAGATCCTCCCTTGTTCCCTTCAAATGAAACAACATAGACCACTGTTCATGTATAAAACCAGATCTGCCAGTAGTTTACGGGCTTAACATAAAGCCAGGATAAAGACTGAATCTTCCAGCATACTTTATCTCCTTAAATCAGTGTTTTCTTTAAAAATCATGTTTTATTAGGTGCTCCCCATCAGTGCGTTTATCTTCAATGAAGAATTCTCAGTATTGCAAAGTGCATGTGGCAGGGGCCTCTATCTCAGAGACACCATAGGCAGCCCTGGATGGCAGTGCAGAGGCTCAGTCTGTGCCAAGCAAGGGCTGTATTACTCTGCCACAGAAAGGTCTGAAAAGTCAAGTTAGACACAAATAATGGAACAAAGCAACAATGTGCCTTCAGCTGACCAAGACAATCCTGTCGTTTGTCCCTCATTTGCAGAACCATGCACTCTATGATTTTTGTCTTGCTGTCTCTGCTCCACAGTGATTGCATTTGTGGTAAAATCCATATTTCCCAGTAACTGAATGTGTGTGTGTTGTGTGTGTTTTATTCTAAAAATAATAGTCCTTCTTAGAATTCAGCCTCACTCCTTTGCTTGTCATCCAGGTCATTTTTATCTGAGTTTCTCATATTGATCCTGTTTTACACACTATTCCAAAAATCATAAAGGTACAAAAGGAAAAGAATAAACATGCTCTAGGGGAAAAGAGTCTTGAGAAATCACACTACAACCGAAATGCAACTAAAGGTAACATATCACTCAGATTTTAAAATTCTAACTATACTGGTCAACTCATTCAACGTAGCACAACATTTCTTATTGAGGGATTAAGTAAATATGTGCTGAATGAACAACAGAATAATGTAACTTAAAGAAGAGGAATTAGCAAGAGGACTGTGCTAAGAATTTAGACCCACCGGACTCATCATGAACGTGTCCAGAAGAGCCCTCCTCTTCTTTCTGCTCTGTGTATGTAAGGTAGCCACCCCCTTGGGAAGTGTTTATTATATATTGCCCTACTAGGTGCCTGGCAACCTGCTAAACCCTTAACTACCTTCTTAGTCACACCTTGCAATAAACCTCCCCCTCTACTTGTCCAGAGAAGTATTAATATCCCCATTCTACAGATAGGTAAACTGAGGTTTAGAGGGGTTCAATGACTTGCCCAAGGTTACTTACCATAGCAGGGAGTGTCAAGCACTTAACTCTGGACACATAATGGTTGGGTTCAAGTTCTGGCTGAGTGAGTTTTGCAAGTTACTTAATCTCTCTAACCCTCAGGTCCTTCGTCTATAAAATGGAGGTAGGACGGTCATGAGAATTATAGTAGTTACTCTTTGTAAAGTGCTTACAACAGTGCCTGGTACCTGGTAGGTGCTAGATAAGTATTGTTTCGTTTTATATTCTTAATAAAAGATAAATAAAACAGGGTTACATGGCCAGAGAGCTGTTGTACTCCCAGGTCATGCTATCCCCTTTCTCTTCTGTGATAAGATGATGTCTAAACCTTTGAGTTCCCGAGAGCATCGGATTCAAAAGGAAAAGGTAAGGAGGTAGAAAATGGAGTCTGAAGACACATGTGCCTTCCTTCACAGCTTTGCAACCCGCTCAGGCCTTGGCCTCTACACTCATGTTTGACTTCGCTCTGGTTGTTAATTGTCAGCCCTGGTAAACGCACCCTCTACTGCAATATGAGCACGTGTGCAAGCAGGTTCGGCAAGATCTTCCAATTTCTACATGAACTGAAGGCTGATGACCGGCATTGTTCATATTAGTCTTTGAAGATTCAACAAAACTCATTTCTACATCTGAGCTATTCCCTATCCTAGTCAATTCCTGAAGGTGGAAAGCTACTACACAGCTTGCAATTGTTATCCGGCTCCCAAACTCTTACTTAATATCAGCAATATTAAATCATACTGGCCCCCGGGACACTAAGCATACATCTTCAGCTGTAACAGATTTGCTGGTGTTTATTTAAAGATTTTTTTTTTTTTTCTCTGTGTACTAACAGCTACAGTTTGATGTTACTGAAGCAAATGTAACAAAAGGAGACACATCTGAGGTGGACTCTCTCTTCTGGGAGAGGAGCTCATGTGTCAAGAGCCGCATGTAAGTTCAGTTTTGGTACTAATTTGCTGCTGGCCCTTGGGGAAGCCAGTGCTACCTGCCCAGGCCTTTCTTTTCTTGTTTGTAGTAGTGATTTTTTGCCTTTCCTTTTAGTTGCCCCATTTAGTAGGCAGGGAGAGTGTTAAGGAGGGGGAGGAGAGTAGGAGTAATTTCCAATGCATTCTCTTTTACTGTTGCTTATCAGCAGGTAAAATTGTGAAATCATCAAACTTCCCCCAAGGAAAGGTTCTTCCCTCCTTAGAGACCCACCCAACACCACAGGCAGAGACTAAGTCTGGTCAAAGGGAACTCACTATTTTGTACCTTGAAAATTAAATACTGAGAGGTGATTCTGTTCCAAGCCACTGCCTGTTTCTTGCGTTCATTCACAGAATGGTTAAAGAATGCTCTGCCCCTGCTTTGAACAGGCATATTAGGGATACTTGCCCAAAGTGAGTGAACCCCCAACACATGAATATATATGCCAGAGAAAGCTATAGCTACTGGGAAATTGAGGACCACCTTCTGTTTGTTGACTTGTTTTATTGTTTTCTCTCTTCCCTACCTCCCTCCCCCCTCCCTCCCATTCCTTCTTCCTTCGTCCTCAGTCACTTCTCCCTTTACTGATTGATTGATTGATTGATTGATTTTACTGAATTCATAGGTATGAGTAATTATGTAATCCCAATGAGGGCAAAATTGAACCAAGGGGGTAAAGACTGGTTCTTGAGAGGGAACAGGTAAATCTTAGTGTATGGATAAAGCACCGATGTATATACCCTATGGAATACATAAACCGATATAGGATATATTTATGGTATTCAAATTTCAGAGGCAGCAACTGGGGAAAATGTGTAAAAAAAAATCTCTTTAGTTGGAGATAATGAGAAAAAAAGTTTGAGAAACACTGACATACACAATGATTAACATGGAGGTAGAGACAATAGTAAAATGGCAGGTCACCATTTGAAGACTTTGAGAAGGTCAAGGGAGGTCTGGATTTTTTGATAATAAAAACTAGAATTCAGAGATTATTTGAACAGCCAACATTTAATTTGGAGAACTGTGTCTTAGCCCCTCCTGCATTCAATACTTCCCAGAGTTGTCTTTATGATATATTAGAGAGGAAAAAAAGGGTATGGAATTAATCGCCAGAACTCTGGGCCTGGCTCTGCCATTTACTGACTTAGATAAATCACCACCTTTCTGAACTTCAATTCCCTTGTCTGTAAAATTCAGAAAGTAATCCCTGCTCAGCCTGTTTCATGAGAATCTGGTAAGGATTAAAGGAGGGAAAGTAAGGGACAACTTCAAAAGCTGTGGGGTACTATGCAAAGATTTAAGCAGTGGAAAGAGGAGGAGGGTGGTGACATGTGGGCAGCTACCCACACAGTGTCACTTTAGAGGGCCACATGTTTCAAACCCTCCTCCAGAGAGACTAAAATCCCTGCTAGTCACTTCTCTGGATTAAGTCCCTCATTAATCCTCGGTCTAGACCATTTGTAGCACGGAGGCAACTAGACTTCTCCTTGAGGGAAAGTCCCCCATTTCACTTGACTTTGTCTCTTACCATGTAGCAGAGTCTGACTCAAATGGGTCAAATGGCCTTTGGGCAGGTCATTTTTTCACCTGTATGAACCTTGGTGTCCACCTCTCTACGTATATTTGGTTGCCTTGCACGTTTTTGAGAAGCATCTCAGGAATCATGAGTGTTGTGCCCACCACGTGCTGGTGGATAGTGAATTCTCAAGTAATGTTAGTTTCCACCCCGTGTCACCAATGTAGAGTTACACATTATGTTTATACAAATAGACCCGATGAGAATTGAAAGGCATTAGGAGCAACTGCTTTCTAGAAATGGATTCTGAAAAGTGGCTATAAGAGTTTAATTTAAATAGAACATCACAGGGCGCCTGGGTGGCTCAGTCAGTTGAACATCTGTCAGACTCTTCATTTCGGCTCAGGTCCTGATCCCAGGGTTGTGGGATCAAGCCCTGCATCAGGCTCACAACCGAGCATGGAATTTGCTCAAGATATTCTCTCTCTCTCTCTGTCTCTGTCTCTGTCTCTCTCTCTCCTTCCCTCCCTTCCTCCTTCTGACCCTCCCCCTCTCTAAAATTAACATAAATAAATAGAACATTACATTAGTAATGGAAAATTCTTCCCCATACAGGAGAAACCTGAGGTATAGATTAGCAACTATAATAAGTGGAAAGAGAGACAGCTCCTTCTCTTATTAGAGTCAGCTGGAGTACTCAGTTAAGAAGGAAGTGACAAAGATCCCTTTCAACAGTGCTCCAAGACTTGTCTCAGGTGATTGCCTTTTATTTATGTATTTATTTATTTATTTGGTGTGAGTTTTCAATGTAATGATCCTTCCCAGATCTGCCAACAGATACAATCCCCCATCCTCTTTTTCTGAGCATGCCTCTCCTCAGCAGCAGAAACCTGATAGATCTCCCGAGAGCCTAAACTGAAACTTCTGTAAGAAGGTGGAGGCAGAAGTCAGCCTCGGTTCAGTTATAATCACTTATTACACCATACCACTGCCATCAAAAGTGCACGTGCTGCTTCTCTGAGCCCTCATGCACAGGCGACTGCTGTGGTCCCCTATCTGTCCGCTGGTGAGATTCGATGTTCTTGGACCCCGGGCCAAGCAGCTCTGAACTGCAGCAAAATCCAGCAACACATTCAGCAGCCAGCAGCCTGCTGGGCTCTGCCGGTTTACTCAGGGCTACCAACCCCAAAGCACTGGGATGAAAGCAGATGGGAAAGAGGGAAAGGGTCTGTTTGTGTTTTTATTTTTTACCAGGCTCAGCTCTTTGGGAAAAAGAAAAGAAGAGTCGTGCTCTGAGCTGGTGCCCTGCCAAGCTCCCTCCCCTCCCTTGCTAGCCCAAGCACTCCACCGTCTGTGCAGACTGCATAACAGCAATTTCTGGAAACACACTGAAAAGTCTGGGCCAGTCCAGAGGCTGTGGATTCCTGGTATCTGTGTGGTGGGGTTTTAAGGCTTTTATTTTTCACCTTAATTCTTTTAAAAACTGCCAGCTTTTTGAAGCACATCTGTTATCAACAGCTTCTGTTTGTAAAATGAGACCGAAGGTATCCTCTCTAGAGAAATGCCTGAATCTTCTCTGTAGTTCAATGCTTCCACTGACAGTTTGGCTCACAGACTACGGCTGTGGTAAATATTACAGAATGTTAATAAAAATGAGATAAAACACCTAGGGATCTTTTTTTCCCCCCAAATTTTGCTTTGCTCACTACTAAAGTTTATCTTGACAGAAAATTTACTTCTCTGATCCACATCATTTCCCAAAGCAATTTTCCAACAGCAAACATAAATTTCTGGTGATCGCTAAGAGGTTTTCAATCCCTATGCTAAGGAGGCCATGGGGTTTCAAATATTTGTTTCACCTTCAGGTAAATACCCCTTACTCCTGACACTATCACTTGGGGACCCTGGGCAGCAACTAGGGGCAAAAGCCTGAAGATGAGCTTTTAGGTTTCCAGCATATATAGGCTTGGTGGAGGAGATGGTTTGAGTATCAAGATTGCATCCTGAGAAGGTGATTAAGTCATTAACTAACAAACTAATTGCCTAAACCCACATAGCTGTGTTCTCAAATGGAACAAAGCACTAAGTAAACGCAATGCTTTATATTGCATTGAACTTTGACCTGGTTAACACAGATTACACTTACACCTTATCAGAGGTGTAAATTGAGCCTACATTCATGATAGAAAATTTGTGCCCCTCTTTACATTGCATTTGTGCTGTCCTCAGCCTCTAGGATTCTGGGGATCAGTGTCCTCATCATCACTATCCTCGTCCTTCTCCCCTTCCTCTTTCTCATCATCATTACTTTTGATCCAAACAGATCTATAACCATTGGAGTAGGTTTTCACTGTGTACACAGTAAGTCTCCCTTGCAGTACTGTTTGCAATAAAGTAGAATTCGGTCTCTGGACCTTACTAGATGGAGTCACATAAAATACTACAGGTGACAGAGTTTATAAGGTTTGATGAAAACATAAGGCATGGTTAGGAAGTCTTCCTGATTTGTCCAAACTAATCTACAGAAGCCTGAAGTTATTTCTATCTTCCTCCCTATCCCCCTGCCTTCTCTCCCCTCTCCTTTCTCTTCTACTCAAATTTTCACAATGATACTTGAACTTCCAGTTCAAGTTCTAAAGACATCTATGAAGACTTCCCCAATGGCTTTAGCTCACTATGGTCTTTCTTCTTGCCATCAGAAGCTGTTAGAAAATTCCTTGATCTTTGTACTCATGTTTGCCAGTGTGGACTGCCCCAGGATGTCTTCTTTTCATTGTTTATATTATTAAGTTACTTATGTACCAGGCATATATGTTTTGTGACCCATTCTGCACTATTCATGGTCAAGGGACAACTCATTTGCATCAATTCCTTTCAGTTAGTTTCTAGCCACCATCACTGAATCAAGGACAGCTCTAAAAAGCTCACAGATCAATAGGACAGGTAGAATGTCCACACATATAATGACAACCAAAGACAAAAAGGGATGCATGCCATAACACAGGTGTATCAAAGTTCTCTGAGGGCACAGCAAAAAGGAAGGGCTTTCTAAATTCAGAGAATTGACAAGAGGGCCTGGAAAAGAAGGTGGACTATGCACTAGGTCTAGGTGAGTGTGTGGGATTTGGGAGACAGAATGGAAAGAAAGAGTCTCTCAAGAGAACAGTTCACAACATGCAATAATAGCACAGAGGCAGGCAAGTAAAAGGGAAGCATTGACCACATGCACTGGCAAAGTCTCAGTTGCATGTCATGATTTGATTTGTTATAAGTAGATAATCAGCAAGACAATCTACAATGTGGTTTTGTAATGTTGCAATGTTCCATTTCAATAAGGAATGTATCCTATTTAATAACAGGGTGGGTTAGTGATAAAACAACTAACCATTCTTATATTCTTCCTTTATACTAACTGTTAGAAGGACAAGATGGTCCAGAGGAGTGTTTTCTAAGATCTCCTGAGTGGAAGTTTTGCAGAATCATCTCAGAGGTTATTAAAGAGAAGGAATACTTGAAAGGGGTCACCTGGCAGCATTGTACCATCTAAAGTTAGGTCTCCTTAACTCTCTAATAGAACAGTTTGTTGTTTTCACTCCATTGTTAATTCTCCACTCTTCTAAAAACAAAACAAAACAAACAAAGAAACACACACAAAAAAACCCAGAACTCTTTATTAAGACATTAAAATCACCCAGTAAGAACTTGGGTAGTCCTACTGAATTTACAATGCCTCTTGCTATAACTGCTATTGAAGCAGAAGGCAGAATGACTTCCACTTGTGTTGCCATGAATAAAATTATTCCACTCACGCTAATTGTGCCATGGGCAGGGAAACTGAGATAACACAAGCACAGATACCTGGCATGATGCCTAGAATTAATCACTCAATAGTTATTAATGGCCAGCCACTTTTCCTTCCACACTGCCTCATCCCCTCATCTTTAGTTCTTACTCCTTCCTTTCTCTCCCCTACCCTTTGCCTACTGTCTTCTATTCTTTCTTCTCACTAAATATTCAGCACATGCAGTGGCCAGAGAAGTGGCTAGCTGCTTCTCCAGTTCTCAGAGTGAACAAGCTCACACCTCCCAGCTTCCCCCAAGCTGCAGTGGAGGGGGCCAGGCAAGGGGGAGCCTATGCATACACTGTCATCACCTGCAGTAATTTGCACCATTCCCACTGAAGCAATGCCATAAAAGTGGGTACTTCCCCAGCCTATCAAACAATACTCCTTGAAAACAATTCAAATACTTACAAGTCTTTCCTCTCAGATTACACTGGTAAGGTTATTCCCTTTACCAAGTCTATCTCATTACTTGCTCTTTGATTCTTTATACCTACAGACACTAATGTACACTCCTTAGAAAATCACTTCCAAAAACCTTTAATGACACATTCAGTAATTTCAGCCCTCTCAAGCCCTCCTGCTTAAAGCGAACTTTTGTACTTCAGATTGAAACCGTTTTTAAGATGCTTATTCCCACCTCTCTCTCATCCTTTATATGATTTGAAAGATCACAAAAGCTTGATTCCCATAGGTTCAGAAGCTGCCCTTTTTATGAGTTCTAATGACTTCACCTCCAGGAGTGAATCATTTAATAGTCTTGCATCCAACCTGCTGGAGGGACTCAGTCTTTCAATTTCCTATGAGCTCATAACCCTGGCCTGGGCCTTAACAAAATACTGTCTTAACAATGCAGATCCTGAGAAAGCACACAGGGACATTTCTGAATATAACCTGTGTATAATTAATCTCTGGTCACCCTTGGGATCCCAAATCCCTTTGGATCAGTGGAGCCAAGAGGCAGCATTTCAGCTAATAGCCAATAGCATTTTATGGCTCTCTTGAGAAGGTAAAGAGAAATGATGGTATTTCCATCAGCATTTCAAAGAGAAACCTTTTGGTGGGGGGAAATCAACTCAACTAAGGAAATACACAACCCTTAGTGTTCACCAAATGCCTTTCAGACATATCTGAGAAACTTTGCCAATAAAAATTTGCTCTCTGTGTCAAAGGGTGAAAAATAAAAGATAGAGAGAAGGTCAGCACAAGAGTATACAAGACCCAAGGTTAGGCACGCCACTGGTATGCTAAGTAGCATTGCCCTGAAAAGACTTTATCTATGTGTATGCTTCCCTATAGGGCTCCTATAGGTGCTTATGTTTTTGTTGTATTTCTTAAGGTTGTAGAACCTAAGGTGATATACATAGCCCCACTTACCATACTGACCTCCCCAGCATGCTGGGTGGATAACTGAGCAGAAAGTAGCAGTGGGCAAACCTCGAGATTGGAGGCAAAGACCTGGGACCATCCCCAATGCCACCTCTAACACAGCTGGGTATCTCTGAGCAGTGAAACCTCCTGGTACTTCCAAACTCCTGGAGCATGGGCTGGTGCAAATAATCATAATCCCTGATTTGTTTTGTACTTTGCAGTTACAAAGTGCTGCAGCTAGCACATAAAATCCCATTTGATCAGCTCAGCAAAAGGTGAAGGGAAGAAAGGAAAACAAATATTGTTAGAAATCATACAAGGAGACTGGCCCTAACTTTGGCGTTTATAGAACCTTATGCCTTATAACAATAACACATAGGGAGGTATTGTTGAATTGGAGAGAAAACTGAGGTTCAAAAAGGTAAGTAAATGCCCAATACCCATAGCTAACACCATTCTTCCTATTCCAAAACTAACAAACATCTCCATTATAGAACACGTATAAGTAGAAAAGGAGGAGGCTTGATCCTTACCTTAACATGGGACAACCTCACATTTTCATCAGGTGGCCTCTCAAGAAGCCAGGTTGTGACAGAAATCTTGGGGCATTGACTACTGTATCTCATTTGGGCAGTATAAGGCTCCTTTTGTGATAAGATATTTTATATATAGGATCATGAAAAGCCTTCTGCCCAAAGAAATCAATTTTATCAGTCCAGCTTTTGTTTTTGTCAGTATTCCATTCCACCCATTGGTGGGTGCCATGAAAACAAGGTAAGAGCTTAAGAGCCAGGACAAAAGATATACACATTTTAAGAAGAAACAACCAAAAAAGAACTAGTATTGTAAAACGTACAGCATCCCAGCTGGAAGATACCTGCAATATCACTAAACCAAATTCCCTCATTAAACAAATGAAAAAGAAAAGCCCATATAGGCAAAATGTCTATGATCACTGGGAGATCACAGTGCTAGCACCAGACGGCACTCCAGCCAGTACCTATCCTAGAGATAGTACTCAACACACATTTGCAGTATGAAGAGACAAATGGAAGAATTCTAACTCTCTGGGAATAGTCTGGTACTCTTGATCTCCATGACATCATCAGAACATGGAGTGCCATAAAGGTGGCTGCCTGAGCCAGAGACTGTTCTCTGTTCCTCCTGCCCAGATGGGGCATGAGGCTACCAAGACTGTCTGACTCCATAACCTCTTATTCGGGTTAACCATCTTAGTCACCTATCAATTTTCAATCTCCTTCCTCTCTTCATCTCTCTCTCTCTTTCTCTCCACCCCCCCACACGTACACACACACACACACATGCACACACGCACACACTCACACACCCAACAAAATATACACAGGAAAGTACAAAATCACTAATATGACAGGAGATAAAAACAAATTCAATCTCCAATAGAGTAATCTATCCTTTACTATTGCCTATAAAATTCTTTTTTTTTTTTTTTTTTTTTTTTTTAGGAAAAAGATTTTAGGCTGGGATAAATTACTAGATTTGCCATAATTCTTCCCTCTCTCTGCATCAGTGACATCTGGTATTGCTGTGCCATACCACCTCTGGACATTCTTTGACCAATGGGAAATTAGGGGAATATGGCACCAGTGGAGACTTGGAAAGTGCTTGTACAATAGGACATGTCCTATTGCTCCTGGGGACCCCAAGGCCCTCACCATGTGAACTAGCCTAAGCTATCTGATGGATGATGCAAACATCTGGCCAGAACCACAGCCTGCAGCCAGCCAACTACCAGACACATGAGACTTTCAACCACCAACAGATGGCAAACGCATGAGGATCCCACCCAAGATCATCAGAACTTTCAAGCTGAGCATAGCCCAAGTTGTGAGCATACAGAATCATGAGCTATCAAATTTTTTATTTTAAATTATAAAACTTAAGTCTGTTTACAGCAAATGCTAACACATATAGTATTCTAATTGTAGATCATATAAATTGAATATTTAACTCTATTTGTAGCACTGTCTTATTTCATATAATTTTCACTATCTCCAAGGCAGTTATAGAGGAAGAAACTTAGGTTCCAGGAGGTTACACTTACACACCTGGTAAATAGCAGGTAGCGCTTCAAATTCCAATGTCTCTGATGTCAAAACAGACTTTCCTAACCACCATCCAACCCAGGACGACACTTTCAGTGACAGATGACCTCAGAACCATGTGGTCTGAAAAATGTGGGCAAGGAATGGATTCGTTTAATCTGCAGAAAGTCTTCTTGAGACCAGGAAAAATATCTCTCTCTCCTGGTGACTGTCTTATAGAAGACAGAACTGGGCACGCTGAGGAGAAGGTATCTGATAGTTGACTTGGCTGATGGCAAGGAGGAATCTTCTATTAAAAGCACAATGCAGAATGGAAGAGCTGCACTTAAGGGAAGGTGAGTTCCCTATAACCAGAGATATTCCAGGAAAGAAATTTAATCCATCCATTATTACATCACATTGACTTCTGCCTCACATGTACTCATTTTGTTCTTCTCTTCAGAAAGACCCTGCATATTCTCCTCTTAGGATCCATTTTCCACACAGTCTTCCAGTTCCAAAGTCCAATCTTCTCCACAAAGCCTTCCCAGATTCCCCCAACCACCACCAACCTTCCTTTCTCTGAACTTGTACCAACAATATCAGTTCTCCTCTACCTCTCAATATAACTCAATTCCTTTCTACATTACTGTGCACACTAGTGGAAAGTTATAGTTTTGGCATTGCACAGATCCGCATTGGAATCTAATAGTGTGTTTTACTTATCTCTCTGGACTACTTTATGAAGCTGTTATGACAATACGTTGAGAACATGAATAGAAAGTGCTTGGCATGGGTAGTTTTTAGTATTATGGTGTTTCGCGTGTCAATCTAGTCTCCTGAAATAAACCGTTAGACAAAAACATGCCTTATACTTCTCTGATTCCACCTCCTCCCAAGACACAGAGCACACAGAAGATACCTTAAAAGTATTACTTGAACTGATTTAATAACTGCTCCAAAAGCCCCAAACCCAAAACATTTTTATAAAATAAGTCTGGTAAAATTAAAACAAAACAAAACAAAACAAAAATCTGGTCTTTGTCCCTGGTTCCTGGCAAAGAGCTTCAAAAACCCTTGGAATTTCCTGAGTGACAGGAGTGTCTTTATTATGTTAATGAGACAGCTCCTGGAGGGGGTCTGAAATAGCTTCAGGATGGAGGTTGGTGATCTGAAAGACCAATTGCATGGGTTGGAACTTTGGGCCAGCCTGACCTCTAGGGAAGGAAGGGGGACTAAGTTCAATCACATTGCCAATGATTCAATAAATCATGCCTATATAATAAAAACCCAGGATGCCTGGGTGGCTTAGTTGGCTAAGCATCCAACTCTTGATCTTGCCTCACATCTTGATTTCAGGGTCTTGAGTTCAAGCTCCATGCTGAGCATGAGGCCTACTTAAAAAAAAAAAAAAATCCCAATAAAACCTCTGAACATCAAGAACTTCGTGACTGGTGAACACATTGATGTGTTGGGATGATGTGGCAGCTTCATGAGGAGATATGGAAGCTTCTGTGTCCAGACACCCCTCCCACCCCACAGGCTTTGTCCTATGTGGTTTTCCATTTGGTTGTTTCTGAGACGCATCATTTAAAATAAAACTGTAATCTTAAGAATAGCACTTTCCATGAATTCTGTGAGTTCTAGAAAATTATTGAACCTGATGGGGTTGTGGGAATTTACAAATTTGTAGCCAGATGTGCAGATGTGCACATCAGAAGCACAGATGACCCCAAGACTTGTAGCTGCTGTCCAGAGTGGGGGCAGTCTTGTAAAGGACTTTGTCCCTAACTTGTGGACTTTCAGGTAGTGTCAGAATTGAACTGAAGTGCAAAATACTCCATGTCAGAGAATTGGTGTCAGAACCTAAAGTCAAATAATCAGGCATTTCTTGGTTTTTAGACTATCTCTGCCTGGATCAGAAAAAAAAATCCAATAGAAATATATGTGTGTGTGTGTGTGTGTGTGTGTGTGTGTGTGTGTGTATGTATATATACATATACATATACGTATACATATACATATATATATATATATATATATACACACTTAGAATATTTTTCTTTAAAAAAGAATCCCAGTATTAATTGTCTAAAATTTTTCCCTCCATTACCAAGTTAGCATTTAGCAACCTGAAGGATGTCACTGATGGGAATGGGAAAAAAATCTCCTAATGAAATTCCAATCAGGAAAATATTATGACATACAACTTAAAGTATCAATTCTTAACTTAAAAAAAAGAGAGAAAAATATATGCTATTAAATAAATTCTGATATTTCTATAATATGCAGCAATGTAGACCATGTATTTCCTTTAACCAATTAGTTTTGCTTCAGTGCTAAACTACAATTTAAAATTTTTACTTCAAAAGCTTACCCATCTTTATTTATGCTTCCCCTCCCACCAGCCCCCCCTCCCCTCCCCAATCCCCTTCCCCACCTCCTGCCAATCTCTTGCTCTCTCAAGGAAAAAATTTGTAAAGAGTGACAGACTAATATTCTCAGTAATTTCCCGGGGTAGTGTTACTGGGGTAAATGAGGTGTCAGGTTCCACACTAATTCATCACTTATTAATTAACAATATCAACAACTCCTTTTTCATTACTGATAACACATTTTATTGACTACCAGAAGGATTTTTTATTACCAAACTTATCTCAAAGGCTCTTTCCTGTTATCTACTGCAATAATTTTTAAAAAAAAAATCATCATTCAATCATCATTTTAATGACTGATCATTTTTCCCCTCACTAAAATTATATCATAAAAGCCACTTAATTAAATTGAATGGTAATTGAATGACTTTAATCATGCAAAGAATTAAAATGAAGGATGCTTTCTTTCAAAGTCTGACAACATGTAATGACGTGTTTTGACCAATGTGGCAAATTCTAAGAGCAAGCAGAAGGTCAATGATTATCTTGCCTTTTGGTATTAAAAACATAAGAGCTACCATCAGAAAAACCTTGTGCTCTTTCCAGCTTTGGAAGAGGGTTCAACCAACACATCTGTATGTGGGGTCATGGGGTCTGACCTGAGGAAAGTTGTTATGGAAGGATCAAGAAAAGCAAAACCAGTAGCTATAGAGAACTCCATGTTCAGAAGCAAGAATAGATTTCTCTGAAGTTTCCAAAAGCAATCCTTCTAATAAGCACTTATTATACACCTAGATGTTCTACTTTTCATGGAAGATATACAAACATGCCCTCCCAGGTATGTGCAATGGGCTATGAGATCCTAAATGAAAAACTAAAGGATGCTTTCAGGAGAAATTTTAAAAATTCACCAATGAAGTGAGTATGAATTGTGAGAGCTGAGAAGTTCTCCAGGCAACTAAGGCCACTCAAGAGTAGAAAAAGAATATACAAACTGAGCAGAAGCTCAATGTGGCTAGCCTACAGGCAGGACTGAACAGAAATAGCCATAGAGAAGGAGGGTGAGGTAGACTTTATCCCCAGTAGGGAACAAGATGTAACTGAACTAAGGAGAGTTTGCTCCTTGGTGACCTAGAGACAGAGACTACCCCAGGTGAAGCTGTCACACAAAATTACCTTTACCTGCAGCAAATAAGGAGATATTCAAAGCTGTGACTATCCAAAACCATGACTGCCTGAACAGGGGAGAGTAGGTTCTTTTTATTTAGGGTTTAGGATGAATATTCAGATAGGAGAGCTTTATCATCACATGTAAAGGTGGGCATAAGGTTGTGCAGGCGTATATATAAAACATGCCTATACATGCATCCTATGTTATGTTAATGAAACTTGTCCTCCTTCTAGGGCCCAGACCCCAGACCTTAACATAATGAAGCAGAGGTAATTGACAAGGGAATAGAAAGGGTTATCGGCATGCTCTGACAGCTGGTATAAACTGGCTGGGGTCTTAGGCTCCTCACGTAAGGAAAAAAGGCCTTGCTTGTTCATAGGCTAGAACCATATCAGTTAACCTTGAGTCCAGGTTTCCGCAGAGACAGCTAGTGTTTTTGTTAGTGGAGTCTGAAGAGAAACAATAGCTGATTAGGGAGAAACAGTTTGCTGAAAAAACAAGCTTTAAGTTTTCTGCCAGTTTTAACTTCATTAACCCTATGGGGCATGGTTTCAATCCTGCGAAAACAAATCAAGAATCTCAGTTAGGTCAATCTTCACTTTTGAAACAGCACTGGGAGTTTTGGCCATTGATTTAGTGTCTCTGATACAGTTAGGGTATTTCCTGGCTTGGTAGAGACTGCTGGTTTTTGCATTCCTTTTGTTCCCTTAAAATCCTTAACTACTGAGGTTTTTGCATTTCTTTGTAATTCTAATACCTCCTAGAGAGTTCTGCAGGAAGTGTGCTAAGGCAAGTAGACCTGGTGGGGCAGAGATCACTGAAAATCATAGCTGGGGGGCCTAAAATGACTTCTTTTGTGTCACAAAAGCTCTGTCTCTTCTTTCCTTTTCTGGGACCTTTAATTCTTTCTGCTCACAATGTCAATTTAAAAGTGGAGCGGGACATGGTTTGATGTGTTTCTTAGGAGGATCTTTCTGGAAGCAATGTTGGAAGGGGTTTGGGAATAGGAAATTGAGGAGCACAGGGAAGAGAAGGTGGTAGAAAGATGCTCAAAAGACCGGTTGCCATAGGACGATGAGGAAATGACCCTCATTGTGCAGAAAAGGCTGGACATTTCATTATCTTTTTTTTTATTTTTTATTTTTTTAATTTTTTTTTCAACGTTTTTTATTTATTTTTGGGACAGAGAGAGACGGAGCATGAACGGGGGAGGGGCAGAGAGAGAGGGAGACACAGAATCGGAAACAGGCTCCAGGCTCCGAGCCATCAGCCCAGAGCCTGACGCGGGGCTCGAACTCACGGACCGCGAGATCGTGACCTGGCTGAAGTCGGACGCTCAACCGAATGCGCCACCCAGGCGCCCCTGGACATTTCATTATCTTAATGCCTTTCCACATCCTTGTCATGACATGGGAGCCCCAGGGAGAAGACTATTGATCTATAGTTCATAGCTATGAGACAAATGAGTACTTCTGAAATCTGATCTTGTGAAAGGACATTCCGTGGCCACATTGTAAGGTATGCCTAATAGTTCCACAGTATTAGGAGGCATTTAAAGTCCTCAAACTGACCTGCCTATCAAACTGTCCCCTTACTGTCTTGGCCCTTTCTATCCCCTGCCACCATGCCTTGGGTTTTCTACAGAATGTGACCTGGCCATCCTAACATAAGGGTATCACATCTCCCATGGTTCTGCATTTGCAGATAATGATCTAACCCATAAAGTAAAATTTGTTAAAGACATTTAATGGTCCATTCAGTCATTCAACAAATATTGATGGGACACTTTCCACATACTAGGCACTATGCACTGGGATACAGCAATAGCAGAAATAAAGAAGAACAAAAACACACAACCTAGCATTTTCACAGAGCTTACATTCTAGTGGGGAAAATATGCAATTAGAAATAAACAAGGAAAGGATGGAAGACAGGCAATGATACATACCATGAAGAAGAGTGTTAAATAAGAAAACAGTGGCGGGGGGGGGGCACAGAGAAGGGTTGCAATCACTGTGAACAAAACATTTGAATGAAACCTTGAAGGAGCCAAGGGAGCAAACCATGTAGAAACCTGCTGCAAGAGGACATACAATTTCAAAGTTTCCTTGCACAGGTGTGGGACACAGTGGAAGACTTGCAAGGGGGCCAGTGTGGCAGGAAAAGGATAAAGGGGGAGGCATTCCAGAATTTAGGTACAGTGGAAGGGGCACGGGGCTGGTCTTACAGGTCAGGGTTAGGACTTGACCTGAGTGTGATGTAAGCCACTGAAGGGTTTGAGGTGACATCTCTGATTTAGGTTTCAATACGATCAGTCAGGATGCTGCATGGGACTAGACAAAAAAGACAGCGGTGGAAGCAGAGAAGGACCAATGCAGGAGGCCATTGTGATACTTTAGGTGAGAAGTCATGGCTTCCTGGACCAGGTTGTTAGCAGTGGATGTTGTAGGGAGTGGACACAGGCTGGCTCTATTTGGAAGGTAGAATTGACAACATTTATCGTCAGGTTGGATTTGGGGTATGAGAAAAAGAGAGAAGTCAAGAATGATGCCCTGAATTTTGGCTTGAGTAGCCAAAAAGGTTAATTGGAAAGTTAACTTCCCTCTCCACCCACATTGTTAATATTTATGATTAAAAATAGGAAATACAGGGGCACCTGGGTGGCTCAGTTGGTTGAGCGTCCGACTTTGGCTCAGGTTATGATCTTGTGGTTCGTGAGTTCAAGCCCTGCATCAAGCGAGCTTGATGCTGCTGTCAGCACAGAGCAGGTTTCAGATCCTCTGTCCCCCTCTCTCTCTCTGCCCCTCCCTCTCTCAAAAGTAAATAAACCATTACAAAATTAGGAAATACAATAAAATGCAACAATTACTGTGTTTTAATCTTAGTGCCTTCCTTCTTCCCTCTTTCTCTCTACCAGGCTTGTGAGTTCAATGAATCAATGCCACTGGTAAGTTCTAAACTTAGGTACAACAGAAAGGATTTTCCAAATGAACTACCTCTCTAAACCACCTTTTAAATATGCCTAGAATTCTACCAAAAGAAAAAAAAGATTCTTTTTTGGAGATCTTGAGAAGTTTGGTCTTTAGGACTTTCCAATAAAAACAGCTGTTCCTTTGCAGAGAATAACTCTGATACTATTTTTCAAACAAATATCTTGACAAAATAGTTGTCTTGTAGGCTGGGTTGCCAGATTTACTAAATGTAAATATGGAAACATCCAGTTAAATTTGAGCTCCAGATAAACAATAAATTATTTTTAGTATGTCTCAAGTATTGAATTTTGTTCACCTGAAACTCAAATTTAAGTGGATATCCTGTATTTTATCTGATAGTCTATTTGTATATGAAAATATGTGGAGTTGCTCATAGCTAGTACGGGACAGAAGAAGAGACATAGAAAAGGTAGGGAGAAGAAGGAGACTTCAGTTTTGTTTTGTTTTTTTCCATTTCTCTCTTTATCCTGGATTTACTTCTAACCTTTGGGTCTTTAACAGTCACTGGTTTTAAAACTATAATTTGCAACCACCAGTGATGGTCCTTGGAAGAAATAAACATGGAGAGATTTAAATAAAACTTATAGCCTTTGGAAATCACATTTTGAAAATGTAGCCAACTCTGTAATTAAGTTCCAAATTATTTGGTGCAGTCAGTTTGGCTAACAGATGGAATGGTATTTTTGTTCATCCTTCATCCCCCGAGTTAGCTTCCAGAAATCCTGAGTGGTGCGTTTGAAGATTACTGCCTGAGTGACAGTTACATGTGTCTAATAATTTACTAGAATCAATGGATTTCTTTAAATGAATTCAGTGAACTGTTATTTATATAGATATGAATAATACATTTATAAGGGGAAAAGAAGCAGTTGGGAAATACTTTTCAAAATGATGTATTGCGGTAATGATAAGTAATTATACACCACATACTACTTTCTGATAAGATGTAACCAGTGCTATTTCAAATAGTCTTTTCCCCAGTGGTCCTCTGGGATTCATATCAGGGTGGAATCTCAGCTAAAGGGGGTAGACTTTCATCAACAAGGCAGAAAGCATTCGCAAAAAGGCTCTCTCTGAGAGCAGTCTGATATAAAGCCTTGCCAGATGAGACCCTCCAAGGCTTTAAACTGTTAATCTGACCCATATATGGCATTTTCTCTTAGATATTCAGTGTTTACTGTATACACCTATATTATGTATCTCTCATAACAACCCTCTGAGGTAGTTATTCCTCATATCTTCCTTTTTTGAACAGGGAATGTGATACTTTGGGGATACAAAAACTTGCCCAATGTCTTATAATTTACAATCAGAAGACCCTTTTCCTCATCATTACATTACATTATTTTATCTAACTACCTGGAGATATTTCCCAATCTCAGTATAAACCTACACACACATACCCTACCACTACCATCACCACTGTATACTCTACAAATCTATTTCCCAATTTTACACGGGCAAAGAAGGAATAGAGGGAGGCTCCCTTCCTTGCTGTTAGATATAAACTCATTTCCCTAGATTTATGCCTTCCCATCATATTGAAACCTGTGCTACTCCATTAACACAAAATAGTCCATGTCTAATGAAAGGGCATCTCACTTTTCAGAATAGACTGGGACTGAGAAAGTGCATATATGTAGGATTTTGTGTTTTGATGGAGGAGGGGGATTTGTATTTCAAAGATTACTTTTCTTGGCTGGAGCTTCCAAATGCATTTCTTTGCTTTCCACTTACCCACTCAATCCAGACCTCAAACTGCCAAAGTCTCATAAACAATCACCTAAATATACCAGGGTAGCTAGCATTTAATTATTAAATCATTTGGTAAGCTGAAGTTAACAGTCATCACATACATATCTCCTCCATACTTTGATTTTTTGCATATTTTCTTAAGAAAAGCTCCTCTCTGCAGCCTCCACCCTATTTACTTGATAGGCTATGTGAAGTTGTCTAAGACCGGGATTGTCTGAGTTAAAAAGTTTATTACCCAAGAAAATGATAGTACTACCTCTGGTATGCCAATTCTTTTCAGACTAAAAAAACAGTGATTTGAAGACACTGCTACACAAGTCAGAACAAACCATCAAGAGCTTTGAGAAGATATTAACTAAACTACAGTCAAATTCTGTCTTAAATATGTCTTCACTCAGGAGACTGGTTTGGTTTGAACCAGTCATTTTGCATGCTGTAAGTCCACAGATCATAAGGTGATCACTTCCTTGCTGGAGTAAGAGAGATGGTTAAGCTCTGCACCCTATCAGTGTTAGGAAAGGTTTGTAGTACTGGAAGAAAAATCTGTAAGTCTTCTTGTTTCTATCTTCCTAAGCAGTTTTTAAGTTACAGAATGTTGGAAAGAAATTTAAAAAACAAAGACGAAACAACCATGGGATCTAATACAGCTTAGAATGAGCAAAATAAATGAATGAATGTAGGAGGAATCACTAACTTGGGTGCTCACGGAGGCTGGCAGAAAGCATATATGAGTGAAAAGGTCAAAGTGAACAATAGAGAATGGTAGAGCCTGTGGCAAAATGCTAATGTTTTCCGTGTTTGAAATAATTCACCTTCATACTTAAATAAAAATTATGGTAGCCAAATGGATTTGACCTGCTTACAGTCAGTTTTACAGCCTCTGGTTTATGGCCCTGGTTATCACCTGTTGTTCACAACCCCAGATTTCTTATGTTGGGGACTCTTGCTAAGTTGGTCAAAGATGCCTTGGTAGCTGGCAAGTTTGACTCAGATGAAGCCAACAGCATTCTAAGAAAATTCCAGGGGAGCTCTGATTTTAAGTTGATAATTTGTAAAGAACATTGTAATTAAACATTATAATTAAAATACCTTACTTACAATAAACGAATATGTACAATAATGGGTGGGAAAAGCTACCAATATGTGCCACAATGCTTGATGAAAGAGTGCTCAGAATTTTCAGTTTAAAGTAGAAAGACCATTTAATAGTCAGATTTCATGGTTCTTATAAATAAACTTATTTTTATACTAAAAAAAAGGAAATTTCAAGTTAAATCTGCTGGGCTTGCATATGATAGAAACATATCACTTTATTGTTTTGTGTGAATGCTACAGAACAATACTAACACTTTCTCAAGAAATATCTAACTGTAGGAGCAGTGATGAAATTAAAATTCAGATAGCCATTTAACATAAAAATTCAAGTTCTGGGGCACCTGGGTGGCTCGGTCAGTTAAGCGTCCCACTTCGGCTCAGGTCATGATCTTGCAGCTCATGACCCGGAGCCCCGCGTCGGGCTCTGTGCCGACAGCTCAGAGCCTGGAGCCTGCTTCGGATTCTGTGTCTCCCTCTCTCTCTGTCTCTCCCCTGTTCATGCTCTGTCTGTATTTCTCTCAAAAACAAACAGTAAAGAAAATTTTTCTAAATAAAAAAAAAATTCAAGTTCTAACAGTGAACAAAGTGCTACAGTAAGACTTTATTGTACATTACAGTCATACAAACTTGCCTGCTGTCTTTAGGAGATAGCTGAAGTTAACTGTCATCATGTACATATCTCCTCCATACTTTGTTTGATTTTCTTGTATATTTTCTTAAGAAAAGCTCCTCTCTGAAGCCTCATCCCTATTTACCTGATAAGCTATGTGAAGTTGTCTAAGATTGCTGCATAGAAATGCGTAGACCTCTTACTCTGTACACTTTGCTACTTTAAACATGTTCTAGAAAAGTCCTAAGTTTCAGGAAAGGGCTGCAGCCTCGTCAAGGAGCCCCCAACATTTCCAACAACCAGACTGCTTGTGGGTGTGTTTATCAGTTTCTGGCACCAGACTAGTATAGTGGTCACCAGTTTATATAAAAAAGCTGAAAAATGGATTTTTCTTTTTATTGTGGTAGTCTAGGCTCCTAAGAGTTGTCATATGTATCCCATACCAATGATTCAGAGTACAATAAAATACACTTAATGGGACTGAACTAAATTAAATCTTCCTTCAATGATTTACAGGACAGTGTGGGATTATTCTTGAGAATATAAATTTTCACTATATAGGAGCTGAGATGGTAGAGTACATGTAAGGAATTAGACCAAGTCTTGTCTTAGATGCATCTTTCTAGAATATTCCAATTTCAATTTCCTTGCCATGTTTCTAAATGGAAGATATGGATCCTAACTGGAGGATTACTGAATGAGAAATAATGACAAAAAGTGGAAAAAATTCGGTCTGTGAACTTTGGTAAGTCATTCAATCTCTCTGTAACATAGTTTTGTCACCTGTGAAATGGATACAACATGTGGATATGAAATAAATGATAAAAATAGATGCAGAGCAGTTTTGCCAATTTAAAAACACTACAAAAAGAAGCAGAGATCTTTCTCTAGAACTGATACCTTTCTACACCTGTGCACTGTTTTCCATTATCAGGTGGTAATTTTGCTTTAACATTATGCCAGGCTGTGCTTGCATCTGGGGTCTGAGGCTTGAGTAAAAACTGTGCTTGGCATGGACACAATCTTCAGGGCAGCAGCTGCCACTTTGACTCTCAGTGTGGTACAAGTTTCCAGAAAAGCAAGAACTGAGCTCTGTGGGCTTACAGCTTCTGCACAGACCCTGGCCTACTGCCTGTTTTCCAGAGCAGAATGCAGCCACTTCAAAGCACAAACAATTCCACACCTCCTTGGCTTTGATAGGAAGTACTAAGGCAGCCCTCTCTGGTAAATTTCTTCTGGCCACAAAAGGAAATAGAGGATGAAGCGACCTGCTCTCTTTCCTACTCCTCTTTGGACTCTCACTACAAAATCCACTTACTCAGCCTTCTGTTCACTCCTCTGGGAGCACTTCAGCATCCCCCTTAGCCCTCATTGCCTAGTTCATACCCATTCATCCTTCAGTTCTCTCCTGCAATGCACCTTCCTCAGGAAAGCTTCTCCCGGTGCCCCAAACCGACCCAGGTCCCTCGTTTAGCAACTAAGACTTTCCTTCCTCAAACACACTGTCATTTGTAATTATGCAGCTCGGGGGGGGGGGCAATTTGATTCAATCGGTTTCCCTACTTGACTGCAAGGTCCATGAAGGTGGGGACAGTATCTGTTTGTCCCTAGGTCACAGCCTCAGATCCCAGCATTACTTCCAGAATGAGCCAGGCAAAATCCACTTAGGTTTTTGATTAGGAGGTGTGTCCAAAATTTGGGGGTCCAAAATTGTGCTCCCTGTCAGCATAAGCCAGATTTGTTTGTGACTCCTCTCAGTCCTTTCTTTCAGTTTTTTGTCCCTCTTTCTACCCTCCACCTGCTATATTTACTTTTGACTATGACTGCTATTGATAGAGTTTAACATATTTATTAAAGGTCTGCCCCCCTCCCTCCACCTGCACTGTACATCCTCTGAGAACTTGTGGGAGAGTGTCATGGGCCTCGTGAGAATGTGGGGAGAAGGGAGAAAGAAGAAGGGAGAGGGCGCCACCAGGAGGATCAGCCTGTAAGTGTGAACAAAAGCATGACTACAGTCCTCAGGGATTAATGTCCTAAGGTGGTGTCCCTTGGAGCACCAGGAGCCAGATACTAGTCTTTGTCAGCAGGCTCCTCCTGGATCCTCAGAACATATAAAATGACTTTTTCAGTTCTCTCAGGGATGGTACATAAGTAACGCCATGCTAAGATTTATGAGAGGTTAATCCTTATATACTACGAATACCTCAAGGTGTTAGGACTTAACCGTCTTGCAGAATCCCAGGTGAGAGCTGCCACTTGGGAAACAAGATGTCCAGAGGGGGTTAGGAAGATGCTCTGTGCTGGGAGCAGCTCATAGGGACCTGGGCACTGATCAGCAAGTTCGGCCTCTGGGTCTCTCATTCTGGATAAGTGGTATCCCTTGATTCAGTCTGTAGTCCAGTTCAGCACTGATAGATCCACAAGCAACTTCTTCCCATGAAGTACAGCCAGGAAAGTAAAACAGAATTTTTTTTTTTTTTTTTTAAATACGGGGCATCAATTACTTTCTAACCATAGTCGTTCAGTGAGAAGAAGCTGGCTGTCAAGCTAGCATAGGAAAATTCCCACTAGCTCCCCAGTGAAGAAGAAGGCACAGCAAAATGTGTAAAAAATCACCAAGCTTGCAGCACACCTGAGGTGTGGCTCAGGAACCAAGGAGGATTCGTAGGCGAAAAGCTGGCAAGATGCAGGGGCACAGCTGACGGTGGCCCACAGGCTTCTGAAGAGAGCCCCCACACACACCCTTAGCCACCTACCACCATCTGTGCTCCACAGACGACTCTCAACCACGCTCGCCCACATATGACTCCCAACCACGCTTGCCTGTGGGCGATGGCATCAGCCATTAGTTCTCTCTGTGTGCCTACCCACCCCCCTCACAGGGAGAATCCCCAGGCAAGAGGACCCCTCTTGGAAAGAGTGACAGGGAACATTAGTATGAGGGACTGCAAGGCAATACATTCAGGGAAAAATAACACACACGGTACTCCGAGGATGGAGAATTAGCTATGACGCAGGAAGCAACCTCGTCTAGGCAAATCCCATGACTGAAGCAATCTCAGTACTGTCTACTCCAATGCTGTAATTCCTCAAGTGGGGAAATTTGAAACCATGCAAGTTAAATGCCTGGATTAACACCACAGAGTCAAACATGATCCAAGTCAGAATTAGAAACCCTGTCCCTAATTTAACACACATGGGGGGCCATTAGAATCAGCTGAAAGTTAAAAAAAAAAATGTTTGGATCCCATCCTAGAGCTACTTAGTCTGAAGTTCCACAGCTGGGACCAGAGTGTTTATTTCTCAAAAGCTCTCAGGTGATTTAGCAGATTTGGGAAACACTCTCTCAGCCTCCTCTCATCCCAGGTGCTATTTGGGTCCACAGAAAATGATAAAGAAAGGTAACCAAGGTCTCCTCTGACTTCTAGAAGCTCGTGAATTAGCTGAGGAGATTAGCCAATTGCAGGAGAAAAGTGAGGTAACAACACAAAATACTATGTAATCGTTGGACCATATAAGGGAGGTGGAGGAGGAGTAAATCTAAGTGCAGTAAGCAGAAAAGGAGTGCTCTGTGTCACTCCTCAGGTCTGGGAAAGGTCTCAAAGATTGGACTCTGAGTCATTTGTATTGAAATAGGTGAAGGAGGGGAGGCTGGGTAATTTCTAAATGTCTCCTGAATCCTGTGCACTTTTCTATTCCCACCCCTACTGCCACCATGTTTGGCCTGACCTCTGAGTCCCCTTGCATTAGTTTCACTCAAAAATGCCTAACTGGTATCCTTTCTTCTCCCCTCTATCCTTCATATCATTGCTGGAGAAACCTTTCACAAATACAAAGCATTCATGGTGTTCTTCTGCCAAAAACTCTTCCTACGCCCTTCCCATTTATAAACTAAAGTCCAAAAGCCTTACCATTTGCGTTTTGGTTATGTCTTTAACATAACTTGGGTTCTGGTTATGTCTTTAACTTCATTTTCAATGCTGCTCTTTGAGCTCTATATTAAAAAAAAATGCTGTCCCTCAAAGATATCACTATGTCGTTGCACATGTTTTTCCTCCACAAGGAATGGAATGCTCTCATTACATCTATGTCCTCTCTTCCCAATTTCCACTTAGAAAATCAACACGTATCCTTCAAGTCCTAGCTGAAATATCATCTCCTATTAATAACATTACCCTACCCTAGATATATTTTCATTTTATTTTATTTTATTTTAAATTTTAATGTTTATTTATTTTTGAGACAGAGAGAGATGGAGCATGAACAGGGGAGGGGCAGAGAGAGAGGGAGACACAGAATCTGAAATAGGCTCCAGGCTCTGAGCAGTCAGCACAGAGCCCGACGCGGGGCTTGAACTCACGGACCACGAGATCATGACCTGAGCCGAAGTCGGATGCTTAACCGACCGAGCCACCCAGGCGCCCCATATTTTCATTTTAATAGGAAGAAAACTTAAAGAAGTTGAACTCTTAAGAATGGAATTCTAGGCATCAACCAATAACGAGGACATTGACGGGCATTCAAGTCACTGAAATAACAATTCCTAGACAAATGTCTCCTTTGCCAATGCACAAAATCAAAATGAAATGGAAAAAGATGTGAGTCCCAGGGCATGAATTACATTTTACCATGGAACAAAGGCAAACACCTTCTTGTGTGATTGGTGAAGATACAAATATATTGTTGGGGCTGATATCCAAATCCAGATTAAATTTTTTGACTCATTTATGGAAATAGGTAAGCCAGGAAATGCAATTACTATTTGTAAATCATTTTGCCATAACCTTCTCCTCCAATATCGTTAAATAGCAAAATGCAACTGATGCTATTTTAGCTACAAGCAGAAGAAAATAAATCCTTGTAGCAACAAGCATCTGTCAAGGGATTTGACGTTCTCCAAAATACTCCTTGGTATTAAGCAAGCAATCTTTCACTTCTAAAAGGGATTCTCATTGATATGTATGAGCTAAGCACTCTATTATTTATGGTTAAGTGCAAATTGATATGTTTAAGAAAAATGCAAAATTAAGAGATGTGTATTTTAAAAGACCTAAGGTGGTAATTATGCATCCAGTGTGGATAATTTAAATATAGTGGCATTACAATATGCTTTAATAAACCTAGAGATGGCTTTGGAATGCAATAATGCATCGCTTTTAAAAGGTCTGCACACAAAGTAACAGATAAGAAGGGTTGCTCTAGAATGCATTCTGTGGTTGTGAAAAGTGTTTCAATTGAGAGTATAGTAGAACAGCAGAACCAGTATTTGATTGGAGGTTAAAAAGTAGAGCTGTTGGGTACTGCTCGTAGAATTTTCTGGGATAACAGAAATGTTCCACAACATTTCTGTAGCAGTTTCTGTAACAATATCATAGCCCCTAGCCACATCTACTTATCAAACACTTATGATGTAGCTAGAGTGACTAAAGAACTGAATTGTAAATTTCACTTAATTTAAATTATAAATTTGAATTGGGTCTCCTATGACTAGTGTATAGCATGTTTTGAAGACTGAACTCTAGGCTCAGTCCTTAATGTGAAATTCACCACACAAAAGTCTCCTAACCCTTCCAGTTTTCAGTTGTTTCATGTACAAATTAGTTTTAACAAAATAATATCTAACACTCTGTGGATTTATAGATTTTTAATTCTTCCTGCCACTACCCCCACCTCATCAAGTGAACAGAAAACAAATGAAAATCAGTAGGGACATCCTACTGGGACCAAGAACCCAATTAAGCAATTATGTACCCCCACTCCACCCCCAAAGAGTGTTCTGAAATCAATTTCTAAGGAAATGTCTTCTCTGGGGGTTATGTTAGATAATGGAAGTCTGGAACAGTAGTTTTTTTGTTAGCTATTATTGTGTTTGTTATTTTTAATTTGCGTTAACATTGTTGTTGAGCAGTCTTTTGTTGAGATCTGAAAATTGTGTAGGTGATCTTGAGTTTTAGCTTTTAGGAACCTTTTGAAGGTTTGAGCTGAGGGCATGCTGATGATTAGTAGGGATGATATACAAACTAGCCAACAAGACAGCAGATACGAAACAGCTATTTCTATCCAGTTGATTAAGACACTCCTAACTCTACCTGTTAAACCATTCCGAGGCCTCCCTCACCAAGAATAAAGCAGCCCAAGGCAATGCGACAGGCAATGAATATGTGTAGATGGTGGAAGAAAAGGTAGACAGGCCCGAAGGATCACATTGTAGGTCTCAGGACCTCACAGAGGACAACCACATAGGCAATCCTTGGAAAGTCGGGATTGAAAGGAGAAGCACCAGGTACAAACACACTTCCACCCAGCAATTCCATTTTTAAGGATTTCCCATTAGGAAACACTTCAAAACTTGTATGGAAAATAGATACACAAAGTTGTGCCCAACACAAGCATTGATGTAATCATGAAAGCCTGGAAACTATCCATATGCCCAACAATAGGGAACTGATGAGTGGTTAATCCACAGAACACTCTTCAGCCAATAAAATTTATACTTAGGAGGAATAAAAAAAAATAGAAACATTTTCAAAATTTACACTATACTTAGTGTAAAATAAGTGAAAATATGTATTGAGGAATAACCCCCTCCCATATCTCTCTCTTTATATATCATAAAGTTAGAAAAAATATTAAAAAAAACATTAATTCAGTCATATTCCTATCAGCTGGAGACTACCATTATTAATATTTTGGTACCTATACATAGATATATATTCATACGTATTTTTCAAAATTACTATGTATTTATACTTAAAAGAAAACTTTAAAATCCTATTTTAAAATCACCTATTAAAACACCAAAGACTCCAATGCCTTAACAGAGTAGCGAGCAGTTAGCATAGTAGATGTCACCATATCATGTACAGTTCATTAGTTTTGTGTAGTAACATGTCTTAGGGAACCATAAAAGGGTTAATAGTCTTTCTAAAACATCCTATTTAGGCATAGGGAGAAAAATCGAGTTCATTTGATAATAGATACATACTAATAAATGGCTATAAATAGACATCAACATCTATTGCCTTTGGTTTTATGTAAACCATAAATATAATTTCCAAATGGTGATGAGCAATCGCTAGTTCCTTGCCCTTAGAAAAAGCAATGACTAATACAGTGATCTCTTTATAGTACTGGCGTTAGTTGCTACAGTATTCAAATTATCATTTCTAACCATATTACCAGCAAAGGTCCCCAACCACCTGGACACTACACAGAAACCCATTTCAGGGCCCCCCCCCCTTTTTTTTTTAAATCTTGGCCATTTAAACGAGCCAATCCTCCTCTCTTACTACACAGAAATAGCTCATGATTGCTACAAACCGGTGTTAAAAAATATATTAGGAAGTGCTTGAGAGCACGCAAACTGCTCTGTAATGAAGTCATTAAACTGGGTGAAGCTAATTTCTGAGGTACATTCTAACCTACAACCTAAGCCAGCACGCAGAAGTCAATAAACTTTTATGGGGTTCTGTAACCAAGCCATTCCTAGGAGTTAAATTACCAAAGCCCATTACAAGGTGTGTTTGCCCAGCAAAACCTGAACTGACACTTGCAGCACACACACAAAACTAGTATGAGCAAATGGACATCTAAATTTTCTGTAAGTCTGTAGGTGCACATGTCATCTGAGGAGAGCTGTATTTCTGTGTGAACTGAGAAGCAAATATTACATTGTGCTTGGAACAATTATCATAAAGTCAAGCAAGTGAAACAAGGTTTGGAAAGCAAGCACTGCAAATGTTTGGAATGGGGCAGAGACTGACTGCAGCTGTGGTGCTACCAGGTGCATGGGTGGGCCACCACTTGGCACCACAAGAGTAGAGATGGCATGTGTCCCCAGTCGGTCCCCAGCACCTGCTCTCGACCATAAGGTAACAGATGCTGCCTAAATTTTTGGAAGGGATGCCTGAGTGGACATCAGGAAAAGGTGAGCCATAGGTCTTTAAATGCTAAATTTAGTTACCAATGATCAATGAAGACTTCTTTCTCAACCATTGGGATTCCCACTATGTAGACAAAATGGAATTTATCCGTTGTGATGCAGGCTGGTTCTGCTCTTCAACGTTCTTCATACTTGACTTATCTCTCCTGCTCTGAGAGCCTGATAATAACTTCCCATCCTCTGGCCTATCTCTGAGTGTTGGTTTCCTTAACTTACTCCATTGGTATATGTGAGTGAGGTCACAGCTACTACTTTAAAATCCCATCCTTGGGGCGCCTGGGTGGCTCAGTTGGCTAAGCGTCCAACTTCAGCTCAGGTCATGATCTCGCAGTTCGTGGGTTCAAGCCCCGCATCGAGCTCTGTGCTGACAGCTCAGAGCCTGGAGCCTGTTTCAGATTCTGTGTCTCCCTCTCTCTCTGACCCTCCCCCGTTCATGCTCTATCTCTCTCTGTCTCAAAAATAAATAAATGTTAAAAAAAATTAAAAAAATAAATAAAATAATATCCCATCCTTAAAAAGAAATAATACAAACAAAAAAAAATCAAACAAAGAAGTTAAGTTTCTTCACTAACAAATAGATATAGCCTCTGCTTCATGCAAACGCTTACCAGGAATCACAGGACTAGGAAAGACCTAACTATGTCAGCCAATCCATTCTAGAGCCTTTAGACAAAGACAGAGACCTAGACACCGCTGAATGAGACATCTTTGGATAGAACAGTCCATGAGAAATAGTGCCATCATTCCATGAGCAATTTCTAGAAAATATGCACTGAGAGCTGACCCTCCATCATTTTCCCTCATTGTCAGATGAACAGAGGAACACCAATCCTGCAGGTAGTTGTTTTGTATTATTATTATCTGTAACATCATTGAGAAATAGCATACTGTGATAGTTAAGAGTGTAGGCTTAGGAGTGGGCCAAGATTTGAATTCTGGCTCTGTCACAGAATTGGAAGACTAGGAAAAGTTTCCACTATTAGATGTCTCTATAATAATGTGGGATAATAATGTAATAATAATAATACTGAGCTCATTGGGTTCCTATGAAGGTTAAAAGAGATAAAGTGTGAAAAGTACTCAACATAGTACTGGAACATAGGGTTCAAAAGCTGGCAAGTACTACTATTCATATTGACCACATTGTCACTACACATCAACATCTATTGATGTTGTGGTCCAAGATTGTAAGACAGGACTTTTAATTTCCAAGTCATATGCATAGCCATGATCTGATTTAATGCTCCTATCAGCTCTGTAATTTAGCCAGAGAAATACTAGTAAAGAGAAACAAACCCTTTGTCCATCGTTACACAGTAGCTTTGCTGAGAAGTGCAGCCTGAAGCCCACATCCCCGTCAGCCCTTTAATCCCTCTTTCTGCCACACAATGCTGCAAAGAAGTCAAGTTTAAAAAGCAGCTTATAGGGGCACCTGGGTGGCTCAGTTGGTCAAGCATCTGACTCTTGATCTAGGCTCAGGTCATGATCTCACAATTTGTGAGTTTAAGCCCTGCATCGGGTTCTGTGCCTGCTTGGGATTGTCTCTCCTCCTTTCTACCCCCTCACCTGCTTTCTCTCTCTCTCTCTCTCTCTATATATATATATATATACATATATATATATACATATGTATATATATACACACACACATATATACACACACATATATACATATATATATACACATATATATACATATATATATGAATATATATATGTATTAATTTAAAAAAGTAGATTATATGTTTGGTTGAGATAAAATTGTGGCAAAAGGAGATTTCTGGGTTTCAGTATGTCTCAAGAACATCCTGTGGGACCCACAGGGAGCCAATAAGTGGGTTGAGGCTTCTGTCAAAGAGAGCTGGGCACTCAGGATGACACTGCTGCCCCTTCTTGGGGTGGGAGCCCATGGGGGGGCATGGTGCCAGGATGGAAGGCCATCATCGTGAAGATGGCACAGTGGTTCACTACCTGAAGCAGCCCCTGTGGCCTCCCTCAGCATCGTCTATCATCAGAGGCTGGGCAAGGATCCAGCGAAGAGCAAACATACTGCAGGAGGTTCGGCCGTGCAGATGTCAGAAGCCATGGTTACTCAGTGCGTTCCATCTCCCTTTCTCCCCAGTGCTGTGTTTGCATCTTCTCAAAGCCCTGACCTTCAGTGAGCAGTGGAATAAATGGGGTCAGTGATAGGGATGATGTCTGAGTTGGGAGGCATCCCAGAACGGACCAGTTGGATCTACATAATGCTACTTGTAGAGGCTACAGAGTGTCCAGACACTGCCGGGAAAAGTAGTCACGAGTCAGGGTTCTAATTACAGCTGTAAGCTGAGCACACTTGGAAGTGCTGGTGAATATCTCAGGGCAGCACAAAGGCCAAGATGGGGTTTCAGAAGCCCTAAATCCTACCCGGTTCTGGCACTGACGCTCATAATACTGCTAAACCAGATGTTAGTGAAAGCATTTCTCTCCTTCAGTGGGGGCCTCCTTCTCTGCAGCAGTGGACTTAATTATGATGTTAGCTAGCGAGAAGGCTATGACAGAGTCCTTCGCACCAGAGGTCCTTCCAGCGCTGTCCAACTTAACACGCGTCCTCTTGCCTGGTGGAGGAAGCTGGGCTGAGCAGCTGCCTCCCCGCCAGAGCTGAGGCTAGCATGGGGATTCCCTCTGTCTTCCCTTCAGGTTGTGGCTGTGATGCCTGTGAAAATGTGCTCTAAAGATGCTTCCGCTGAGGCAGTCCTCCAAAATATAGATTCCCACGTGAAAGGGTTTCCCCGTCCCCTCCTGAAAGCAGATGTGGATTGAAAACAGGGGTGGTCTATTGATCACAGATGATTCACTGGGACTGCTCCCTCTCTGATCAGGTCTGCCTCAGCTCCTCTACTGCAGATACCACCCTTTCTCTCCCATTTCTAAACTCCATCATGCTACGTACAGTCTTCAGCCATTCCGTGAAGCCCTGAACTGCATTCTGCTTGGCACTGTTCTATGTCCAGGAATCCTGTCTTGTACTTCTCTTAGAACAGGGCTCTACAGACACTGGTTAACAAATTCACTTTACTTTCCAGGTACTGAATTTACTTTTGTTTAGGAATGTCTGCAAGCTTCCTAAGTGCAGAAACAACCTGAAGATTCTCCTTGGAGGACTTTTACAATGAGTTTTGTTCACTTCAGTCTAAAAGGATGGACTGGCACTCTCCTCAAGGTAGGAATAGCTCTCATACAAGGCTCACACAAAAAGCAATAAAATTCTTTAAAGTAAGAGAAATGTATTCTTTTAGGTATCCCATTCAACACCTTACTTTATTTCCATCTATTAGAAACATATTGTAAAATGATGGGTTGTTAGAAAAAGCCACTTTAGGAAAAGTGTCACAATAAATACATAAATCTCTGATCCCTATGATGTACACGATGCACATGATGCACTGTGACATTGTGCAGTGTACAACTGCTACAACTGTAGGTGGCAATGTTGAATACAACCACGGATAGAAGTGCTGAGTCTAGGCACTCTGCTCTTGCATTCTGGGTGCAAATAAATTTAAAATGCAAGCTGCAGTTTAATTGCACTGATACTTGCCAGAATGTGGACCTCAGCAGGATCATCTTTTATTCGTGGACATGAACCTCTGGTCTCTTTGTTCAATAATTACTTATCTTGAACACAATCCCAAAGACAGAGTTGTAACACACCTAAGGGAATAAATGCTAGAGGAAAAGACAGATCTACATATGGTTCATTTAGGACAAAGCTGCACAAGAACTCTGTGTCCAGAAACTGGGTGGCTGAGTTAGGTAAGCATGGGCTTCACACTGGCCCCACTCATACATTCAAATCTGGGGGTGTCCACTGGCAGCTGGGAGAGATGCATCATATAGTCATCAGAACTCTGAAGATCTACCTCTGCCCTCTCCTCCTGCACTGCATTCATCAGGTGGCTACACACAGGCCACAGACTGATGAATGACCCTCTTTTCCGTCTGTCCTCTCCTTTAGCAACGAGGCAGTCATGAACATTTGCAATGTTCTTTACATTTCAAAAAGTCCTTTTTTGGGAGGCCTGGGTGGCTCAGTCAGTTAAAGGGCCAACTCTTGATTTCGGCTCAGGTCGTGATCTCATGGTTTCAAGAGTCCCAGCCCTGTGCAGGGCTCTGTGCACTCACCACATGGAGCCTGCTTGGGATCCTCTGTCTCCTTCTCTCTTTGCTCCTCCCCTACTCATGCTGTCTCCATCTCTCTTTCTCTCTCAAAAAAAAAAAGTTCTTTAAGCGTGTGTATCATCTCAGAATTGGCTCCCCATGGTGATGCTCTGAGGTAGGTTTCGTTATTATTCTCACTTTAAAGATTAAATGACTTGCTGACAATAATGTAGCTAATACAAGAAAGCTTTCAATACAACAATTAAGACTCTGTCTCCAAATTATCGTGTGTGTGCATGTCTATGTGTATATATGTATATATACTTATGTAATTTGCATATACATGTATTTAATGTTTTTCTTTTTTCATTACAACTTCCTATCTCAGAAGAGGCAGAATGTTTAGGTAAGAAGGAAGTAGACGCATAGAGTCAAGACAAGGCTGCAATGATGAATAAAATGCCATCTTACTGGCATATCCGATTCCTCAGAACTTTCCAGAACACATAAACATCTATCTCTAAACATGATATGCCCATTTTAACTAAAGAGGAAATACTGGGTCATATTCATAGGTTTTATTTAAGTGAGGTCATAAAGCCTCGGCACATAAAGTCTTGGCACAAAAATCCTCAAAAAATGATTGATAAAATCCTTCTGGACAGACTTCTACTAAGAGACCAGAAGAGACCAATGGTGTTATTAATTCATAGGTTGGCTTCCTGCAGTTAGTGTTCAACTTGTAGAATACCCACAACGATGCAGGAATCTGTCCTATGTCTGGTTGCAGCAAAATGTTAAGTTTCTGCTTAACAAAAAGCATGTTCATAACATTTTGAGCTCCCCAGTGATGCGCTTGCCTCCCTCAGGATCTGGGTGATTTATTTAATTCAAGTCGTTCAAGTCAGAGGCTGAATGATCACTTTGTAGGGAAGACCTAAGACAGTCACTTCCTCACGTGCAAGTTAAATGGACACTTGAGCAGGGAGCCAGTTTCTATCTAGATGTAGGGGTTTCTGGTAAATGGAGTAACAATGTAGCAACAACAAAGTTCTAAGGAGCTCCTTGAAGGACCCCAAACGCTTTCTGGGAAAGAAATGCTATTTCTTGCCATGTTCTTTTAGTTTCTAATGATTGTGTATTGGGATACACGTAGCTGTCTCAGTTTGCAGGGAGATGAAAAGCAGCCTAGAGGAGCCACTAAAACATCCAGCAGCAAATGGACTTGGGTTCAAGATTTAAAATACAGAGCATGTGAGGGAGAAGTGCTGGCCAGATAGAGCCCACGCATATATTCCTGAGAAGACTCTCCCCTGACACAGAAGATGAAAACTGAATTCACACCGTATGGCTGGGGGCGGCGACAATAGGCTGTGCCTTTTAATGGATTTCTGAAAATGTTGTATTCCATCCGTTGGCAAAGGAAGCCCATTAATAAAGGGAGGGTGGCTGGTAACCAGCCACAGATAGTGGGGCCATGCCGGCTCGCAGTGATTAGAAAGCTTGCTGAACTTAATATATCCCCTATCCACACGGAAACGGCTTCATTTAATAAAGCAGTATTACCGCTGACACAAATGTATTAAAAAGTGGGCACAAGCAGGAGTCTAAAGCTCCTGGGAACATTCCTCCTGCTGTGACCTTTGCCAAGTCAGTTTCTTCCTTTGAAAAACAAAGGGATTTTCTGAAGCCTAGTAATTTGTAGAACACCATCATGATTTTTGCTAAATCCATAGACTACGGTCTTATGATTTAATTAATACGTTTTAAAATTTAATAAGAAAACGCTCTTATTTCTGTAAGTGAGAAATCAGTACTTTTCTAACACAATTAAAATACACCAAAACATTTCCTACATTCAATAATATACCCAGCTCTTGCGGTCAAAAGGTCTATCACCTTGGCTCCCCATTTTGGGAAACACGGAGTAAAATGACTGCTAGTTCAACTCTGGAAACCTGTATTGTGTTGTGGAGTGAAAGGGCCAGATCAGTGTAGGTACCAGGCACCCCCTACCCCATACCTTGGCTTCTTTCTTATAGTGGCTTTTACTCTGTTTCAAATACTTTTTTCTCCATTCTTCTCCTTATTTTTCTACAGGCTTCTCAGCACTTAACTTAGCTATCTTCGATGCAAATTTCAGCAAGATTTTTACTGAGAGTCAATGTGGGAAGAAGCATGTGGTAGGTGTTATCAGGGCTTATAAAATGAATAATGCATGCCCATAATATATATGAGTCAAGAGTCAAGACAGATGAAGCAGTTCAAGAAAAAACTCAGAAAGAAGCGTAATAGCACACATGCAATAACACATTCTAGCAGAGACAGAGTCTCACAGATATTCAAAGACCCACTCTTAGAATTGAAAGTCACCACAGAGGCCACATAATTCAGAGTCTGCATACCAGTGGCCTAGTGTTTGAATGCAACTGGCAAGCATATTTGGTTTGGCCTTCAAATTACTTAATAATGGGAGCCTGTCCTACTGACTGCAGTCTTCAATTCTCTCTACAATGTTATCTCAGGCATGTTTCACACATTTATATTCTCTATCTGCCCATAAAGTTGTTTGAGGGTATATTCTCCAATGTAGTTCAACTCCCACCACATCAACAAGTATTCTTCTAAAGTAGAAAGGCAAGGCCCGAGGTGGCTGTGCCCTTGCTGTTATAGCACGGCTAGGCCTAGAATCCTCCAACTCTTGGTTATCAGTGAAGTTTTTTGTTTAGTTCAATCTACAATGATGCTTTTGGAGTGTATCCCTCTTATGAAAGAGATGTTCAATGGATCAAATTTTGAGAGAAGAGATATTAGTTGAGGGAGGTTGCAAAGCAGAGGCTGAGGAGAGAGGATTGAGAGGTCTTCAATATGGGGAAGGTGATGCATCAAAACCAAGAAAGTGCAAAAGAATAGAAAAGAGGTGAACATAAGACTCAACCTTTTCCCAGGGCCTGGAAGGTAAGGAAGATGAGGAACATGCAAGGTGAAATACAGTGTGGACCGGACTCTACCTAAGAGGAATGACAAGTTAGTTAAAGAGATATCACACAGGTACAAAATGATCGGTATATACTCTTTTGGAACTAACAGGAACCAGTCAGAAAAGCAGGGTGGTCAAGAGGAATAGTAGGTTTTGAAAACTAATTAAGGCATCTTGAGTAGATTTTAGAGGTGGAAGTGATCTTAAAGATAATGTACGAACCTTTCTCTTTTTAAGGGGAGACAATGGCCCCAGAATAGCATGTAATTTGCCCAAGTTTATGCACCTGGATAGACACAGAGGAAACTAAACACCTGGCCTTTTCACTTCCAGTTTGGTTGTTTTTCCACTTTGAGTTGGGTTGGGCTTAAGATCACAGGAGATTGAGAGAATGATGATACGAAAATGTAGTTTGCGGAAATAGAGTTTGCAACTATATTCAGGAACAACTGGGATAGAAAGTGAATGGAAGAAGAGAAATATGTCAGAAGGTCTTGCTTCCAGGTCTTATTTGAAGTCCAGGGTCTCTTTATAGTTGCCAATATCACTAACCCTCTCCCAAGAACATGATAAATAAAATTTAAAAGCAAGTCTCCTCTTTGCAAAAGTTACCAACTTACCTTTCCCACCCACCCTACCCATTATGCCTCCTGCAGATACATCACTCTGCAAACAAACTGCCTCCTACAAAGCCTCTTGTAACCTCGGGAGCTTGCATAAGTTCTATTAAAATATCATAGAATGAAGGAAAAGTCAACCACTCGTCATAATAAAAAGCACCTAGGATATATTTCTGGGCAACTACAGAGCAATTTATTTTCTATCTGCCCAGATATGTGTCAACAGTTCACTTTCTGACTTTTGAAATCACAAAGAGTTTCTGTTGACCAGAATTTATCGAGCTGTTTTAGAAAACACCTAATGTCAGCAAAGGGAACTATTTTTATCACTGTATGTTGTTTAACAGCCCTTGATGGTGATCAAATTTATAGCACCTATAAAAGGCAGAACAACCCAAGAGGCTGAGCCAAGAACTGTGATTTCTAAAGAACAAAGCATTACGAAGCAAGGATTCTAGCTCTCACCTCACAAACTGGGGGGAAAGGGGTCCCATAAGCAGAAAAGTAAAGACACAAAGAATTAGGCATATAGCCAAATGGGTATTTAAATCATCTTCTTAATAGGCATTCATCCTCAGAGCTTATCCATCTAGCACATATTTATTGAGCAGCTCCAATGTACAAGGTTCTGTTGTAGATATTAAGAGGGTCAAAAAATAAATAAGTCTTAGTCCCTTATCTTCAAGAGCTCCCAAGATAGGAGAGATAGAGAGGTGTAAATAAATCACTGTAATAGACAAATGGGATATTTTAAGTCTTACAGTGGCCCAAGCAACATGCTGAACGTACCCCAGAGGAATTGATTAAAAAAAGTTTAAGTCTCATTATTATATAAACAAAATATTCCAAATTTTAAGCAATGATATGGACTAAATAAACTTCTTCTGACTGAAAATTAAAAGGATAAAAACTGAAGTCATTTATAATTTTGGGATTTTAACTATATGTTTGTTAACAGAATAGCACTTTAAAAATGTGGAGGTGATTTTCTGGTGGATGTTGACTATTCTCAGCCAGAAAGAGAAAAAAGCTATTATCTTTAATGACTTGTAAATGTTGTGGGGCAATATGGGCTTTCCCAGGTGAACTGATGTAAGACCTAAGGCAGGCTTTCCTATCTGGCATTTCTTTTTCTTCTTAGCCTTCTAAGAATTCAGAAACAAACAATCATTCAATAGCGAAGAAAGAGTCTACTGGATTTGAAAATCTTAGGTAACTCTTGGGGAAAGTGCATCACCTGTAGAAAATTAGCTTTGGTTTGGTTGGCTTTATTTAGTATGTTATGGCATGTTTCATCTATTTGCTTCAATAGGAATCATTTCATTTTTCCCCAGTTTTTCACTACACAGTTTCATGGGATTCACTTGAGATTTTTTTTTTCTCTGCATGGACTTCTATTTCTCAAACTGAGGAAGCTGAGGTGCTTCTGAACAAGGAACAGTGATTGGAATGGTAGCATGCCAAATAAAAATGGGTGTGAAGGCTTTGAACTCTTTCAGTGAACTCTCCTTGTGGCACCAATTGGGACTGTTGGTACAATCATTTATATTTAACAAATTGCATTTGAAAGATGAAGAAAGCAAGATACAAAGTTGAAGGAATGTGTCAGGTGCCATACATAATTGGTACATAATCAAGATGGACACCAAGATGTAGGCTCTAATAACCCCTGCATCATTGTTCCTGAGAACTTGCTTAAATGTTTCTATAAGTGGCTGGGAAGAAACTTTGGATGATATATTAAAAGGCTATATCAAATACACAATTTGCTAATCTTTCATGACAAAAAGTATGGCATAAAAATTGCCAGAATAGATATCAATGGGAATATTCAGGAGCCCAGATATTCGACTTCCCTTACAACTCAGTTGGCTCACCATTTGAGAACCACTTTAGGGTTAATGTTTCCCATTGAAGTATTTGTCTTGGGTTGTTGGGGGAAAGATTAATACTTGCCAGTAACATTAGAATTGGAGTGTATTCTAGACATTATATAGTCCATTCCCTAAACTGCATGGCTTAGGAAACTGAGGTTCAGAAATATTAAGTATTGTCCAAGGTCACTTGTTGGAACCAGAACCAGAAGCCTAACCTATTAGATGTCACAGAGAAGAGCAGGCTTCTTCTGTATTTCTGTTTGGTCCTTAACCACAACCCTGTCCTATATGCTAATTATCCTTATGGAATTGCACTTCCAAAAATCCCCACTGGCCTACAACATTACATCCAGGGGAAACTTTCAAGGCACATTTTCCAAAGCAATCCACCTTCCTGAAACTCTCTTCTACACTGAATGGCATGACTCTTTTCTCTTAATTTGCCTCCAATTCTTCTGATCACTTTTTCTCATTCTCTGTCACTGGCATCTAAAATATTTGTGTTCACTAGAATTCCATCCTCAGTCAACTTCTTTTCTATCTTTATATTCACTCCTGATAAATCTCCACAATCCCCACAGTCTTCCACTGTGGGCTATGTGTTAATGATCGTCAAAGGGGTATCTACTGCTAGCCTCTTTCCTCCACATGGAGTCCCTACAGGCATTTAAATTTAACATTTCACAAACTTCTTATAAGACACACACATACGCAAACACACATATTTGTAGATAGATACATAGATGGAGGCGTGGGAGAAGAGAGAGAGAGTATGAGAGAGAGGTTGAATTATAGGATAGAAATGATATAGTTGTTAAAAAAATTCAAACCTCAGGTTAAATACACAAGAGGCTAGGAAAGGGTAAAAGATGTAAGGAAGTAAACTATTTATTCTATATATTGGGGAAGTGGGACTGGAACAGTATTCAATTTCTACCACTGATAATTAGTCAAGTACATTTAAAGAGACCTTTGAAAAATTCTAAGTTAACAACTAGTAATGATAAAACCAAGATGTCTAATTGCAAATAGCTTCAGGAAATAATATAAATACAAGAAAATATGTAGAGAAAAAAAGAATACAAGGAAAACGTTTAAGAAACAGGAAAAAATAGACAACATAAAGAAAGATGACAGAAGATTATAAAACTATTAATATGGTGATTGTGAAGAATTTTTAATAACAAGGATGCTTATCGTTTTTAATAACAAGGAATGCTTAGTGAAAAAAGCAGGCTACAAAACTACATGCACAAATGATCACAACTATGTACAACATACAAGGATTTTTGCAGGCAGCAGAGTACAATAGTTAAGAATATTTATTTGAGAGGCACCTAGGTGGCTCAGTCAGTTGAGCATTTGACTCTTGATTTCAGTTCAGGTCACGGTTCATGGGATCAAGCCCTGCATGGTGCTCTGAGCTGGCAGTGCAGAGCCTGCTTGGGCTTCTCTCTTTCCCCTTCTCTCTGCTCCTGCCCTGTTTGTTCGTTTTTTCTCTCTCTCTCTCAAAATAAATAAACTTTAAAAATTAAAAAAAGAAAAAGAAAATATACTTTAGAATCCACAGAACCAGATTTGAATTTCTAATCTATAACTTACCATGTGAACTTGAGCCAGCTATCCAGCTCACCATACTTCAATTTCCTCTTTTTTCTGCTTTGTGTCTATTTTTGTTGTTGTTGTTTGTTTTTGTTTTTAATCAGGACAATAATTAAACCTACCTAAAAGTTTGTGGGTAAAGTTTAAATTAAAATGATATGCAAGCTTTAGAAAAGTGCCCGGCACATAGGACATACTCAGTAACAATGATTATGCTATTAACTCCTTGATAAGTAGTATTCTAGTGACTTTGTCTCAATCCCCAAGAGCTTCCTTTGCTTAGCAACATGAAAGGAGCCTGGATGGGAAGTCAGGAGGCCTGAAATCTGGCCCCTGACCTGCCCGTAATTAGGTCTGTGATCTTGAGTAAACTTCATGAATGCCCTATGCAAAGAAGAACTGGCCTCAGTGCTTTTGCAGGTTCTTTAAAACTCTATATGGTGGTCAGAGTAAGGACACATGAATAAGGAGAACTGTGATGCCAAGTGTGAATTTTGACACTTTCTCTCTGGGTGTAGGCTTGCCTCACCTGCCATGTTGCTCTGTGGAGCAACAAGAATGTGTTGTGGAAATTGAACCCACGTCATCACCACTTCTGTCCAAGGAGCTTGCCAATTATGGAGAAGAAAAAAGTACCGGAATCTCCTTCTATTAAGACCCTGATCAGAAAAGAAAATCAGGCCCTGCCCCCTGATAGCGTAATCACAATGTTCAGCAAAAGTTATACAGACTTCTACTTTTATCAAACAATCTCCCTCTCTGTTATTTCACCAAGTATCAATGCTAGTAAGAGCCAAAGTTCAGACTTTTTAGTTATCTAACAATTTTTTTTTAATTTCTTAAATACAACCCATTGGTTTACTACATAAATCGGGCCCAATATAGCTTTTAGCCATCTTTCTTCCTTCTGGAGGCCAATATCCTAGGCTCTAGTGGCATATTCACAACCAGTGGAAGTGTGAAGAGAGAGCCAATTATTACCAAGTCCACCAAAAAACATGGTACCTCCCTGGGGCAAGCCTTTAAGGTTCCACCCAGTAGCTGGTAAGAGACCCCACCCAGGGAAGCACATAGTGGTGACACACAAACTGTGGCTGTGCTTGTTTTTGATACATATGGCTAAATGGGACAGTCATAGAATAAAAGAATTTTTAAGGCCACAAGTTTTAAGAAATGAAAGAAGAGTCTGCACACCCTTAGACAGATTCTATATGGAAACAAAAAGAAAGAGGAGAAAATTAGGCGGTCACAACTCCAGAACTTTTCCTACCAACAAAAAAAGAGTAACAATTCTTAATTTCCTCTGGCAGGAGACCGACCCTCACATCTGAAACAACAAGAAGAATTTGTGAGTTGTTTCCAAAGCACATGGAGAGGTGCACACTTCAGAACAAGTCTAAATCTTCAACTACCTTGACAAGAGCTTGCTAACTGACTGGAGAATGAACTTCTCTACTCAATAGAGCCAGCAATGGCAGGAATGGTGAGAACCTCCAAAATAATAAAGGCAGACAGAGACATGGACTAGTTAGTCTATACCTCTAAGAGATAAAGAAGTCATAGGCACAGCCACAATTCACAATGTGAAGTTCGAAGTCCAGAAAAATCAACCCCCCAAAAAATTATACGAGTGCCAGTTTTAAAGGACTTTCACAATTCTAACAACATGTAGACTGCTTCAGTGAGAAATTCCAGATTTCAATAACCTGCAGAGTAAGACCTCTTGGGATATTTATTCTGACTTTCTGGTATCCAACTAATATAGGACTCAATTTAGTTATTCTAATTTTATTTTCCTCTAGACTTCAGGCCTTATTAAATATTGGATATCCCACTCCATAATATAAGTCACAAGCCTATGGGTGAGTGCTTTGTACATGCCAAAGAAAAGTCTGCCAAAGAGATTAGAAAGATGGATATAACTCCGGAAAGTTAGCACAGAGAACTAGGAAAAGGAGGTAAAGGGTGGGTAGGGCTTGGGGAGCCAAAAAGTATGATCAGGAGAAGTGAAGGTGAGAAAAGGCAAAAGACACTTTGAGCTATCTCCCTAGTCACAGGAGGGTAGGCTTGCTCAAGCCAGGATCCTGAACACGCTAACTGGCGTACTCTAAGGTCTGGAGGGGAGGAACAGCTGCACAGTCAGATAGAGAAGGCTCCCAGAAGGAGCTTGGGGAGATGACTGATGACAGGCAAACATCAAGTCTCCAGTCTTTTCATTGAGTAGATGAAGAAACCGAGGCTCAAATATATTAGCCAACGTTATACAGCAAACACAGTTACTACAATTGCTACTGACAACATAGAATGCAAAACATGCGGTTGAAAGCTTTTTTTTTCTTTTTAAAATATAATTTATTTTCAAATTGGCTTCCATACAACACCCAGTGCTCATCCCAACAAATTCCCTCCTCCATGCCCATCACCCATGTTCCCCTCTCCCCTGCCCCCGAATGCTCGTTTCTACTGAACGTGCTGGACGTCAGCATCTGCACCTCATGCTCATATCATTTGGACTGTCGGCAGCTTGTAACAGAGCTTGTTTTTAATTTTTTTATTTCTTTTAACTTCATCAGTACCTTAAAGCTTTCTTCACCCTTCCCTTTCAGTGCACTCCTCCATTTATTTCTCTTCCTTCTAACTTTGACCACTTCTTCTTCATTGCCTCCTCCTCGTCCTCCTCCTCCTCCTCCTCAACCTGTTGCTTAAATTGTGCATGTTTTCTAGGCTCCCATTTTAGGTCTTCTGTCTTGACTATCATACCATATATAACCTAATAAATTTCAAAATCTGTATTTCTTGCCCACAGAGCACAGATAGATTTCATGTTCCAAATCTAGGCAGCAGTAATGGGTTCCAGGTTGCTGTGCTGTCTGCCTGACAAGGTTCGCTTCCTAATGTATTTCCCTTGTGGTAAGTCCTCGTCCCATTCACAGATTCACAAGTCTGTAGACAAGTGACATTCTGTCTACAGAAAATATAAACACATATATTTAAATGTTTTAAAACATTTACTTGCTTACTTATTTTTGTGTTTGTTTTTTTTTTTAAGTAGGCTTCACACCCAGCATGGAATCCAACATAGGGCTTGAACTCACAACCCTGAGATTAAGACCTGAGCTGAGATCAAGAGTCAGACACTTAACCAACTGAGATGCTCAGGCACCCCTGTATAGTATGATGTTTTGATGGTTAAACAAAACAAAACAAACAAACAACTTTCTAGTTGGGGAGAGACTCCTTAGTCAGTCAATTCTTAGAGATAGAAAAAGATTCAGCTGGGAGCATACCTTAGATAGGGAAACTAACCAGTCCAGAACCAGATCTCTTCTATCTTACCCATGCATCCCAGAAGGCAATATTCTTCTGCCATAATCATCCCAGGACCAGGTGCTCGTCAACTAGAGACCATTCCTATAACTCAAAGTCACTCTACAATATTCAAACTAGGAATTCTAAACTGTTCTGCCTTGCCTTTCCTGGAGTACCACCTCCCACCCTCAACCCACACACACAGAAGGCTCTGGTCTCACCCTTCCTCTTGCTCAAGTCTTCTCCCTCCTGACTACGCTTATAGTCAGACATGGCCCTGTGCCCCATGCAGTGCCTTCTGGTTCTAAGCCCTGTGAGTCTAATAAACTTTGTTTATTAACTTTTTTATTAACTTTGTTATTAACTCAAAGGCTGAGGCCTTTGAGTCTGTCTCCTCTTGTGGACACACCTGACTAACCCTCTCATAGAAGAATACCGAATACATTCAATATGTTTTGTGTTTTCTCCTTTCATATGTCAAACTGCTAACCCTTATTAGAATAGTTCTCACACTTTGGTTTTGTAAGATTCATTTAGGTTCTCTGTTAAAATGTAGATTCTAGATCTCCAACCTTTCTACCTCCAGAGATTTTGCTGATTCAGTAGATTGGGGAGGTGATGAAGCCTGTATTTTAATATACACTTCCTCGAGATTCACATTTGGAAAGATTTATAGATTTCAATAGAAAGTATATTTTAAGCACCATGTAGAGTGTGAGTGTGCCACAGGTAATAATAATAGCTCTGCCTTATGTTTCTTTGCCCTTGCTGGTCAGGGTGCCACCCACGGTAAGTGACATCCTCTCAAAGATGAGATGCTCACCAAAAGATCTGATATATACAGTGACAGGCCTTGGTTCCTGTCTTAGATAATCTTGTATCTTAGAGTCTCAGAGGTCCTATCATGAACCAGTTAGTATCAGTAGCCTGGTGGTAAGGCTGGAAAATATGTGCATATTCCCAGAGATGATACCTGTGCAACCCTTGTCTCTCCTTGGTGCTGTTTGTAAAGGGATTCTGGATCTAGCATCATGCTTAATGAACCCAAGTGGATTCCTCAATGCTTGGTGGGTTATAGAAAGCAAAATCATACTTACGACATATCTTTTGGTATTATAACATCACAACCACCTACCTTCCAGTTCTGGCTTCCCAAGAACTATTTATTCATCTGGCAGAAACTGCCCAATAGGTTCACACTAATCCTTTGCAGTGATTTTAGAAAGGCCTTATAGCCAATACTCTGTTTACCTGCCATTTTAAAATTATACTGAATTCATTTGTTCAGTCTTTATTAAACAAGTTATTTCTGTACTGGCAAAAGGTCAATTTAATTGCACCAATAACTTCGACAAAGGCAGCCCAATCAATACAACTGTATTATATATGTGCACTAAAATTTACCTTGCTACTTCCAGTAGCAAATTGCAAACAATAGCAGTTAACAGCAATTTATTCCTGCTTTTCAGTAACTCCCTCAGTTTCTGGCTCCACTAAATGAACTCCCGTGAAACTCTTCATAAACTAGGGCTGGAGATCAGCTTTCTTGCCACCATCTCATTTAGCCAGTTGTGAAACAGTTGCTAAGAAAAGGAAAGAAATGAATTCAAGTGTATTCCTCACCTTTAGGAATTGATGATTCAATAACACATTTCTATCAACTGACTCATCCACTCAAGAAATCCCTTCATAGAGTCTGTCTAGTAGGAAGGCAGGCATTTGGGGCTGTGATAGATAGTACCCAGGAGAACATGCAGCCCCTGAACTGAAGAAGTGCCTGGTCCACTTAGGGAGGCAAGGTAAAATAGGAAGAAAGGTAAATAATAATAACAATTTTAAATTGCCGTTCAAGATTTAAAATAAAATAGAAGAGATGTTATAAAGCATCTGATTGGCTGTCAGATGAATAGAACAGAAAGTAACTGACAAGAGTTAGAAGAAAAGAGGGAGGCAGTTTAGATGCTGAATGATCAGAAGGACAGGGATAGAGAAAAGAAAGAATGTGTGAGTAAAGGTGAAGGAGCTAGAAGGGACATGACACGTTTGTGGGACCATGAGGCAAATAACCTCACAGACAACAGTCATGCATGGATCCTTTGTGGGTATGATCTAGATATCCACCCGTGATTCATCCTTCCAACTAAAGAATGTGCAAAATGCCCAGTAATGCAAGTTTAGAATTACTAATAAACACTTTCAGAGTGAGCCTTCCAAATATACAAGATATTAAAATAAATGGTCAAGACTGGACCCTAAATTAATATTTTACCTAGAGCTGCACATTTGGAATAAGAGGCAGAGTTTGTTGACAAAGAATTTGCAAAGAGCAAAGCTGGTTCCAAACACCATTCTTCCTACCAACTTCAAGTAATAAGAACACACATTTTCAGCTCAGCTCCCCTGGCTTTCCAAGCCGAATGCTGCCCTGAGATAATGAATTCAAAAAGAGGAACTCAAGTGTGAACACTTTGCAAGGCTCAGCAATGTGGAAAATCCTTTTGTGCACTTTATAATTTTCTGTTTGTTTTAGTCCTGCACAATAAAAACGTGCGTTTTGTCACATGCACATGAGCTAGTTTTAGGGGCAGGTCAAATCTCCCACCTGACTCCCACTGGTAGGGAGCTAGAGTCTCCATGAAGATTTCCTCATTTTTCTGCTGAGATGGAAAATGTGGTGAGGAAGTAACAGGAACTCAGAGTATTTCTCCATGAGCACCATGCTGAGGGCAGCTGGCTCGTCATTTTCTGGGATAAGTAACTCACAGACCTGAGAACCCAATGGTCTTTGGGCCTTCTTGGGTCCAGCCCTCTTTACATCCCACAAATACCCCATCGGGTCTAACCCTGAAGCTTTAGGATAGCAAGTTAGAGGAGGGTTTATTATGGCAGGCAACTCAACAAAGAGCCAGAATCAGTGTTCTACATATAGAATTATAACCTTCCCCTTTTTGTCATTATTTCCCCAAACATGAATACCAAATATCTAAGACTGTTATCACAGGTCCAAGAAAGACCATGAGCCTTGAAGTTAGACTGAGGCCAAAATCTTAACCTAAGTTTGGGACTTGGGGAAAGTAATTTATTTTGTCTGCAGTGTGGAGATAATCATACATGTGGCATAGAATTGAAAAGCAGATTAAAGGAGAAAAATTACAAAAAAGCCTTTTCTAGTAGAGTGCCTGACAAAAAATATTTACTCCTTCTCTATATTCCTTTCTCTGAAGATGTTTGTTTGTTTATTTATTTATAATTTTTAAAAAATGTTTTTATTTATTTTTGAGACAGAGAGAGACAGAGCATGAACAGGGGAGGGGCAAAGAGGAGGAGACGCAGAATCCAAAGCAGGCTCCAGGCTCTGGGCTGTCAGCACAGAGCCTGACGCGGAGCTTGAACTCATGGACTATGAGATCATTACCTAAGCTGAAGTCGAATGCTTAACTGACTGAACCACCCAGGCGCCCCTGCAGATGTTTATTTAAAGTGACTTTGTATGCCTGTCATCTGAACTCCATCTTAGAACTTTTTAATGATTATTTATTTATTTATTTTTGAGGGGGGGGGGGAGAGAGAGAATCCCAAGCAAGCTCCATGCTGTCAGCACAGAGCCAGACGTGGGGCAGATGCAGGGCAGACATGGGACTTGATCTTGGGGACCTGAGCTGAAATCGAGAGTCAGAGGCTTACCGAACTGACTTAATGTGGAAAATCCTTATTTTCACCCTATTCATCTTAGGACTTTAAAAGACATATAATTGTAATGATGACTTCACTTAGTAGCTACTAAGACATGCACATTAATAATATATATTTATATAATATATAAATATCTTAATACTTGGTTAGAGTTGCATATGAAATTTTACAAAAAGTTACACCCAGTATTTTGTTCATATCTTGGCCAAACCTATTTAAAGAAATGAATGGGTGATAGTAATAAATTACTGGGGAGTAAATTAGAAGGTGCCCATGGGATATTTGCTGGCATATTTGTATTCTCTGAAGTCACTGGCAAATCTTTTGGCACCCCACCTGGGCCATGGTGATCAAGAGGGAGCAGAAAGGACCAGATGTCTCACCACCTCCAGCCCACTTAGCTTTTGTGCCATTTAAAGGCTATGTCCTATTCTGCCTCTGCACCATGATACTTCAACTTAAGTGGGAATGATGGTTTGCCAACTGTATCATTTTGATCTTTCAAAGATATTTTTCCACACTCTCTGTGGGGAACAATAGCACCCTATTCTCTCTCTCTCTCTCTCTCTCTCTCTCTCTCTCTCTCTCTCTCACACACACACACACACACACACACACACACACACACACACACCACCCACACACACTCCTTGAATGGCTCTAAGCACCACAGAGGGCCTGGTGGTAACTCTCACTATTTATTCTGAGTTGGTTTCTCTCATCAGCAAGAGGCACCAGAAGAAAGCATAAAGAGAAAGACAAAAATGACATAAATATCTCAGAGCAGATGGTGTGGATTAGTGCTTTGGTGCTACATTTGTTTTTGTTTTACATAGCTATTATTGTTGTGGTGACTTTGGTGGTCTGGAGAGGGACTGACTTATATTACACTAGTAACAGAATAGCACATGTTTTAGATTTAACCATGCATGGTTTTCACTTATTTTTCTAGCCTTGACATTAAATACAAAACATGGTCATATGAAGGTAGTACCAACCTAGGTTCTGGAAGCCCCGTGTTTCAGCCCCAGCTCTATTACAAATAGTATGACTTCAAGCAGGAGAAAAACATATCTGCTCCTGGGGTCTCATTCTCCCCATCTGAAATATGCGAGTTAGACACAATCAGTGGTTTTCTTATTTTCTTTCTTTCTTTCTTTTTTTTTTTTTTAAGTGATGGGATCTTTACAAACTCTTACATAGAAGTTCTACTGGTAAAGCATATGGACAAAGAACAACTCTGTTTTATTTGTTTTGTCATTTTCTCCCTCCTTCTTATTTGAAACCTGGTTGCCAGGGATATCATTTGAGAGTGACTGGACCCGATGATCTCTAAGATGCCTCCTGGATATATGAGTCTAAGATGTATAAAAGAAGTAGAAGGAAAACTATTTTCCAAAGCCTAACTTGGCTTCCTCACACTATCCCATCAACATACTTTGATCGAACAGTGTTACGTGGACTGTGATTCTCAATCACTCCACGTGCCCAGGTGAGCAGTCGCTAACACTTTTAGGTAAAAATCTACTCCATGAACAAAAATCTGACTGCAGAGATAGGCTTCCCGAGGAGGTAGTAAGCTTGTAGTCATTTGTGTTCAGATAGAATGTAAAAGGGACTTCTTTTCAGGGCATTTGGTCTACATAGCCATACTCAGAAACATGTTTTTCTTAGTAACAGTCTAATGTACATTTTTCTATCTCTGAGCATCACACTGTAGTTAATGTGAGCAATTTACTGGATTCCATAAAATAAAAGACAAAAGATTTTTCTTTTCCTTCCTTCTTATAGAATAACGGTCAAAACTTTTAAGCCATAATAATCTTTTACTCCATGATTCTGACTAATGCCACACAACAGAAAATCTTTTGGGGGTGCCTGGCTCGGCTCAGGTCACGATCTCACTGTCCGTGGGTTCGAGTCCCGCGTGGGGCTCTGTGCTGATAGCTCAGAGCCTGGAGCCTGTTTCAGATTCTGTGTCTCCCTCTCTCTCTGACCCTCCCCCGTTCATGCTCTGTCTCTGTCTCAAAAATAAATAAATGTTAAAAAAAAATTTTTTTAAAAAGGTAAAAAAAAAGAAAATCTTTTGGTCTCTGGAATCTCACAAAATAGTTTCCGTCAATCTTAGGTCATGAACATCCCTACCTAGTGTCTTCCTCCTCTGTCCAGCCCAATCCCTGACTCTTTCATCCCTGGCCACCAGAGACAAGTGGCCATGTGTGAGGTGGATGGGGATGCAAGCTAGACCGTCACCTCACAGTAGGGATTATAGTGCTAGGTCAACCAGGATGTGGAGGAGCTGAGACTCTCAGCTTGTGGGAAGATAGATGGCACAGTCTCTGCAGAAAAGATCTTGGCAGTTTCTTAAAAGGTTAAACATATACTTTTTATATGACCCAGTTACTTGATTCCCAGGTATTTTCCCAAGAGAAATGAAAACACAGAAAAAATTGCACACAAATATTCATAGCAGCTTTATTCATAATAGCCCCAAGCTGGAAATGACTCAAATGTCCATCCACAGATGGATGGACAAACAGACTGTGGTATACCCACATGATGGAATGCTACCCAGCAACAAAACAGAATGGATTACTGACACATGATGCGATATGGGTGAATCTCAAAATAATTTTGCTGAGGGAAAGGCACATACTCTTTGATGCCACTTATATAAAAGTCTAGGAAATACAGACTAATTTATAGTGACAGAAAACAGATGAGTGACTGCCTGGAGATAGGAGGGGGGAAGGGCAGGACAGAGGAAGTATAAAGGGCTCGAGGAAACTGGAGGGGATGTGGATATAATCATTATCTTGGTTATGGTGAGAGTTTCACGGGTGAATACCTACGACAAACTTACCAAATTATACGCTTTAAACACGCACAGCTTATTGGCTGCCAATGACACCTCAATAAAGCTGGTGTTATTAACGATCAGGATGGGAACTTAAAAGAAAAAGGGAAGAGATGTAGAAGTCCCTGCACAAGAGCTGAAGGAGGACTCCCATAAAGACTTTTTCTAATCACCCCTGAAATAAAACTCCAAACAGAACCCTATCCTCATGTGCGAAGAAGGACGTGTCATACATAAACTCACATTCTAACAGAACACCTTGTTCTTTGCTCTGAATGAGCTGGCGAACGCCTGTGCGGTCACTCTCTAGTTTAGAGCCCAGTTCTGCTCTGCTCTTGGGCCTACCCTGAAACTGTTTCTCTTCTGCACCTTCGGAAACTATGCCCTGTCCTTTGCTGCTTGCTCTGCCTCTCTCCTCCGGTCTCAGGGAAAGCCCCGTGGCCAGGCTCTGGTGGCAGCACAGTGAGTCTGCTCCATCTAGTGGGATCCCTGCAGAACAAGGAAGACACGCCAGCCCAAAGTCATCATGGAGAGAAGGGAACAGATGCAGGCTGGCACAGGGACTGCTCAGCCCAGGCTGCTGCTCGGTGTCGGTGTTGATACTCAGATAAGGGAGGCATCTGCAGAGAGGGAGCCAAACCCTGGATGGGAAATGCTGTCGTTGGACTTGACACTTCCGACAGGGAGGGCCAGGACAGATGTACACGTTCCTTGCCACAGCGCGACATGCAAAGGCCATGGGAGGCTGGCACCTTTGATTTGGCTCTCCAGGCACTAGGAGAAAAGCCAGGGATGCTGGGCTATTTTTAATGTTCAAAGAGCCTAGCAAAAGATTTATGACTACAAATATGTAGTGTGGGAGAGATAAATTGGGGCAGGCCTCTCCCGGCTCCAACACAGGAGTCAGCTTGCCAGCCTGGTCAATAAAGTATTTAAGCCCTGAGTGCTATGTGGGTTGTCATAGATTAAAGCTTGAAAATCTTTTATGGTGTAACAAGGTCCTTAATTATAACTCTGGGCTTTGGAACATTTGCAGGTTCTGCAAACAGCAAGAGTTATGCCATGGAGAACATCCTTGGATACAATAGCCTTTAAATCCAACGTCCATGAGAGAAAACACTCCATTCTCAAGTTCAGAATTTTGTCTCAGAATAAAGGAGTCTGATGGATTTCTGACATAAAACCCTATCTTGTCTCAACTATACTTGATATTATGTCTCCCTCACATGGAATTCATAGAAACTAATGAGATGGCTGAAGTTTCAAGGTGATTTTGCTTTCAAACCTTTGTTTCTTTTGTCACTCAATGTTGCTAAAACATTCTCTCACTTTCTGAAATGTAAGATGCATGATAATTTCACTTGCTATCAATGCATCTGCTGATTAACTTCTTTGGCAGCTGCAAGATCAACAACTCCCTTCGAACAAAGGAGTCTGGAATTTACAACTACTAGGACCTGATTAGCGAAATATTTATCATCAATAGATCATGCTACAGTAGTTTTGATTCTTGAAGAACTGACATTAATCTAGAGCAAAGTTCACCTTATCTTTAGGCTTCATGCTTGGGACTCACATCTAATTCCAACAGCTGTATAATCAAGTATACACAGAACATCACTAACCCAGCATTTTAGGCCGGTATAAATGAATCCTACCTTAGAAAATAAAACTAGATAGGAAGCTTTTAATGATCACACATCCTCACATGAGCTCACCTGGCACCTGTATATATAAATTACACCATGGTGCTAAGGACATTGGTAATAATGATGAGGGAGCAGGAAGAAATAAAATCATGGGTGTAAGACAGAGAAGAAATTTTTTTCACGAGATGTTATGTTGTATGGGGAAGAAAGATGGACAAGGATTTGGGGCATGGAAGGAGTAAGAATATGTTCATGGGCTGTATGAGTCTGAGGGATTGGACAGCTTGTACCGAACCACACTCAAGAGATAAGCTGAACAAGTAATATGATAAGCGGGGTGGGCTGGGGTGCATACATCTGTGGGGATGGCTGGAGGCAGGAATCCTAAGCAATGTGAGTAGAAAACATCAAAGATAGAGTGCTGTTGGAAAGATGCAAGGCAGTGGTACTGAGAGTATATAGGTTCTTACATATGGTTTGGGTTTGTAAAGTCACTTTACATATTCTCTAAGATACCCTATAGCCAAGGCCATTTGATGACTTATATTGTTGATCATTATCTCATGTGTGCCTTAGATTCCCCATTTAGATTGGATAGAGGCTTTGTTTATCCTTCTCTAAAATCCCTCATTGAGATATAGCAGAACTCAGCTCCTTGAGGGTGCTCAGCAAATACTTATTATTAGGCTCCCCCAGTACTTCTTGAGAGGTATGTAGGAATGTCCCTAATTGCTTCAATTTCAGATATATATTTATGCCTGTGCCCACACACCACACATAAACAAACATCCCTGCGCAATAAGTAAATGACTTTCTGATAATCGCTGAGTTTTTGCATAACCAAGCTGGATGGTCACCCAAGTCTCGATTCCTAGCTGTGATTTATTTTCAGTACATTGATAATTTTCCTGGCATGAGAACACTCTTTTCCAGATTACATCAAAAATAGGATCTCATGGGGGCGCCTGGGTGGCTTGTTCGGTTAAGCGTCCGACTTCGGCTCAGGTCGTGATCTCATGGTCCGTGAGTTCGAGCCCCGCGTCGGGCTCTGTGCTGACAGCTCAGAGCCTGGAGCCTGTTTCAGATTCTGTGTCTCCCTCTGTCTCTGCCCCTCCCCTGTTCATGCTCTGTCTCTCTCTGTCTCAAAAATAAATAAACGTTGAAAAACAAAAATAAAAAAAAAATAGGATCTCATGGAAGAACCATTTCCAGAACAGGCATAATACTTGTAATCTCTACACATATATATATATATATATATATATATATATATATATGGACTGAAGATATAGGAGTTATTGTATTCAATTATGTTCATAGTCGAGGTTATCTAATCCTGAGATGGCTGAGGGTTTTTTTTTTTAATATTTTTTAAACATTTATTCATTTTTGAGAGACCGAGAGAGACAGAACATGAGCAGGGAATGGGCAGAGAGAGGGAGACACAGAATCTGAAGCAGGCTCCAGGCTCTAAGCTGTCAGCACAGAGCCCGATGCTGGGCTCGAACTCACAAACTGTGAGATCATGACCTGAGCTGAAGTCAGACACTCAACCGACTGAGCCACCCAGGCGCCCCAAGATGGCTGAGTTTTTAAGTGCAAAATTATATTTCTCTTATGCAAACATCTTCCTCTGATGTGTAATATTTTAAGCCCCCTCTTACTCATACATTTTTATGACAATTAGCTTCTATTGAGAACAGTTTTTTACAGAAAACCGGGCCCATAAATCAGTATGCTGCTCCCCCTTCTGCCACTAGGTGGCCAGTACTAATTAATGTGATTCATCACTGAGGGGTGAATTCCTCTGAATGGGCCTTGGAGATTTTGGATATTTCTTTTGGTTTGATGTCTTGTGGTCTCAGAGGCTAGTTTTACTTACCCTGATGACTGTGTTCCTTCCTTCATTTCCACCTACTTCTCTTTCAGAGCAAAGTGCTTCTTAATCCAAATGCCAGTCCCCGGACATGTTTCATAAATCAAGAGGCTCATTTTCTTAAACCTAAACCAAGTGACTTGTCAGGAAGTTCTTATTTCTCAAGAGTTCGGGACTCATGGGAGTCCTGGAATTTTCCCTTAGTGAGTGATCATTATGCAGGGATTTCTCTCTCCACACTGCCTACAAAGTCTCTTCTGCATCTGCCTGTAAAACATCCTCCATGCTTTCGTTCCTCAGTCCCTTCCCCAGTGCCATAATGAAAAGGCACAGCAGCCTGTAACAAATGCTTATCAAGACTCAAGGACTTCTAATTAATTCACTGTAATGCTATTTCTTATATCAATTAAGTCCTCGGGAACCCGCAGCTCCCTGTCAAGGCCAGCTCTGTGCAATTGCAGAGTAGGAGACTTCCATGCAGGAAGTGGTTATATATAGGGTCTTGACTACTCAAACCTCTATCAGCCCCTGCCTTGCCTAGCATGTGGCCATTATCCCTGGCTCTGGGTCCTCAACTGATCTTGAGTAAAGTGATTCCCTGAGGTCACACAATCAAGAATGGGATTTAGTTTCCAGACGCTCTTTGTGAGAATGTACTATCACACCCTGCATCTCTGGATGTGAATATGCTCATCAGATGCAGTATGTTCTTGAGAGGTACACACACCTAGATGTAGGTTTAAGAGACCACGGAAATAGCCAGCGAAGGACAAGAGAGAGTGTCAAGTTAGAAAGAAGGCACTGAACCCAGAGCGGTTGTAATAAATACCGAGAACAGGCTCCTAGGGACAAGGGCAAGATAACCTCTAATAAAGGGAAGATCAGGTACCAACTCAACCCACTACCATTTTGCCCAGGATACAGAATCTTCACAAGACTATCCCCCACACACACTTTTTTTCTTACTTAATTTCTCAATTCCCAGTTCTAAATTCAGAAGAGCATTCTGAGAACTCATACCTATGATAAATCCACACAGATACTTAGGACCTCATAGTTGAAGGTGCTTCTCAGAATCTTCATGCCCAGGGCTGGGCTCCACAGGTGCAATGTGTACCCAGTCTCACTTCACCCCTGAGAAAACTACCAGGGCTCATTTGGAGTTGACAACAGTAACAGCAAAAAGCAAGAAAGGTATCTTTCCCTTGAGTGTCACCCAGCACAGCCACGGAGAAAACACAACCACCAGTCTTTAGATTTCTCTAAATGATAGATTTTAAGCAATCACACTTAACTTCAAGGAAAAAAATGCAGACACCAAGTAACATATCCAAGGTTACCAAGATGGATATTAGCAGGGCTGGGATCAGAGTCTCCATGCTCCTGACTTAATCATATAGGATATTAACTCTCTCGCACGGCTTGTAAAAACACTTACTCAGAACTCACATTTGTGTCCACGCTTCCTGATTCAAGGATTAGGATACATGGACTGATAATGTGATGGGATCCTTGAAAATCCAGGGCAGTATTAGCTGTTGGGATGACATAAAAGCAAACTCTCATTTCTTTCTGTATGCTCCTGCTCTCCCTATTACAACACGTTCACAAAAGTTCCTCTTCTCTGTGTAGTAAGAAACACTTCAGAGTATTCAAATACTGACTGGCTCAAATTTGGTAGTGAGAAGAATCCTACCATTTTGGATTCTCCATTTCTGAGCAGCAACAAATTTTTCTCTTTTACAAATGAGCTCAGGAATACTCAATTTCATTTTCCCTCAGGATTTTACAGACATAAGGTTCCTTGAAAACAAATTCAAGCAAGTTCAGGGGCTCTTGTGCAAATAGAGACAGCAATCTATAGGCTTGCTTTCGTGCTTTAAAGACTGACTAATCCATTTCCCTTTCTTCTTGCACATGCAGGTGGATTGCACTTCCTAGCATTCCTTGCAATTAAGTGCAGCCAAGTGAGCTCTCACTTGCAAGCAGCATAGAGAAGACTACTAAGTGCTAAGGAGTGAGAAGACACAAGATGGAAGAAAAGGTTGTCTAGCAGTATGGCTGTGTGGGAGAGACCACCCACCGTCCACACTGTAGTCCACCACTGATTCCACTACTAACAATAACTTCTAGGAGAATTTCAAAGCAAGATACAGAATGAGAATTTGTTATTTAGCAATGAGAATAAAAGCAGAGACACAGGAAGCCACTGATTAGCTTTAGTGGAACAATTCTACGAGGAGGGCTGACCAAGAGACCCATCCATCCAGGTGTCTTGATTCCTCACAGGACTGTGGCGCTAGTTCTTTCCTGAGGTAGTCAGGGCTCCACCTGTGTACTCACAAAGTTCAGCCAAATGGTAGTAATCTCAATATTCTTACAATAAGCCTCCATTAATCTGAGTTAACCTGAGTCAGTCACTGCTTCCTACAACTGAAGACTCTCTGATTCATGCAAATAAGCCAGCAACCACCTGCTGCTGTGTCCGCTCCACTCTTTGGCCACAAGGTAGCACACGTGTCTTGGGCTGGCTTCCACTGTGTTAACAGTGATGGGCAGGTTCTCAAGAGCAGAAATATCAGCCCCAATAGTTTGAAAAATCTCCTATAGTGGTTAGTACAGTGTTGGGCTCCCCACTTACACAGAACTGCATTGTTGTTTTCAGGGTTATTGGTTCAGGGTTAATTATTGCAATCCTTCTTTTACAGGAAAAAGTGTGCTGAGCTTAATAATATGTACCAAACAAATCTGTTTTCACACATGCAGATTTGGACACTTACAATATTGTTAACATAATCATGGCACAAATGAACCTTGAAAAATATTGCTAAACTTAAAAGGGAGTTAATAATCTTCAGAATCCTAGTGCTTCTTGAATTTTAACAAATCTACGAGTTGAGTTTAAAACCAGGCAAACCATGTGCCAACTAATCTAGCATTTATTTTTAACAACAGAGTTTATAAACAAGTGACTTGGTGGCCCTGGGGCCAAACCAATTACTATCTTTTTTATAAGTTAAGTTTTATTAGAATACAGTCACACACACTTATGTATCATTGTCCATGTTTATGGAAGATTTGAGTAGTTGTGGCAGAAACTGTCTGGCCCTGAGAGCTGAAACTATTTACTGTTTAGCCCTTTACAGAAAAAAAAATCTGTCAATTCCTAGATTAAAAGAAATTATAGTAACCATTTTCTATATCGTCATAATATTCTCCATCACTGTGTCCTCTTCTTTCATTCCTGCTATGCCTGGGCTATGGTCAAGATATTCAGTCCTCAGGCGCCTGAGAGGCTCAGTCAGTTAAGATTTCGGCTCAGGTCCTGATCTCACGGTTGATGAGTTCAAGCCCCACATCAGGCTCTATGCTGACAGAGCAGAGCTTGGTTGGATTCTGTCTCCCTTTTGCTCTCTGCCCTTCCCTCATTCTCTCTTTCTATCTCTCTCTCTCAAAATAAATTAAAAAAAAAAACTTAAAAAAAAGATACACGATCCTCATCTGCTAGCCTGTTTGAGTAGCCCCCAATACATGTCATGTTACCCATTCCTTACCCTCTTTGCAGAGCCATTGCTATGATAATCTTCTCCATAAGACCCAATCAGCTACGATACCCTAAACAGCATCAATCCAAGTCTCAAAATGACATAATCCCTGCTTTTAACTTTCAGAGGTCGTGAAAAAAAGAAAGAACCCTTCCCAGAGGAAGATTACAAAAGTATAATGGAAAGACAGTTTAGTGACATATTGGCTAAAGCATTTTCTCTGGAAGCCAGAAGAGAAAGGATGGAGGTGGAGGGTGGGGGGAGGAAGGTAGTGCAGAAAACTAATGCCTTCTGACATTTATCCTTTCTCTATATGCAATATTTCCTTTGCAGCATCATCAGACATTTATTATCCTTAATTTGGGTATGGCAGAGGAGAAATATTGTAAAAATCCACTTATTCAAGGTAGTGGTACTATGCAACCAATGTTTTACCACTTCTAAGGCAACTTAAAATTCCCTGACCAGATGGGTGTCCTAAAGGTATGGGTGCCATGTGGCTGCACAGATATTCCTCCATGCTTGTATTTCCCAAATTTGACTGCTAATTGTGATCACTCTTAAAGAGATGCCTTTTCTAGCAAAATATGATAGCATTAGTTCAAATCCATGTCAATATAATTAAGTTTCAGTCTGTCATATCACAGATAATGGCTGAGTGGATTTTCATTAAATTTGAAGGCTATGTGTCATATGCTAAAATTAATTTGGGGATCTGGTTGGGGGGCGTCACTACAAAACTGAAAGGCAGTTAGTCTCCAGAGCAGCTGCACTGAGGTAAGACGGACGGTCTAGAAGCTTCCTGGCCAGAAGAGACAGGCCACAAGTATTAAAATGCTATGACAGGGAAAACAGGGGATGGCTTCACATGTGTCTCAGATTGAAATTCATGGCAGCAGACACACTTAGGGGCAGCTACTTTTTCAGTGGGGTTGCTTCTCACATGGGCAACTCTATGTAGGAGTGTCCTGACATGCAAGTCAGCAGATATTTATTTAAAGATAATTAACAATTAGCAACACTTAGCAACACTGCCAAGGCTGGTGAGTTCTTGGCAATTTAAGGAAGATACTGCATGCATTAAAATATTGAAGTAAACGGACCTTTAGTGATTGTGACCCAGTTTACTACTGAGTTTTCAGTCTGGCATTTGGTAACCCATTCAGTTTCGTCAAGGATGTAACAAAGCAGCTGAACAGTAATTCTCTTTTGTCTGATGTATGATGGGCAATGGTCACAAAACGTTTTAGATGAATTGGTCTCTCTTGGTCACTTAACCAGCAAATGAAATGGAAAAACAAAGGTTATAATGTTAGGAAAGCTAGGCTGACTCTCAGCTTGCTACAAAACAGCTTTGGTTAACCTTTCTCATCTTCAGTTGTATCATGTATAAACTGAGGTGAAGACAACACTTTCTTCTCTTAGCCAGGGCTCTCTGGGTCACAGGAAATAGAAGTCCTTCCAAGCTACCTAAGGAAGAAGGAATATTTGAACTCAAGGACAGGAAGTTAGGGCCAGGTCCCACGTGGAACCTGAACCAGGCATTGGAAGGCCTGTCTTCTTTCTCCATGTCTGTTTCTTTACCCCTTGGCTTCTGCCAACTGGCTTTCTTTGCTTTGCTATGCCCATGGTATAAGAAGAGCTACTCCGTGTTTATGATCCATTCAACTCCCCAGGTAAAGTACTGTATAACAACAAACAATTGCTATATTGGGTTCACAAGACAGAACATCTGATTGCTCAGCCCAGCTTACTTCTGAATCAGCCACTTGCTCCTGCTGCAGTCAGGCTTGGGTCCAGGAGATGGAGGAAGAAAGAGGCTGGGAAAGGAGCTTTACACTAGATAAGCAGAGCAGACAAGACTGGGCAGGATGGATTGCCTGGTGGATGGGAGGATATGAGGCACACACAAACGTATGCTATATCATCATGCAGTCACAGAGGTAATGCTCCTGTGAGTCCACTGATACTCTGACAAGATCCAAACACCAGTAGATCCAAACACCCTCATTCCATGCCTACTTCCATACTGTGTTAGCAGGGAGAAATTTGGCTAAAGGCAAGACAAAGTCCAATTCAACTTGGCATAAAGATTAAGGATTTTATTGGCTCACAGAACTGAAACTACAAAGGTAAGCAGGATTTGGGAATAAACTCTATCTAGTTGCTCCAATTCTGTGTCCTGGTAATTCCCTGCCATCTCCATGTGTGAACTTCATTTTCAGGCTAATAACAAAATATCTTGTAACCACATATGAAAATATCCAGAAAAAGACAGAAGCATCTTTTTGACTTTGTCCTATGAGGGAGAACACTTTACCTAAGCCCTACAAAACTATCTCTTCTCTATGTGATTTTCCAAATTAGAACAGGTGCCAATTCATGAATTGTTCCTTGCAATCAGAAACTGATGAATTCCAGAAACTAATTAGCTGATACTTGGATTTCTAGACCAATTCAGGGCATGAGAGCATGGGAATGGATGAGAACACACCCACAGTGACCATTACACCCACTTGGTGATAAGAAACCACCCACAGTCCTCATCCATCTGATTCTTCCTGTAATTGTGATATAGAAAAATCCATCTGTTTAAGAAAGAAGAGAGCTGTCTCTTAAAAAAAAAAATCCTCTCCCATCAGTTATGTTCTGGAATTCCTTTAGCATGGAATAAGTAATATCCATCTACTTTCACAAAACAGGGCTGGGATTTCCATTAAAAATGTGTACACATAAGATATGAATGACCAACATAAAATTCAGGCATTTAGCTTTGCTATTACATCATAAGAAAGTACATGAAAGAGGAATAAGATATCGTACTTAGGATCAGTCCAATCACAAGTGACTAAAGCAGTACACAAACCTTCAATAGTGACATTATCTAACCAATCTAGCTCTTGTCTTCAATATGTTCTTGCTGTCACTAGCTCTGTCCCTGTATTTTGCCTCATGTGTCCATTTCTCCTAACGATCATTGATGTGCTGTGAACAATGATTCTGACAGTCACTGACTTCAGAATCCTTATAACGAGTCTTCTTCAACTCGAGGAATCTGCTTCTTGTGACACGAAAATGGGGCAATACCACAATGCAAGTTGGGGTCACAGGGGAGGGGTCAGGTCCACTGGACCAAGACCTGAGGGATATAATGGACAACTATACTAATATAATCTCACTGAACGCTGGTCCTATGTGCATGCATGGAAAGATTGGCCAAGTTTAGTTCTGACAGGCAGAAAATCACCTTAGCTTAGTCTGGGCTCAAGTGCATGATGTTCTGTGTACTAGTCACTGAACCACCAGCTACATATCAAAGAGTGTATTTGAGTTAAAAAGTCTCAAGCCAGTCATCTCTCTCAAAGCTTTTTCCAAGATCACCAGTGTCTAGACCACACAATAACAAAGCATGTAGCTATTCTCCAACAGGGTTCTGTAATAGATGCTGTATCTTTGGGGGTATTGTCTTTATACATCAGTAAACTGCCAAACACCCAAGTTTTTCCTGGGTCTCTCAGGCAGGTCATAGATATCATCTTCACTCTGTTTCTTCATCAGTCAATCCTGTCCACATCTGTAGTCCAGTGAAGTGGAAGCACAGTGGGAGAGCCGAGACCAGGAGAGGCTGTCCTGTGCATGTGACGAGTTTCCAGGCCTCACTCATGGATGATCAGCACCGAAGGCACAACATGGGCTCACAGCCATGGGCAGAAAGAGCCACCAGCAAAAGCAAGAATCAGCTCCTGCCTGTGCTTCTGCTGCGAAGGATAATTACCTGATAGCATGAGTCAATGCCTGGGAATGTCATTTTAGGGGAGCATCGCAACATGAGATGAAAGCTCATAAACTCAGGAGTCAGACCAAACTTGGACAAGCTTCTAGGGTGTCATTTATAAAATGAAGATAATATTATTCCCCTGATAGTACTGTGTGAGGAAAAAATAAGTCAGAAAATACGAAGAAAATTCATCATTCAGCCCCTGACACCTGGTAAGCATTCTGAAGAGCAGCAGGACTTACTATTTTGGTAAATAATACCTAAAGTGTCCCTTCTTCGAAGCATAAGCCCATGAAAACTCATTCATACTTGTGAAATTAAACTAATTTATGCCAACAAGCAATAAGAAATAATAAAGAGATCCCTAAGAGTAGGCTTGGGGTGGAGGACTCCTATCTCCAAAATCTCGATGTCATCCCCAAAAGGGGGTGACACTGGAATGTCTGTGCCCATGTAATCCTGGGAATGAGTGTTATAGGTGTCTCTTAAAGCTGTTCTTAACCCAAGTTTAACATCCATAGACACATTTCTATAAGTAACAAGTTTCTAGGGCTGATTTTATAAAAATTAAATAAAAGTGAACAAAGTGGGATGGAGCACTTCATCCTGGAGATGAATTGGGAAATGAGGCACGCAGAGTACAGGTGAGGTGGGCTGGGAGAGAGAGGTACATATTTTATATCAAATATTTTAGTGACTGACCTGAATTTCAGGTCACTTTGGTCACTGGTGTCACAATATCTCTTTGGGGAATTTGTCACTCAGGACCAGTCATCAAACCTGCTTCTCCACACAACTCCCAAATTCAACCCCAAGAAAGCAAAGTGGAGATATGAGGACAAATAAGGCAGGTGAAAGCATGGCTGCTGGGTGTGGGTGTGCAGGCTGTGCACTGCATCATTCCAGGAGGACCATTCTAATCAGAGCATATGTGAACAGCATATCCATGGAGTTGGATCTGTCAGGGTATACAAAATTGCAACCCAAGGTGCTGTAAATGTTGACACTGTAAGTCACCTGTGCCAACCTGCCACCTGTCACTAACAAACACATCTGAACAAACAGCACCCCAAGCTTCAGGGCTGCTATGCGACTTTGAACCTCCATTAAGTACTCTCAACGTCAAGCCAGCATAAGGAACAGCCCCAAGCCCCTCAAGGGAGTTCTGTTCTAACCAGGCCCTTATCCCTTTGCCATGAAGTCACAGTTACACATTTGTCTAACTGGATATTGACTGAAGTCACAGATCCATCAAGAGAGACTGACTGTAATTACCCAAAGGAGGTGCTTGTCTTTACCCCCCATATCTAGGCATGTTCTATGAAATACATCGCCCCTTTAGCTGAAGCCAATGAAGGCTATTACAAGGATGGAATATCTTGATCCTCATCCAATAATGGATGCCACAGAAAAAAAACATATTAAATTTTCTGAGGGACTCAATGTTGGGAATGATCAATTAAAAACCACGATACAGAAAAAATTCATTATTCAGGACAGAATAATGCACACACTTTCTGAATTGAGATCGAGAATGATTCTGAGAATCAGTATTTTTTGGTTGTTGTTATAGCTATCACTTAAAAACAAAAGGAATCCACCATCAGATAAACACTGATAGTACCATCCAAAGGAAATTGAAATTGATTCCACTCTAGCTTGCACTAGGATCAACAAATTTCATTTATGTAGAATCCCATTGCTTTGACTCAAGGCTGGATGGGATACAAAGTAACTATTTTAATAAAATCTAATTCTACAGGGAAAAAAGTCATCGTCCTAGATTTATGCCTCAGTTAGTGAGAGAATAAGTCTGACAGAGCCATTATATGTTATTCTATATACATTGCTGTTTTCATTGAAGTTACTTCAAGATGTTCCCCTACCATAGCAATGGAAATTTTTTTTTCAAAAAAATTAAAAATAGGGAATTGCTGCTATAAAACATATACATCGCAAAGGACTCATATTCTGCATTTTTCTTAAACCACTTACCATAAAACCTTCATTTTTTATGGCCAACTCGGTGCTGATTTCATGATTTGCAGCCAGAAACAACTGATTTCACAGCATCAGTCAGTCATAAATCTTAAGAACCTAAGTTCTGAATCCCAAAGCAGTGCCCAGAGACACAAATGAGATTTCTTCCCACAAAGTGTGACTTTTGTTTGTAGCTTTGATTAAAAGGAACAAAGTTGAGAAAACGGCAACCATGTCCCACTTTTCAAATATTTAAGAAAACATTTAAACATTTTTTTTTCCAAATCTGAGCCATGACTACGGTGGAGCTCAGGAGAGTGGACCTGCTCACAGGCTGTCACCTGGGGACGGTGACACATATTCCTAAGGAAGAGGGTAGCTCTGCTCTCTGTGGTGTCTATCAAGCCCCTCGTGGGAGCCAACATTTATTTTATCATGTGGCTCCCTTTAAGAAAGACACTGATATGGGGCATCTGGCTGACTCAGTGGGTAAAGTATGTGACTCTTGATCTCGGGGCAGTGAGTTTCAGTTCCATTTTGGACATAGATTAGGAAGGAAGGGAGGAAGGAAGAGAGGAAGCAAGGGAGGGAGAGGGAGGGAGGGAAGAAGGAAGAAAGAGAGGGAGGGAGGGAGGAAGGAAGGAAGGAAGGAAGGAAGGAAGGAAGGAAGGAAGGAAAGAAGAAAGGAAGGAAGAAAGGAAGAAAGGAAGGAAGAAAGAGACAGACAGACATTGATGTGCTAGAAAGGGTCCATGTGAAAGTGATTAGGACCAAGAGGGATAATGGGGATTCTGGTGCAGGAGGATGGCTGAGTTAACTTAGGCCACTCACCATGCTTTAAAGTGGAGAGGTGGGGACAGGGGTTGGGAAGAGAATGAGTCAGACTCTTGGTTTCAGCTTGAGTCATGATCTTATGGTTCATGGGATCGAGCCTTGCGTCAGGGTCTGTGCTGACAGTGTGGGGTCTGCTTGGGATTCTCTCTCTCCCTCACTCTCAAAAATAAATAATAATTGTTTTTAAAAAAGGAGGATTAGATTTCATCTGTGGCAGCCAGACAGGTGTGGAGAAGAAGAAAGAGCTTTATAACTGAGGACGTGATTGAATGACTAAAAAGGGTCTAGGAGTTGAGCAAGTAAGAGGTAGGTCACTGGCAGTATTAGTAATACACATGTGGTGGACTGAACAGGGACAGGCCAGGTGTGAGTACAGGGAGAAGAGCTAGAACCCATGAGGATGCAAATATCCTTCCAGATTCTCAGACCTAAGCAGAGAGTCTTGCCCCAGGCCAGAGGAAGACAACAAGGGTGAATGGAAATGCAGACTATGTGGTTGGTATAAACTGAGGAGTGATAAGGAGGGTGGGATCTCTGAGGCAGCAGGGAGTAGAGACTGTTCTATATTCTTCACTATGCAGGCAGGGCCCTGAACTCTAGGGACACAAGGCACAATGAATTCTGCAGCAAGAGCATTTGGACAAATCACGGGACGTGAGAAGGCAATGCTGGTCCTTTGGCTTGAGGACTGGACTGACACAGGGGCTGGCCATCTTAGAACCTGGCTGCTACAGTAGGCCAGGAAATGCACTAGAGGATTTTGTTCTGCTTACTTTCTTTGAGTCCACTTTTTCATCCAGTGATGTCAGTGAACAGCGCAATACCTATGATTACCTTGAGTCTGGAAAACCACAGAACTAGGAAAGCTAGGATAATGTCTACTCCTGAGATTATCAGTCACATCTGAATCCACAGGGATGGACATGGATTCTAAATTCTAGTTGTTTGCAATGAGATCAAGTTCTCTAAACCAGATGTGGACCAAGCTCATTATGTAGAAAGGTGAGCTGCTTTCAGGAGAGATTCAAAGTGGTAGACACTTTTTCCTCCCAACAGACAGCTTGAATAGTCACTGTGTTACTCAGAACATTCTGTAACATTGCTGTTCAAGGAGGAGTGTACATGAGAAAAGTATGTAGGTAAAAAATAGATGGCAAGTTATCTTGCCAACGGTTCTCTCGCCTTCCTTTCTCTCTCTTGTCTTTCTGATGCTTTCTTCTATCCTGTGACCAAGCGCCTTTCCCTCAAATAAGCGTGCACGCACGTGCACACACACACACACACACACACACACACATTTAGAAATGCAGACCACTCAAAAATCCCCCTCAGTTACATCTCAAGAAGCAAACATTTCATAGCAGGCTGACTGAACTTTCTGCTAAAGAGATGACAGAATTTGGAAACTCAAGGGCCATATAGGAAGATGGCCAGGGTGGACATCTGAAACCTGGGATTTGGAAAAACAGAACTTAGGAATAGCTGCATGAGTATGATACACCATTTTTTTCCCCTGAATATAGTTCCAATTCAACCCAGGCTAAATTAAGCCCGAAGTATTGAGAAGAGTCAGTTTAGATGGAATTATTAAAGAAATACAATCTCATTCTCTTTTTTTTTTTCAAATTTCAGTATCTTTTGACTTACCAAACAACAATCACAACAACAAAAAAGCCACTGAGATATGATATTTTGTCCTTTGATAAGATTTGAGATTATGGTCGCAGTGATTTAGGGATAGAGTCACCACTGCCTGATAGAGAATGCAGCATGGATACTAAGGCATGGCATACATAGGTCTCTTGAGCTTTTGGTTTTTGCACACACTTCATCTAGCTAGCTTCCTCGGGTTTACCCTCCAGATGAAGAATTTACTCATTGTGACAGCAGAGTGAAGCAGGAGAAAAAGTTTACGCCTGGGTTTGGAAGACTGAGCTCCAGGTCTCTCTCTGCCACTAACTAGGGGAGTCACTGCATTCTCTTGGGGTTCAGGTTGCTTAATCCTCATCTTTAGGATCTGAGTCTCTAGAAGTAAGAACCAAGTAAAGACCTTGTCATTGTATTTAGAGAGAGGATTTGCAAATATAATAAGATAAACAAAAAATATTTTTAAATAATAAAGAAATAATGTTTAGTATAGAGCGCTATAAGTAAGTAGCTAATGAAAAATACAATTTGAAGGCAGGTAGACTAAGATGACTAGAAGTTATATTTTGTTGCAAGGTGAGATGTACTTTACATATTAATAGAACTGGGGACACTGGAAGGTGGAAGTGAAATTAGTGAAGGAGGAGGAGGTAAGAGGGGGAGGAGGAGGAAGCCAGGTCAAGATGACAAGATGATGGGAGTTACATCTGTGGGTGATTTTCCGATCTGTCATCAAAGCTCTTCTCCTGTCTCCCATCTCACCCTGTCTTGTCCAAGTGGCAAACATCCCTAGTATTTGGATTTATTCAAAAGGACTTGCCACTGGTTTGCTCTACAGGATCACGGAGGCTGGGTGGCAGTGGAAGGCAATGGCAGAGCCTTGCAGGAATCTGAACACTGCAGACAGAAGTAAGCCTTCTCCAAAGCACTAGTTTTATTATAAGGCAATTTGGATAAAAAGCAAACTCTCTTCAATTTAAAGCCATACAAGTGGAGGTGATTAAACCTGCATGATTAAATTTTAGAAATTAAAAACCTATAAAAAGCAGTCTTGCAAAAGGATTTGTCTTGCACACATTTTGACCATTAATCTGAGTGCTCTTTAGCTATCCATTACCCTTCACTCTTTACTTCATCTTTTTTATTTTTTATTTTATTTTATTTTTTTTTATTGCTCAGGAGGTTTAGATACCAAGGACAAGGAAAATCAAACCAGAGTAGTGTATGTTTGAATCATTTCTCCCCTTCCTTTGTGAAATTTTTAATGATTCAGGAGAAGAGGTATGGACAGAAGGAAAGAAGCTGAATGTCAGGAGACTAGCCTAGCAGGAATGAGGGGCTTATGGGAGAGATTTACACTCAGCCTGAATTTTCTAACTCAGTAGTAGTACTGGCCCAGTACTGAACTGGCCAAAAATCATCTCTGAATCATCCAATCCTGCAACACAGTGAGGCCGTGAGGGTGAGCAGAATTTTAAGCACCAATCTGGGAGGAGCACTGGGAGAAACTCCTTTCCAACTCACAAGCTGGCCTGGGGTCACCATAGCACTCCACAATACAACCCTCAGTGGCAGAAGAAAGCAGATTGGAGTCTTGGGGCAAACAGCCAAAAGTCTGTCAGCTCCTCTTACAGGATGTAAGATGGGCAAGTGTGCATGATAAACCGAACCTCAGACAGGCCACCCAAGAGCAAGCCATTCCCATAGGTGGCAAAGCCCTAAAGCAGGAAGAGCTTCAGAAGTCAGTAAGGAAGAAAACTCAATTGTAGAGGAGAGGAAGGCAGAGAAATGACTCCATAATCATTTGTTTCTTACAATAATAATAAGCAATATTCTCATCGCTTTTCATAATCATAGAATACAGCATTTTATAATTGATGTCCTCTTATATTTGATGAAATATAGTCTAATTCTATGTTTGAAGCCATCAAAGTGTCTTGTTTGTTTTTTAGCCTGAAGAAGCTCCAGGCTTCTTCCCTATAGGGCTTATAGACATCAGTTGAGTTGGAGGGGGGCACCCTCCTTCTCGCTAAAGGGGGTGGGGGTGGGTCCCAAGTATTCTTTCCTGAAACAAAGTTTGCACAGCCAGCTCACAGTTTTAACTTAGATTTTCCATTTGAGGATCTTTGTGGGAAGACAAATGTTGATCAGTAGGCTTGTCCTGGAACTGCACTGGCATAGCAAAGCTGCTAATATTACTTAGTTTATGTTTGTTTGGGGGAGTTGAGGCACCAAGGGGCCTTTGTCTCCCTAAGTATTCCTTCTCTGAAGGGATGGCAGGGAGCGGTAAGAGAGGAAGCTTGGATCTAGAAATGTTGCCTGCCTAGATTGAAAAACCTCCAATGAGATGTGGCACGTGGGTGCCTCAGTTGGTTGAAGGTCTGATTCTTGATTTCAGCTCAGGTCATGATCCCAAGCTCTGCACGGGGCTCTGTGCTGGGCGTGGAGCAGAGGCTGCTTCAGATTCTCAATCTCTGTCCCTCTGCCCCTCTCCCCTGCGTGCATGCACACTTTCTCTCAAACAAACAAACAAACAAATAAATAAAACCTCCAATGAGAAGACTCAACCTCACATTTAAGATAGTCATGACATTATTGTATTAAAGGGAAAGGATATATTTACTTCTTTTTTACTTTTAATAAATAGGAAAGAAGTTTTTAAAAATGAATAAGAAAACACAGGCCTACAGAATACACTCAAACTCCATAGTCAGACACTGAGTGCCTTCCAGGATGTACCCCTTACCCAAGATTTTCTTTGATCTCTCTTTTTTCAGGACCCAGGAAGGCATTCAAACATAACTTTTTGCTAATGCTACTCTCCTTAAGAGGGATGTTCATCTCTTCATCAAATTGTATCCATATTTTAAAGGCTGCTTTGCCTGTCACCTTCTCAATGACAATTCCTCTGATCCTCCAAGATCGTCAGAATCTCTGCCACTTTAAAAACTGAGTGGTGTCTGGGTGGATCAGTCAGTTAAGCATCCAACTCTTGACTTCGGCTTAGGTCATGATCTCACAGTTTGTGAGTTTATACCCCACATCAGGCTCTGCACTGTGGTGGGTGTGGAGCCTGCTTGAGATTCTCCCTCTCTCTCTCTGTCTCTTTCTCTCCTCCTTTTCTCTCTCTCTCTCTCTCTCTCTCTCTCTCTCTCTCTCTGTCTCTCTCTGCCCCTCCCCTGATCTCTCTCTCTCAATAAATAAAAAAATGAAAATCAACAGAGAAATGACAAACCCCTCCAACTTCCTATAGATTTGTTATCTATCTTGGGTTGCAATCACTTGTGGACCTATTATTCCCCCTACTAGACTGCAATAACCTGAGACAAAAGATATTTTTCTGACTTCTTGTAAGGAAGTCATCTCAACTTAGGTCAAAGTCGGTAGAATTCAGTCATACCTGCACATTTCTGATAGAGTGGTGGAGGAGGGGCATATGGCAGTCTTTCTCCAAAAGGAACTGGGAAGAGACTGCTCAGAGACACCTCACTCTGAGGGAAGAACTTCCAGCCGACGACCTTGTCCCAAAAAGACAGACTTAATCCTTGAAAAAGAGCAGTTCTATACTTAGTGAGATTTCAGACCCATGAACTTGATTCACAGTCATATGGTAGGCTTTTATAACAACAGAAAGAGATGTGTTGCTAATAAGCCCTAAGGTACCAATATTTAGATAGTCATATAAAAAACGTGCAAACCTAGAAGCCTGGAAAAGTGTTCTCCATTCTTCCAACTTCTGATGAGAGAATGCACAGCGAGGCTTTAGCACACACATAGTAGGTTCCAACAACCAGTAGCAACAGGCCCAAGAGATGCAGCAAACATGGTAGAAAGCACTAGAAGGTGTGTCAGCCGCACCCAAGATCCTGGGTGACATCCCAAGGAGGGGGGAAAAAGTGGGTGCCATATGAATGCTGATCAATCTTTTACTGCTTGTGAGCCTCTGGGGTAAACCTCTTGAATGTGTCAAAGTATTTAGTATGATTCTAGGAGGCTAGGGAGGCAGGAACATTGTGAATTTTCTTTTCAGGTGTCAGGTATAGACTGATGCCTTAGTACCTCGATGCTAGAAGAGGGAAAAAGCAGTTTATTTAAATGGTTTAAATCTTACAAATATTTTTCCAAGAAGGACTGCAGCATGCATCTTCAGCATCACTGCAGTCCAAACAAAGAGAAGGTATTAAACCAATGCAACTTTGGAGGCTGTTTTTTGTTTGTTGGGTTTTTTTCTTTTTTTGGTTTCTATTTAATGTACTGTGAGGCAAGGGATAAACATACATCTGTTATATCATAAAAATGTAAACAGATGATATAAAACGCAGAGTAATTAAAAGTAAAGTTGCAGAGAGAAACCTATTTTGATGTGGTAAAGTTAAATGGAGAGAAAATGGAAGGGTTTAATGAAAACAGTGCTGAGTAAGAAACTAGAGCGCTAGACATGAGAACTCGGATGATACACACTCTTAAGATTGAGGTTTTGTTATAAGCTTAATGTTTATTATTATTCATAGATATTTTCTGTTAATCAAACCTCTTTCTAAATGCAGGCATTGCAAATACAGCATGTGAAGGTTAAGAAAGTATAGGCCAATACCTATAATCTTCCGTGTAATAGACATTACCAAGAACATGGGTGGGTAGGTTGGTGAGTTGATTGACCTAGACAAGTATCCAGAGCTCACATTAGGTGGTATATGCTTAAAATAAAAGTAACATAAAAGAGAAATATTGGGGTACCTGGGTGGGTCAGTTGGCTAAGCATTCGACTTTGGTTCAGGTCATGATCTCGTGGTTTGTGAGTTTGAGCCCCACATCAGGCTCCGCACTGATGGTGTGCAGTCTGCCTGGGATTCTCTCTCCCCTCTCTCTGCCCATCCCCCACTTGCTCTCTCTCTTTCCTTCTTTCTCTCAAAGTAAATAAACAAACTGAAAAAAAAGAGAAGTGCTGATTCTTGCCTAACTAACTCAGGGATTGAGGTTGTATCAATGATAAAACAGAAATACAACGTTTTTTATTTATTTTTGGGACAGAGAGAGACAGAGCATGAACGGGGGAGGGGCAGAGAGAGAGGGAGACACAGAATCAGAAACAGGCTCCAGGCTCCGAGCCATCAGCCCAGAGCCCGACGCGGGGCTCGAACTCACGGACCGCGAGATCGTGACCTGGCTGAAGTCGGACGCTTAACCGACTGCGCCACCCAGGCGCCCCTAAAACAGAAATACAAATTTCTTAAAAGTTACTAAATGCCATTGGCTCATTTTATATTAAAACATTAATAATACCAAACAGTGTCTCAAACCCAGGAAGTTCTCAATAATTCGATTGCATTAAATAGGTAAATCCTTTCTCACTGTGTACAATCCTGGGGATATAGTGAGGTACTGAGCAAAGTTTATTGCACGGAATTACTGCAATCAAAGATGGACTACAGAGGATAGATGCCCAAAATTCTATTGTAGCAGAAGGCAATGTCTTAGGTTGCTTTGTAAGCCAGTCAATGTTCAATCCGGCTATATGTTTTGTTAGCTCCTGAAAATGGATTTCACCATCTCCACTATTAATTACAATAGCCAAATAACCCAGATGCAGTATACATAGGTGGTTACATTTCTGGTTGTAGATCCTTAGCATATGATTCTACACAATATTAAATTGAGGTTTTAATGTGTGTAATCATCCATTACTAAATGGTACAATTAAATAGTTCTTCTACTAAGTATTATCCTATACCTCAGATGATTTTAAGCATTAAAGAAATTGTAGCATTAATTCAATGACACTAAGTACCCGTAAATATATTTTTACCTTTCCAAATGGACAGAAAGTTGAGTGCATAAGGAGACTACAATGAATACTAATAGCTGTATTTATTGAGTCCTTACTATGTGTCAGGCTCTGCATGCACTAAGGGCTTTGCATACATTATGTCTTTCAACTCTCACAACAACCCTGTGAATAAATACTATTATCCTCATTTTACGGTCCAGAGAACTGAGCCTAATAGAGGGTAAGGAATACACTCGAAGTCACACAGCTAATCATATCAGAGTTCAGTTCCAAGCTCTTCTGATTCCAGAGCTCTCGCCCTCAACTACTTTGTTGTACTGCCTATCTCCACACCTTTTAACACCTTTGTTCATAAATGGTGTGTACTCCAGGGAAACCCCTTCGGATATAGATAACCTGGCCTTCACATTAATCCCCAAACCACTGTCAAGTAACACCGAATGTCCTGCGGGCCTGCCCACTCCAGGATCTGTAACAGCTTTCTTGCCTTGGTGACTAAGCCTCCATTAGCATCTTCCCAGAAGGTCTGGCACAGGTACAGACCTGATGCCTTCTCCTATTCTTTCCTTTTGAAACCCAAAGCTGGTCACCATTCTGTGGGTAGAGCCAAATGGGTGGGTAGACAGAACAGAGGATTTTCCACAGTTTGCGAGAGGAACAGTATTAGGAAAGACTCAATGTTTCATCCTCCCCACCTTTCCAAGTCCATCCCCAAATCAGTCCCAAGAAATGACCTCTAGCTGACTGGTGTTATCCATATGTGAATATCCATATTTAAAATGATTTTTTTTCTGAATTTAGTCATTGGTACCGGACAAATACAAACCCTTTGAAAGGATAAGTCATAATGGGTTGTCAACCACTTTTATGGCCTCATAATAAAAGAGGTCTTTTTGCAGTAGTTGTGAGAAGCTCAGTGTCTTGGGTTTTCTTTTTCTTTTTTAATGTTTATTTATTTTGAGACAGGAAGAGTGCATGCACATGTACAAGCAGGGGAAGGGAAGAGAGAGACAGAGAGAAAGAATCCCAAGCAGGCCCCATGCTCAGCGCTGAGCCCGACGTGGGGCTGGATCTCACAACCTTGAGCTTATGACCTGAGCTGAAATCAAGGGTCAGATGCTTAACCAACAGAGCCACCCAGGTGCCCCTGTGCAGGTTTTCTCACTGTCCTGGGGGAGTATTGTGCTTTGTGGAGATCAGGTGGGCCAGCTCCCACCACTTCCCCATTTTAGCCACACCAGCTCTGCTTTTTATCTGCCCAGAGCTTGGCTCTGTGTTTGATTTGGATGAAAACAAATAAACAACAAGAAAAATATTTCACAGTTTAAAAATATGGAGATCACAAATTCAGTGGGAAGACCGTGAAGCTTGCATTCAGCAATGTCTAGTACAGTGTCTAAATAAAAAAAAAAAAAGTCATTAACTCTCCCTCAGAACAGGTTTGAATTTGGGAAGAAAGTAACAATGCTTGAAATCTAGAACGGCTCAATCCCCAGGAAAGGTCTTTTAGTTTTAATATTTCATTTGATCCTCTGTGAGGTAGGCATTAGGTCCATTTTACAGATGACAAAAAAAAAAAAAAAAAAAGTCAGGGCAGTTAAATAATTTACACACAGTTACAAAGCTGATGAGTGGTCAAGTGGGAATCAACCCAAGGTATCCCTGGTCTCGAGGACACCAATATCATGAGGCTAAGGACAAAGTTATTGGGTGGAGACTAAGATATAAGTGGGTACCTGACAATAATAATCTATGCTTTGCTTTCTTTGCAATGTGTATGACAACCAGCCCTATTGTGTTCACTTAAAAAATCACACCGAAACTGTTTATCTGGGCCATTATCGTTAGTGGGGCCAGTGGAAACAACTCAGGCTAAGCCAGGACTCCCAGAATTGTTTCTTCTATGGTGTCTGTGAAGGTCTTCATTATTATTGTTAGTCTCATTATTTAAGCTGTTCTTCCTGCCACAAAGAATGTGTTCACAACAGCAATAAAGGGGATGGCTTTGATTTGACCATGGGAATAGAAAACTCAATCCTTACTTAAAAAATGATCTCTATGTACTGATGAGAAGATTCTGATGTCCAGGATGTTTTTGTTTTTTTTTTTTTAAACTGTAAAGCGAAAAATGTGGTTAAGACCCTATTAAAAATAATTTATCTACATGTTTATTCTTACATGGGGAAAAATACTACCAAAAACCATACCAAATGGTCAAGAAAAGCTATCTCTGGACACAGGATTACTGGGGAATATTCATTTCCTTAAATACATTTTTTCTTTAATGTTTTCATTTTATATAATATGCATACTGATATTTTGGGATCACAAAAACAATGAGGACATAATTATTAAAAGTCTATGCTAGCATTTTGATCTTTCAGTGTTTTTCTTTACCTTGTGGGTTGTTAATCAAGCTTCATCTGGGTTGTTAGCTGAGGAAACTAACAGATTAGAATAATTGACAGGTGCACCAGAGCATCAGAACCTTTCTCTTTTTGCAACCATGGATGTGAAATATTTTGATGGTATACTACAGGCAATTTGGCAAGCTCAATATTTTCATATTGGTGGGTGGGCTATGATAAAATGGGTCATATGAGAATGAGATCTGAATACTGGCTATAGACAGAGGTCTAAAAAATTGCGGGTACAATAAACATACCCCAAAAGGCTAGTTCTCAGCTCAACAGATACTATTTCCAAATGATGTTTTTATTCATTGCAAAGAAATTGGTGTTTCATGATGATGTCTCAAACTTCCTTAGTCTTTGCTGTTAATGTTTGGCATTTATTTTAAAGTTCTCTTCAGCAAAAATCATGAGATTTTGTATGTGTCCTTTAGTTTAAGCCCCATTCACGGGGTAGTATCTTGCCTTAATGAGGAATACAACTGACCAGGGTGCCCTGACGATGAGTGTTCCCAATAGAAAGTCACACACCAGAGGTGGCCGTGCCAAGTGCCTCTCCTAGCCATATTTCAGTCAGAATCAGGGGTTTTGCATAATAAATATTAGAAAAGGGCTTTCACTAGTAAAATTGCTGGCTTGTTAGTTAGCATGAACAGTTCATTGGCAAAAATACTGGTGTTCAACACTGTGGATTGGCTAACATATTTTATGGACACCACCCACAACTATAGGAACAATAAAACATACAGCTAGGCCTTGGGCCTGGATGCATAGGAATAGCCCCTGAGGCCTGAGTCCTAAATGCTTCTGAGCCCAGAGATGGGGATGCAGAATTCGTCCTTGCCTGAAGACTTCTACAAGATAACAAACCTGCCACTCAAAGGTTATTGGGTTTGCCTCAAGTGAACCTTTCATGCAAGGTGTTGTTTAGAGTATGTACATGGATAGGAAACTGGGAGCTCATCAAAAGGTTTATTCTAAGAAATGTTCTCAGTGTAATCATTAGCAGTATGGGGAGGGGTAGCTAAAGCTCTTCCACCTCAACAGTTTGGTGGCTACTGTTCATCTATCTAATTATCTTTTTACTTATGTATCTATCCGTCTACCCACCCACCTACCCACCCATCCATCCATTTATCTATCTATAAAACTTAACAGTTGTACACAACCAAGTTGGCTGATTGTTAATTTCCAACATTCCTATTATAAAAAAGAAAGCAGATTAGAATAGAGGTCATAATGATTTTGGCAGAGAAAGGAATGGATTGGTTGGCCTGTGTGTTTGTAGAGGTGTAATCTTTCTGTAGCTTAAATAAATGCAGAAACTTTGGTATATCACTCCAGTACAGGAATGGGCCTTGCTTTAAGCAAACGACATTTTCTAGAAACACATCTGACTTCTTTCCCAGTTACTCATCCAGATCCACAAACCCCTGGATGATTTCAGTTCTATTTTGTCTCAACTCTCCCCATGTGTTTCCTGCTGACAATTTCTTTTTTTCCTCTGACTCCACCCTTCTCTTCTCCTCTCAGCTGCTGACTATTCTTTCTCAGTTTCCTTCTTAGGCTCCATGTCTTCTTTGCTTCCTAAATTCTGCTGCTTCTCAGAGGCCTACCCTCTGCTCTCTTTTTTTCCTTCCTTGTACAGTCTCATTAATTCAGTGGCCCACACAGCTTTACTGATATACAGTGTGCTATCGAGTTCCAGATCTATAGCCATATCCCTAAACCCTCTCTCGTGCTCCAAATACTTACATAAAACTGTTCAGTCTGCAGTGTGCCCTCGAACTCAACTTGTCTCAAACTGAAATTAGCATCTTTTCTTGGCTTCTTCACCTCCCACATCAATTGGCAAGGCATGCCAATTCTACACTTCAGTTATTCCTTATAGTCCCCTTGCCTCCTCATCCCTAATGCCAAAGCCCTGGTTTAGGCACTCACCATCACATCACTGTATTATTACAGTGTCCTACCAGAACACCCTGATTCCATTTCACCTTTCTCTACTCCATTCTCTGCACTGTCTCAGTTAAATACTTAAAGCATATAAATTCTGACCTCTCTATTGCCTTCAGCATAAGTTCCAAACTTCTTAGCAAGGAGACTATTGTCACCTGCATTTCCCTTCATCTGGCATTCCTCCCCCATTCTATCTCTATCCCTTCCAATAAGTCTTTTTTTCAATGACAAAAATGAATAGTAAAAACATATTTTGGTGATTTAAAAAATATATTAAAATTCCCCATTGGGATTTTCCCGATTGATTTTTCATAGCCATTTCAGAAATACTCCTGGGGTTGGGATGGAGGAGGGGTGTCGCTCACTTAACAAGTGATGAAACACAGCCCCAGAAACATTAAGTGGCTTAGCAAAGTCTCCCACCCAGGCAGACATGGATGTACATGATGGAGTGAGCATCAGATCTTCAAATCTCCAACCTAGGCCACAGGAGCCCTCAGTGGCAATGGCCTCTTCTGATGGCTTATCAAACTGTATTAGAAAAACACTTCAGGAAGAATTCCCAACTTTTCCCTAGGCCAGCTTCTGTATCATATGGCAAAGAAGAATGCATTTAGAAGTAATCTATCATGACCAAGTAACATCTTTAGTGATTAATAAAGATCAAATTGGTCTAACCATTCCAATGTTTTCAGGCAAAAATCCTATCAGGTAAATGTGATGGGCTCTTGAGATCATTCAGAAACACCACCTTAGGGTGGGACATGTGGGGGAAGGAGGGACAACTAAAATCAGATGAGTATAAAGTACAGGTAATGCGGATAATAAAACATGGACTTAAAAGGTGTTTGCTTGTCCCTGCCCCTCACTGTATATAGATTCCTCTTCTCTTCACCCTGCCAAGCTGCACGCTTTTGTTGCCTCTACAGAAGCATATAAAACACCTGAATTTCAAAACCAATCATGTCTTATGAAAAAAACATTGAATGTGATGTAATAGCATTTTACAAACACAAAGATCTCCCCTACATGTTCAATATAACATATTCTATTTAGCCCATGCTAATGCACATGCTTCAAATTGTTCTAAATCCCAGTGTGGGAATATCCTCCCCTAGTAAGGCTATGCATGAAATCAAAGATTCCTTGGAACCTATACAATAATGATACTTAGATCAAGATTGAGAACACAATAAATTCCTAAGAATATACAATCTATTATGAAGAATCCATCTCTTCCTCTGTAATGACATGGCTGGAAGTCTTCAGATCCTTACATCTCTACATTCTATAATACTGTGAGCACAAAAATAATAGATTTCAGTTTTACTAAGAAGAGTATGCTAATAATTTTGGGAACAGGCAATAGTGAGTCAGATTATTATGGTAATTATGAAAAGGAAACACTTAAATGATTACCATGACAAAAAAAAAGTGAACAAAGTATACTTCATTGTGATATGAAAGGCTATATACTAAAGCCACTTGATGATCTATGTAAAATACATGTTTCAAATTCATTGTCTTGAATCAATTACAAAGACTTCTAGAGCCTGCTATTATTCATACTCAAGATGTCATAAAGAACTTCGGATTTTTTAAATAAGCATTTCTCCTTTCTTAGAAATATATAGGCATCTATCTATCTATCTATCTACTGATCTATCTATATGCTTTAGTGGTAAGGAAATACTGCTGACACATGAAACTATTTTGCCTTTTGAAACAATCAGGGTCACATTCTGTTTGAGAAGTTCCTTAAGAAATCCAGGAGGATCTCAATAGTGAATGTTTGTCTTTCTAAGAAACTGTGAGTGATGATTAACACATACACATACATACACACGCAAACACATACACACACATGACAAAAACAAACAAAACAGAAAATCATGAGCATCCATTGTCAAACACTGGGATATATACTGTTAAGCACGTGCGTTCATTCGTTGACTAAACTTTATTTGTGCTAAGAAAAGAATTATGTTCCAGTGTTTGTGAAAACTTTTCCACCATGAATTATCCAATTTTCTCACTTTCTGAAATATAGCTCCTTAAATTTAAATAAACCTTTATCTGCTGACTCTGACCAATCACTGTTAACACCACTTATTGTGCTCTTTAGCATGCAGGGACAAAACTAGGAGTTACTGAGATTGCTAAATATCTACTTCTATTTTTATTCCCTGGGTCTGTTGGTTTTCATAGCTTTTGTTAATCTGTTTTATAGTTTTGGTTTGTTTGTTTTCTTTTTCACTATTCAAGTATTAGGGATCACTTGTCCCTGGGTTGAAGCTATATTCCTTCAAAGAATCCTTAACCCTTTAGGTTGGGTTATTTCTAATCTGATAGTAGTCCAAGATCTCAGAAACACAAGAATATCAGAATTATAATTGAAAAGTTGTAAGAAGAGAGGTGTTTTGTTTTGTTTTTTAATTTTCTTAATGTTCGTTTATTTTTGAGAGAGAAAGAGTGTGAGCAGCGGAAGGGCAGAGAGAGAGGGAGACACAGAATCTGAAGCAGGCTCCAGGCTCCGAGCTGTCAGCACAAAGCCCAACACGGGGCTCAAACTCACAAACTGTGAGATCATGACATGAGCCGAAGTTGGATGCTCAACCAACTGAGCCACCCAGGTGCCCCAAGAGAGATTTTAAACACTGTTTAAAGACCAGTACAATCAGGGGCGCCTGGGAGGCTCAGTTGGTTAAGCGTCTGACTCTTGATCTCAGGTCAAGTCATGATCTCACGGTCTGTGAGTTTGAGCCCCTCATCAGGCTCTGCACTGACAGCACAGAGCCTGCTTGATATTCTCTCTCCTTCTCTCTCTATGTCTTTACTCCACTTGTGCTCTCTCGCGCACACAAAATAAATAATAAACTTTAAAAAAATGGAAAAAATAAACAACATAACGAGCTGAGGGCTTGAACCGCCCCTCCCCACTTAGCAGTCAAATTCTTTGCTTTACAGCTTATGTCTGGGTTCATTAGTTGGGCCTTGCTCTATTTTAATTAATACACTAATTTTTACATGGGTATTTCAAAGTGCCTTATAACATTTTGTTAACAGAAATATTATGGAGTTGTAGAAAGGAGATGTAAGGGAAGTCAATATCACTGATTATCAAGTTTGCTATAAATGCAAATGAATGACAGGATTCAATCCATTTGTTTACCTATCAGACATCCAGTCCTTCTAATGTCAGCCATTCCAGGAAGCCTCTGTGCCCCCTAGGCTGAAGTAGAAGCTCCTCCTCTGCTTTCCCACACCTTCTTCTAATCTATATTGTTACCTGTACTGCATTTTGTTTTTTGTACTGTTTTGTTGTTCGCGTTTGGGCTTTTTTTGGTGGGTCTCCCTTTTCAGACAATGAGTTCCTGGAGACCAGGACTGATGCTTCAGTGTCTGTGTCTCAGTGTAGGTGTTGAGTTACATCTGGTTGATTAATTAATCCATCGATTGATCACGGGCATGTCGAGGATCAGAGATGGGGAGAAGGAGGCAGTAGAGACCAGATGGAGTAGGGAAGAAAGGAGGGGCGAGGGGCATATCTTGCTGACGGTGAAAATTAACAACACTATGCAGAATCAGTTGTGGGAGGGGAAAATAAAATGCAAAAAAGCAGCAAAGTTGATGAGAAGGTGAAAGGGACGAGAATATTTTCTTCACTTAGCTGGGGTAGTGAAAGCAGTAGATAATAGGGATAAATTAGGCCCATTAAAATGTAGAGAGGGCAGGAGATTAATGTTGTCTCCAAAAAGGTGGCAGTCCTGGGCTCATTCTTTAATTAGTGTTTAACAGAGAAAAGAAAATTGGGCAATTAGAAAAATAACGACGACTAGGCAAAAACATCTCCTGAAGAAAAGATCAAGAAGAGAATGGATATACATAACCACAAGATAGTCTCTTCAGGTAGAGGTGATCTTAGGAAACTTGGCATGTTTGCTGAATACTTTTCTATGATTAGGAAAAGAAACATCATGGCTCTGGTAAAACATGCCTACATACTCTTAAATGCAAAGGTTGAGCACGCCCATGTTTGGGACAGAAATACCTCCCTTCTTTTTTCTTCTCTGGGAATATGTTTGTTATTTTTTCAGGTGTCATGGCTCCCATTCAAGAGAACCTGAGGAAGGTACAGAAGAAAAGCTAAGGTTGGTGAAAACAATCACTCACTTCAATCTGCCCATGCATAGGTTTACACACATGTACACACATACATGCTATCCTTATACAAGGTGGAAATTAGGTATGATTTTTTCATGAAGTAAAGATATCAGTGCAGAATGTCATAATGTTAATGGGGAGGGACAAAGATTTAGGAATTAAATAGCTTGGATTTGCATTCTGGCTTCACCCCTTGTGAGCCTCATCAACATGAGTTAGTCATCATATACCAAAGTGGAGACTCAGTTTCTCATTTGTAGAAAGGGAGTAACAGCTGGTTGTGAGAGTGTTGTGAGACATTGTGTATAAAGTACCTGGCATGCTGTCTGGCACACGGCAGACTGCTCTGCTCAATAAATGCCAATTCCCTGTCTTTCTTTCTCAAGGGTCAAAATGGGAAAGTGGTGCTGAATGGATTTTCTTTTGGAACATTTCTATCTCCTAAAATAGAAGTAGCCAGGGACAGCAAATTGGCTCTCTCTCTCTTTGCTTAAAACATTCAAATTGTCCTTAGGATAGGGGCTTTGCTTTCTGGACATAACCAAGGAAAGTCAGAAATGCTAGGGTTTAACCGAATTAGTGCCCAGGGGAGAGGTCAGCTGACTTCCTGGTGAAATCTTTTGCCTTCTGCTCACAGTGAAAAGAAAGAGGACTTGCTCAGATCTCACCTTTGCCCTGGTTCCACTTTGGTTATACTTTTTCTAAGCAGGTCGAGTTAACAGCCCTCTCTCCTTCTGTTGATAGACCTGTCTAAAGGGACGCTATTTAACCATATTTAATCTCTTGTTACTATCCTGACCAGTGCACTGCTCCAGAAAGGGCCAAGGCTAAACATATCCCCAACTTGAGATTCCAAAGACCCAACCATGACAACAAGGGTTGGCCAGTGAAGTGTTCCAAGTTGCATCTCCTTCTTCAGATGTTTTTGTTTGCCCTTCTCCTTATTCCATTCTCACTTCCCCAAGTGCAGCTGTTGCCGATACATTAACCTAGGAAGCTCTATGACCACAGATTTATTAACAGGTTACTGCTCTCAGAAATGTATACATTGCTTGAAAGGTTCCATATAGAGATGATCTTAAAAATGGCACCAAAATTGCCTTATTAATAAGGATGTTTCATGGAGCAATCATGAAGCCCCTCAATATTCTCTTAGTCTTAACTCTTGCCAAATACAAGGATCGTCTCTGCAAGTTACTAACCACATAGTTAGCTTAGACAGTTGAAAAAACATGGCAGCAATGCTTTGACTTTTCCAAATTAAAGAGTTTAGCACTGTTCTCATGAACTATGTAGTTCTAAAGGACAGATTCACTCACTGAATGGAAGAAAAAAAAAAAAAAAAACCTCTGATGTTGGCCATATGAGAAATAAATCAGTAAACATAATAATGAGCAATGACATCATGGGCAATAAGCCTCATGGATACAGTCAACATAAATCCTCTTCCAAGCACTTTGGGATGGGGTCATAAAGTTAGTGATTTCGGCAATGAAAGATGCTTCATATTTCAACTCCAGGAGAGCATATACAGCTCTATCTTGTGGCATTTCACTTGCAAATTTGATTCTAATTTGATTGGTTAAAAACAGTCTCACACATTGAAAATTAAAAAATTCAAAGTTAAAATAAGTCAGGTTAAATGGAAATCTCATAAAGTGATGAGAGGTAAACATTTGTGGATTAGGCACTGGTTCGATCTACCCAACAAAGACATATTCTCTAGATAATAAAGAGTATTTTATCAGAGCTCAGCTTTCACTCATTTCACTAAATTAGCCTCATTGATAGGTATGTCTTTCATCTCCTCATAGACATTATTGTCCAGAATTTAATCAATTTGAAAGCAATCCCCTTTCTGAAGTCTCTATGTTCCTATAAATCTGGAAGAGCAAAGACCTCATGCAAGGGTATAAGCAGAACATGGCCATGATGTAACTGGCGAGCTCACTTCCTGAGGCGTCATAGATGCTCTGTTATCATGCTTGAATTTTAACAATGGTGATTCCATCATGGACTCATCACCAGCAACACTTCTATTAGTTTGTTGTTTTTACACGGCTTTATCCATGCACATGAATGGTGATAAGAGAGCACAGCAATTATTCAAAATCCCAAGTTGTGTAGTATAAAATACCATTCTTCTCTAAATGTTTTCTCATAGTGTGAGATCTGCTAGTATTTCAAAGTGATTATTGCCACAGATATAACTGTTCATCAGGTAGGGTGGGTGTAGGGGTGGCTTGGCCATGAACTCATTCACATTACAGAGTGGAAACTTATTATCTCTCAGATCCCATACCAAATAATTCAGGTAGTAGCTACTACCAGAATAGGAGAGACTTGGACTCTGCCTAACTAAACAAAATGGTGGCACATCCTTAGGTTACAAAAAGCAAGTATGCACACTAACTTCTGATTCAATTACTGAGATTTCATCTAGAATAAGATTATTACACAGTAATGGCTTAACAGCAGACATCTAAGAGGATAAAGTGTGGGAAGTAGATGATGAATTTTCTAAGGGGCAGCCAGTTGTAGTGTGGAGAAAGACAACTCAGAGTAGAAATCTGGTTTCATCATAACTAGTTTTGTAATGAAGAAGAAATTGCTATGTTTCCAGAGTCAATTTTCATTTTCTAATACAGGAATCATAATATCTACCTTATAATGGGACTGTGAACATTTAAGGTAATGTTCGATGCTGATTTCCTGGTACATAAGAACTGACTGCAACAAACTATGAGAAGAGGAAAGAAACCATGTATTATGATCCAAGCAGATAATCTGTTTATTTAATCATTTAAACATGAAGTCTACAAATTAAGCCACTCTACAGGTAAGGTAATTTGCTAAGATTAGGATATCCAGTAGTGAAGCAAGTTGACTTGGGCTCTGCCTTTACACATTGAATAATCTGAACAGCCATTAAGCAAGAAACACACCTATAAATAATTAATTACAGCTTGTGCTAAGTGCTGTGAATAGAAACCTCAGAAAGTAACAGTGTATACCAAAGGAAATCATGTATTCACAGAGACCTGAAAGATGAGTAGGCATTAACTCAAAGAGTTTAGAAGGCAGGGGTCTTCAGAGATGGGAAGTCATATGTGCAAAGGATATACAGCAAGACAAAGGCCAATGGGTGTGAGGACTGAAAGCAGTCAGGGAGTAAGGGAGAGAAGGACCTGTGAGAATCAGTCACGGGCAAGACTGTGTAGGTCTTAAATAGTGTATTACAGTACTGTCAACAACATCAGAAGCCATTGGAGTGGTTTTGAGTAGAGAAGCCACTTGATCCAATTTACTGCTGTAAGTGATCTTTCCACAAGCTAGAGAATGTACTAGGTGGATGAAAACAGAAAAAGCCAGGAAAGATGATTGTAGTGGTTCGAGAGATAATGGTGACTGGGCCTGAACTGGTAGCAGGTGGCTTCTGAGAAGTTCAGGAAGGAAGGTGTGTTCAATGGCTATCCCAGCAGCTGGGTCAAACTTTTCACCAGGAAGCTCCAAAGTCAGGCAATAAAAAAGGAAATCAAAGTGAGAGACAGTAAGCAATGGGGTTGTTGGAAAATTGATACTAGCACCAGAGCTGAGTTAGTGTGTTGGAAGAGCAAAGTGGGGTTCCATCTTCTACTAAATCTGTGGTAGTGCAAAGAGATCAAAATAGGGCCTCAGTTGTGAAGTGCAAGTTTCTGTGATTGTATATAAAGTAATGCATAGTCTGGAAGTTACTAGAGTGGGTCACGAGTTTAGAGGAAATAGCATGGCTACCCTAATGCTGAGCTGCCTGAAATGATGGCTTGGAATTCATTTAACAACCTGTAACCCGGAATAGGATTAGTCTCAGAAACCAGGAAGAGCTAACCCAACAGATGAAAGCTATAAGGCCCAACTTCAGGAAAACAAAGGACCAAGCTAACCCAAGGCAGACACAAAGGCACATTATTATTCTTCATTAGTATAATCTGGGTGTATGTTTTTAATACCCCCTCAGGAAAATTTATAATTACACACATTTTACAGAAAGGATGCAAGATCAGGTCAAATAAACAGAAAGACAGGCACAAAGATGTAATTTCAGTATCCTGCCAAACAGACCAGAATAATATATCTATTAGTATTCAATATAATGTTTTATCATTTGCTGTTTTATAATGATTCAAATCCAATTTCTCAAAACTGTAGAGCGCTCTGGGTATTAAAATGTCTGGATCTTGTCTTCTACCCAGTTTCAAGGTAGCTTGTTCTCAACACAGTGTTACTCTTAAGCATCTAGCAAAATAATGAGCAGCATATTTCATGTCATTCCACTAATGTCTGGGGAAAAAAAAATTAGGCTTCCTCCTTTGTTTTCAAAAGCAAAGAATTTCTTTCTTATCTGGTTTGTATTTTTAATTTTCTAAATCGTATTATGATTCTAAGAAGGGATGTTCCTCTGGTTTTCCACTATGGGCTTAGATGAGCCATTATACTTGATTATCTCCACAAGTCACTGATGGCCAATCAGAAGGACTAAAGCTGTAAATTTTAACTTGAGTTGTTACAATAAACGAATTCTATCCTTGTTCAAATAAAATTTTTATGTTTACCTTTCAAATTTGTTATATCAAGATTCACAAACCAAAATATCACATGAATATATTCTATGCTGTTAGATTTTTTCCCCCCTAGGGCATAAAAGTCAAATTTACAATGCTAATATTTCTGTAAGAAAGTTCTAAGTGGTACACTTTTCTTCAAATAGGCAACAGATTTGTCTGTCTGTAAATATGCTTATAGCCCTATTGGAGTGGTGGAAAGCAGCAGACATACCAAATTCAATATACAGACTATACAACTGGGAGAACATTCATATATTAGAAAGCTATTGTCAAGAATAGTCAACTGTTCCTTCATATAATTGAGTTCAACAAACATTTACTGAGAGTCTGAAAGTCTGCTAGTTACCACAAGGAATGCAAACTGATAAAGCCCCAGTTTCCAAGAAACTTAAAATATAAAAAGCAAGATAAAATGTAGATTTTCTTCATTAAAGCCGTTAATGAATACCACAAAAGAGAAATAGTTTTGAGTTTATGTTTGATTTTGAATACAGCTCACTCTTCAAAGCAAGAATCTGAAGTTAATACACACACATACAAGTGTGTTTACACACACACACTCATGTGTCAATTATAAGTATATATCATTATTAATCTACATGATTAATAAAAACTATACATATGTTTTGTTTTTAGATTTTTTTTAATCTTTATTTTTGAGAGAGACAGAGACAGAGACAGAGAGAGAGTGGGGGAGGGGCAGAGAGAGAGGGAGACACAGAATCTGAAGCAGGCTCCAGGCTCTGAGCTGTCAGCACAGAGTCTGATTGGGGGCTCGAACTCACGGACTGTGAGATCATGACCTGAGGCGAAGTCAGACGCTTAACTGATAGAGCCACCCAGACGCCCCCATATGTTTTTTAATGCATGGGCTTTTTCCTCACCTCAACTAACCAAAAGGTTACCTGTCATCTCAATAGTATAAACAGAACCTCGACACATGAATTTCCTAATAAATAAATAAACATATATATATATATATATATTTATATACATATATATAGTATATATTTATATATTATATATATATGTATATGTTTATTTATTATTATTTTTAACCACCTACAAGTATTTGCCTCGCTCTGGTTTTAAGCTGTAATATAAACATATACAGACATGAAGGCACATACCCACCCATCGACCCTCCACTATCACAACCTGCACACCTTAGTGTGAAAATGAAATCTGTCATGTAACATAAAATGTGATTTTTAAATCAAATTATGCTAAACTTGTCTCCAATTAAAAATACTTTAAATCATTGCCAACCATAGTATATTTGCTATAACAACAAAATTTCATGTATATTTCTCTCTATATAACAGCAGCGATAGTTCACTGCCACAATGGCCATCCATGGTACCAATACTCCCTGGACATGAGGATGGGAAGGCCTCTGAATCTGAAGCATCAGCATGCATAGGGAGTATCTGTTGATGTATGCCACCTTTAATAATGTAGTATGTTGACTTACACTTTCCACATGAGTAGTCTTGTCTTAACAGCAGTAAATACAGCTACAAAGCAGTGAGGAATGGCAATTGGCTGAGGGCACTAATTACACTGTCTTGACTTGAATTAAAATTGCTAAACAGCAAATGAGATTACCAGCCTAAAGATAACCTTAATTTAAATGCGAGGCTGCATTTATCTCATCTACAATGTAATTTTCCAGAGGTGTAGAAAAATACAATTTTAATGGAAATCCATTGTTTAAAAATATAATTAAAGTCCCTGGTCCTTCCCTTTGCACCCCCCTCCTTGATTTTGTTCCACAGGCAAGATGTGCAGACTGATTTAGAGGTCAGAATGAAAACATTCAGATCGTGTTCTCACAGCCAGACATTACTTTCAGTACCATCTTCATTTTTAATGATTAAGTGCTGGCTATGGGACAAATAAATGCCGAAGAAGTGTGGGGGGAGGTGGAGAAAAGGGAAAATGACCTTATCTAATCCCTGGAGCTAAAAGGAACCTTAGAAATGATAAGAACTCAACTCTACCATTTGATTAATGAGGAAGCCTAGTCCCAGAAAAGCCAAGTAATTTTTCCAAGAACACAGAGCAAGAAGGCAGCACTATCCATTGGGGGAATATGTTGGCCTGGCATTTGGAGTCAGAAAATCTGTTTGAATTCTGTCTCTTTTACTTATTAGTTCTGCGACAGGACACTTACTATCTTTGAGGCTCAATTTTTTGCATTTCTAAAGTGGAAATGGAAAGAATTTTGTACCTCATAGGTCAGTGAGAATACATGCAATCCACATGTACCTGATTCATACAAGTGCTCAATAAAGATGTTTTTCTCAGGGACTTTTCAAGACCAGAACCGAAATGTCCAGATTCCCAGCCCAAATGTTTTACTATCTTTCCCTTTCACCAACCCTGAGATTATAACCATGTTTTCATTAATCACTTTGGATACTTGATGCATGTGTGAGGGGAAAGGAAACAAAGAACAAGAAATACTTGTGAATTAACATTTCTTACTGGTTGATATTGAATCAAAACTCTGTTTGCTAGTTACCAATTACTAATACTACCAAAAACAGACTTATAAGATAAAGGTCAAGGGGCTTTGTTTATCTGTTTGTTTTTTTTTTAATGAATTATAAAGCACAACAAAACACAGCTGAAGACTGATCACTGAGAATTGAAGAAGTGATCTTGAAATGAAATTTGTCCTCGTCAACGATGTAAAGTCCTATGCACACTTCACACACTGCAAACACACATATCACAGCATACATACTCCCTCCTACACACATGTCCATAGTAGTGTCATCATCCCTACTACTGTGGGACATGGGAGTAACAAGTCAGAGGTGGATTTCTAGAAAAGTTCTATACATCAGCCAATGCAAAAATGTTTTTTCTTGGTGAGTCTGGGTGACTCAGTCAGTTAAGCATTCAACTCATAATTTTGGCTCAGGTCATAATCTCACAGTTCGTGGGATCCAGGCTCACGTCAGGCTCTGTGCTGCCTGGGAATCCCTGTCCCCCGTTCACACGCACGTGCTCTCTCTCTCTTGCTCTCTCTCTAAATAATTAAATAAATGAGAGCCAGGGTGGCTCACTTGTTAAGCATCTGACTTTAGGCATCTGACTTGGGCTCAGGTCATGATTTCACAGTTCGTGAGTTCAAGTCCCACATCAGGCTCTTTGGATCCTCTGTCTCCCTCTCTCTCTCCCCCTCCCCTGCGTGCTCTCTCTCTCTCTCTCTCTCTCTCAAAAATAAACATTTAATAAATAAATAAACATTTAAAAATGTCCTTTTTTTGTTCTCCTCATTAATGAGACAGAAGAGAAATAAATAACCAAAGGGAAGACAGGAAGATACAAATGAAGAAAAACAGGAAGGAGTTAAATTATGATGATCATTTGGCAATGGAGTGCCCTCTACAGATGAAAATAAAGTGGCCTTGGTTAATGTAAAGCTTGTGTTAGAGTGGAAATAACCTTGAATTAGGAGTCCAAGTTTCCAACTTCAGTCTTGCCAGTGTTTACTTGTATGACCTCTGATAGACACTTAAAACTTCAAATACTTATCTGTAAAATGAGGACATTTCTTCATCTGTATGAAAATGAGACAGATCAGATTACCTCCAAAGTAGCTTTTGAAATTCCATGATTCCATGAATATTCACAATTGTAGGCAACAGAGATAAATTCCTTCTGAAGATAAGAAATCCCATGTTTTCAGTGTATAAACTTAGGAAAGATTCACTACCCAGCTGAATTATGGTAGAGCCTTAGACTGGGTCCTAACGTTCTGAATAGTTCTACCTTCTAGAGGGGGTCCTGACTATCCAATTCATCTTGTTTTCCTTGTGCCTCAACTTCATGCCTAGCCCTGGAGAAATAAAAGATGTCCATATATGGGTTAATTTAACCACATTCTAAACTCCTGAGTTGTTCTCAAGAAAACAAACTAGGTATTATTTGTAGTTGAAATACCCTAATCAGAGTGTCATTTAGTCACGATATTGTACATTACAGTGGTGAAACATACAGGTAATACCTCCCCTTTCCCCCAAGAGACAAATTAGTAAGGCATATGAAGTTTTAAAAGAATATTTTTGTTACTTTCCAGCTTTCTTCACATAGTCTGTAGTGTCCAGTCTCAACTCTAAGATGAATCAAAAGAATATGTCTGATGCTGAGAATATACCAGTATTACTTGTTTTCCTATTTGAAACCAATGAGGAGTGAAGGAAAAGGTGAAGGAGGGTCTAAGGAGGGCAACTGAATTGGTAGATGGGCAATTCACTTCTTCATCCAAATTGAACTCAGTCTCTTCATAGGACTTGCAGTGACCATATCTCACCTGTCCTTAGCACCATTTCTGGTACATAGTGAGTACAAAATAAATGCTTGTCAGGGGAATGAGTTACTGAATCCAGAAATTTAGCTAAAAAGGCATAAAGGATCTACTTGGTGCTAGGATTTGTTGGAAGATTGGTATGAAATGTCAATAAAATCTTATCAAGGTTTATTTTTTTCCAAAACTAGTTGCATATCTCCTACCTTTCTTTTTTATGACTTTGTCTTTCCTTTAAAAATAATGGCAATCTGCATATTTCCTCAGACAGTGCAAGCACAATAGTGCTAATCTCCTGACACAGTAGTCAAGGAAAACACTACCTGACTTAAAATCTTGAGTAATGCAAACTAGGACTATGAAAAAAGAATGCTTCACTAGAGGAAGTTTTGAGGCCACTGTGCATTTAAAAGCCTAGTGGTCAATACACCAAAGGGGTTGTAGTCTCTAATAGATGGGTTGGAGCAAACTGAATTTCAGGTCATGGAAACTGGCCATCTCCAGTGTTTCCTCCCTGGTCAGCTCATACGTGAAAGAATAATCAATGGCAACAACTGAACAACCAGATTTCTCAGAAATTCTCATCACAGCTGCAAAAGAAATGTGTACAACTTTGAAATTAAGGGACCATAGTGTAAGGGTTAAATTGTACTGTAGGGCTAATGCTTAGCTTGAAAGATAACAACTTTGTTCTGACACTGAAGGTCAAAAGATAACAGCCTTGCTTTTACTCTTGTAAATCATACTTCATACTCTTGTGAATCAGGCTTACCAATGAAGGAAACAAAAGCTCAAAAAAAGAGCATCAGAGACAAGGTCAAGGAGATCCACTGGTTGCAACTTAGCAGAAAGTCTAAAATAATCACCTCATTTGATAACTGTTTCTGACTCATCTGGCAACTGTTTCTAACTCATCTGGGAACTGTTTCTCTGTTCTGTTCCCAGATAATGATAAAACGATGTGATCGGCTTTAAAAACTCTGTACCCCGGTTGTTCGAGCCACACTCTTATCAAGAGTATTGGTCCCGATCGGTCGGCCTTGCCTCTCATTGTAATAAACTTTGTTGAGACTGTCACTGGTGCCCGTAGCATTCTGTTTCAGGAGTCATGTGGATGCAACAATAGGAGATAGCATCTTAGAGGATGGACTTCACAAAACATTCAGATATGGTACTTCCTATGAGACTATATTTAGGCCCAAATCTCTGATGGCCTAGATATTATCTTTGTATTACTGACCTCACCAGGTAAAGTAAGGAGCCACATGAAAAGTGAATCTCTATGGACAGACCTTAGAAGCATTATGTGATGGAGACTTTTCCCATGGATTTCTCCACATATGATTCCTCTGACCTCCAAATCTTAGCTACACTATATGCTTTGCATAAAGGCATATTCCCATTACAACATCTTCCGATTAACTAACATTTATTTTTTTTAAAGAACAAAAAACATGCTCAGATTTGGTTTTTGTTAGTACAAATGCTCCCTATTTGCATTACACTTCTATCTGGAAAACTTGCCTATGAGTGCTTTCTTTAATGACTAAGGCCCATGTTGAGTCATCTCTACTTAGGTATTGTGCGGCAGAAGTACATACATCACATGACCCAGGCCTGGGCATCTGCAGATCTAAGTCTGTATGACCTTTACTAATTTCTTTTTCTTTTCTGAGTTCCAGTCTGCTCCTCTATAAAAGGGAGAGATATGGGTAAGTTGCTACTGAAGGTCTCCAACATTCCTCTGCCTTCTGAAGGACAAGCCGTGATGACGGCTAACAATATTTAAGAGTCCTTCTGGGGATGGAAGGGTAGAATACAAGAATTTATAAGCATCAGGAAGGAATCAAAGATTTCACTTAGATTTCTCTTTTGACTAGCTCAGCTAGAGGCAACTGGTACCCATTGACCACAGCACAGAAATAGAATTTAGTCTTGGCAGAAATACATGACCAGGACTGATAGTGTTGTTAACTGAAGCAGTTTAATATAAAGCAGCCAGCAGCACAAGACACAGGTCAGAAAGAGTTTGTTTGTTTGTTTTTCTAGTTAGTCAGCCTGTGGCAGAATAATTGCCATCTCTCTACAGAAGATGGCCACATACTAATCCCTGGAACCTGTGAATATTGCCTATGTGGCAAAAAGGATTTATAGATGTGATTAAAGATTTTGGGATTGGGACATTACTTATATAATCCAAGTGGACACAATCTTAAATCACAAGAGTTCTTTTTTTTTATTTATTTTTTTTATTTTGGGAGACAGGGAGAGAGGAAGAGAGGGAAAAAGGGAGTGGCAGAGAGAGGGAAGGTGAGAGAGAAAGAGAGAGAGAGAGAGAGAGAGAGAGAGAGAGAGAGAGAGAGAGAGAATCTCAAGCAGGCTCCATGCTGTCAGTGTAGAGCCCAACACAGGCTTGATCTCACAAACTATGAGATCATGACCTGAGCCAAAATCAAGAGTCAGACACTTAACCAACTGAGCCACTCAGGTGGCTCCTTACATGAGTTCTTAAAAGCAGAAAATGTTTTCCAGCTACAGAAATCAAGAGAGATGGCAGTGTGAGGACTTGGACCATTGCTGCTGGCTTTGAAAATGGAGAGAGAGACCATGAGGAAAGGAATGTGGATGGTCTCATGAAGATGGAAAAGGCAAGGAAATGGATTCTTCTCTTGAGATTCCAGAAAAAAAAAAATGCAGCCCTGTCAAAATGTTGACTTTAGCTTAGTAAGACCTACTCTGGACTTCTGTCCTCCAGAAATGTAAGATAATAATTTTGTGTTAAGTCACTAAATTTGTGGTAATTTGTTATAGCAAGTAATAGAATAGGAAACTAATATAGTTCCATTGGCTGAAAAGTATCCAGGAACACTCAAGTCTGGTCTCAGAACATTGCCAAGACGTCAGACAGGTGTCTAACTTCTTACTTTGTAATTTTTCTCCATTGCAGGGATATTCACATCAACATATTCTATGTAACAAAATTCAGACCCAGGAAAAGGCCTAAAAAATTCCCAATATAAGTAGACAAATGACTGATGCCAGCTTCAAATATGCAATTAGCATTGATATGGATCAAAGCCTTGGAATAAGAAATGAACTTCCAAAATTTTGTCTTCAAAGAACATCCAATGATAAAGGAAGAATGGAGTAGGGGCAGAGAGTGTTTCAGGCATAGGTAACAACTCTCTCTATCCTTAAGGTTATATCTAAACATCCTATAAACTTTTGCTGTTTTGTTATTTTGAGAGCATACTCTGTCTAACCTAGTGGTCTCAGTCATATACTATATACTAGCAATGAAGAATCAGGGAAGAAAAAAAGGGTATTTCGGTAGTAGAATGAGAAGTAAAAGGAATGAAAAATAAAGGGAAAGAAAAAGGCACTTTTTAAAAAAGTGCATTAACATCTCAAAGTTGCAGGCACACAGATTTTTCAAAATTGAGAGGCATCTGTGATAACTATAAGTATCATTTTCTCTATCATTTCCTACCATCTTCCCCCTTCTCTCTGCTCTTCCTCTATGGTCATCTCTCTGCTCTTCCTCTATGGATGCTCTCTCCCTCTGCTTTTCTGTCTTATGACCTGCCCTTTGCCTCTCAAAGTTCACTGGTAGCCAGGGACCTTAGTTTATTTTACTACTGTACTCAAATCCTTGGATTGGTCCACATAACACTTAGATACATGAAAAAATATTTTCTGTAGAACAAAATGGAAAGGCCCTATTTAGAAAAGTCCTTTGTTCCCATGTGAAATATAGATGTGCAACATACATCGTTGATTTATAAACCAAACCACACTCTGTGACAGCACTTTGTTGTATGATATGAATAAAACTTAACAAATTACTATTTAGTTGACTATCTCCTACTGTGTACTATTTTTCATTGCCCTATCTTTCTTCATCTACCCCTCCCATTATAAATTAACATCATTTCCTGGCACTTTTCAGACAACAGATGTAATGCTATCAACATTCTCATAATGCTAAAGTCACCATGAGCTCTAGGCATTCTGTTTGCTGTCAGTGATCCTATGTTTTTATTGTTAAATTTCTCTCTTTCTTTAATGTATTGGACCATATGATGTGTATGTGTGTATACTTCACCTTTATATATGTATGTGTACATATATATACATATAAAACCCGGAAATACGCATACTGCAATACAATTGCTGAACGGGCCATGAACCACAATGAGCAAATGGAAACATCTGCTCACCTTCGAAAGTCATTAATGAGTAAATAAAAAATTGTCAAAAACATCTGGAGCAAGCAGCATAATTCACTACAGTTTTTAATACCTTACGTGGCTAAAGTTCTAGATGCATCAACCATCCATAGACTACTTGTAAAGCAATCTTCCACCAAGAACCATCCTTTCCTAGATTTCTGGTAACTTGTTTTGTAAGACTCACACTGGGTCATGCTGAGTCTCATCTTGCTAAAAGAATGGCTAATAAAATTATAGGAGTCATGAAGAGGGAAGAAACACAGATGTGTACAGAAACAACACACACATGAGATTTAACCTAATTCACAAGTACTGCTACAAAGAAGCAGGCCCAGCATCAAAGAAATAAGTACTGTCCTAAATATCCTCTCCTAAATCCCTCTTCCCTGCCCTCAGGGACATGCAAAATACTTTTCATAAGTGACATAAAATGAGAAAATGAATAATTTACAGGCTGATATACAAGAAAATATTCTTAATGTGCTCAGACATGTAACTATAACCTAACAGTAAGTATAATTCTGCCCCAAACCCACCCCCGTGACGTATTATTCAATCCGCCAATGATCAGAACCCATTTAGAAAGATACACTGGCATTGCATTCTCTAGCGATGGGGACGGATGTGCAGCCACACACGGTATAGTCCCTGATGTCAAGGCCTCTGTTGGAGAAGAACGAAGTACACAGGCTATTAAAGGTCCAAGTTATAAGTTAAATAGTAAGGTAGTCTTTCCATACACGAACTACTGCAACACAGTTTAAGATCGACTTTTAAAGGAGCAATCTGAGCAAAATTGTAAAAACATTGAGTCAATATGTTTTCCAGCAGCAGTTGGTAACCTTTTTAAAAGTGAGCTGTGAAGTTTCTAACACCTTTCTTTCTAGAGTAAAGTGGATACTGGTGATTCTCCACATCCTACGGTGATGGGGGAGGGAGCCAGGGACGAAAGTGGCAGAATTAGCCACAGTCTGGGTTTTGCCATTCACAAAGGCTGAAGAAAGACGACTCACTGTGGGCTGATATACATGATGGTTGGCTCACAACAGTTCCTATAAATGAGTTCAACATCAAGTCACACACTATCTTTCACTTATATATCTCTCACTTACATAGTTGCCAGCACTTGATGCAGAAGATGAACCAATAGAAGTCATAACAGTGGTGGCAAAAGTAAGCCTGTGGCAGTTTAATAAGGTGTAAGGACCCTCAGAGCTTCAGGAGACCTGCACTGATCCCATGTTTTGCAGCCAATGGCAAGGCGACTCCCTAGTCCTCAGGAGCATCTGTATCAAATGAAGATGTTGGACAGCAGTTCTCCAAATGTTCTGAGAAAAGATAGTTAAGTATGCTACTCTTCAACAAAAAGTATTCAGTGTACCATATTCCTCACCCCCCTCCCTTCCCACTTGGAGATTCACAACCACATGAGCATGCCCAAAACTTTGGACATCCGGTGCAAAACTTGGTCCAACCTTGGAATTTCACTCTTTTTTTGATCATCATACTCTTATAACATTACTACCTGGGATCGTTTCTGAAATGTCTCCCAAAGATTCCCACTTCCTGATTTTCATGCCCTTCAGTAACCTCTCTAATTGAGGGTGGGTTGGACTTAGTGATTAGCTCCAGGTGAATAGGATATGACAAAGGCAATTGGGGTGTCACTTCAAGAATAGGTTATGAGTTACTAGGACCTCCTTCTTCTCTTGTGCCTCTTGATTTGCTCAGTGTGATGAAGCCATATACCATGGTTGTGAGCTGACCTGCTCCAAGCAGCCCATCCGACAAGCAGCTGAGGGTGGCCTCTGGTCCACAGCCAGCAAGAGCTAAATCCTGCCAGCAATCACATGAATGAACTTGAAATTGCGTCCTCCACTCGTCAAGCTTTAAGACCACTGTAGCCCTGGCTAACTCCTTGATTGTAGTCTTTTGAGACACCTTGAGCCACTGCCATATCTGGATTCCTGACTCAGAGAAACTTGTAGATAATAAGCACTGTTTTAAACCACTAAGTTTTAAGGTAAGTTGTTATGCAGCAATTAGAAATGCTAGCACAATAACATATAGAACTACCCTGTGGGAAACACTTTGGAAAGCACTGACAGTATTTTTAAGGTTATTTCTTAGATATATTTTAAATATAAGAGATAAAGCAAATCATCGGAAAATAGATTTTCCTTATCACAATAGGGAAAAAATACATAAGCCTTTAGGTTACATGAATTCAACTGTCACTAAGTAAAATGACTGAAATTTACTTTTTCACCGGCAATGAGAAAGGATTTACAAGAAAAAAAAAAAAGTATGAAAAAGACAGGCACAAATTTTCCAAGCACTTTGGATATACTTCAGTCCATGAGGGTGCTCTCTGCAAACTAAAATATATCCAGTAAGGCAGGTCTGCAAAAGACCTCTTCTTGTCTACACATTTTTGGAACAGTTTAAGTTTTGTTACAAAACTCACAATATTAAAATTACGCTTCATTAAGAGTACTCTTCCTTCTAACAGGTCCCTGATACAAACAAGCCTCACAAATGATTAAAACTGTTCTGCCACTAGGAAACCAAGTTTCCATATTTTGTGGTCTAGCCAGTATTTTAAAAAGATGCTAGAATGACTTCAAAGCACTGAGAAAGAACTGTGACAACAGATAATACATGCTTAATGTTAGTATTACCATTTTCTCTTTGTCACATTTAATGAATATATAAATGTATAAACAAAGATAAGTATGCATCTGTCAGTAACATGATACAATTAGTGAGGCTGATCTCCTAATAAATACACAGTATGTACAAACATAGCTGAGCACCGTCTCCTTCAAAGAAATCACAATGAAGGTCTCAATGCTTTTCTCAAGAAGCTGTCACCATTCATTGCTTTTTGCAGAATTTCCTTTTGGGTTACTTTTTGAAAATAAGTTTTTTTGTGGATATGATTATTATTAAACTCTCATATGGCAAAATCTAATTTTCTTATTCAGTTCATTTAACATAATTTCCTTTGAATGATGTTTGGTTGTTTCAAAAAATAAGACACAACTTCACGGATTGATGATTTTCTATGATTTAAGATCTCCCAAAGATACCACATGCAATTCTTACACTCACAAACACGTACACACAGCACACTTCCATCTCTTATTTTTTAATTGCAAGTTAATCTAAAATAAATATGAAGTTGAAGTTGTACAGACATTTAAAAAGTTAAGCAAAGTAAAAAAATTAAGCAACAATCATATCCTCTTATAAATAACAAGTGATTTATTCATGTAAATGCACAGGGAGTTATAGCCATAAATTATTTTGCATCCAAATGATCATATACAATGCACTTTGGCAGATTAAATATTACCAACAACATCAGGCTGCAGTGAGCAACTGAAGAATGTTTATTGCATTAAATTAAACTTACTTGTCTGAAGCAGCATTGAACAGAAGGTAGGCTTTCAAGTTTACCTTCCCTCAAAGCACAGATAAGGACCATTAAAAGAAAATGTCATGCATAGAAATCTGAATTTATCGAAGAGGAAAATTAGGGGAAAATGCTTTTTTTACACAGTATTTCTATGGTTTTGGCTTGCTTGTTTTTCATTTGTCGGAAACAACTGTGACTAGGGAGAAAAACGGGTGATAGCTCTTCTATTGTAAAAGAACACTAGGCATGGAATCAGGAAAGAAAAGTCCCACCACTTACTTGCTTCTCTTTATCAGGCCTCAGTTTCCACATCTGTAAAATCAGAAAGTTCCAGTATTTCTAGTCAAGATCAGTACCAGTTGTGACTGACATGTAAAGAAGTATGTGTGTGACACGGAGAGGATGTTGGCATTTGGGGATGAACAAAGTCTGGGCATATCTGCTGGCATTTAGTGGTGGCAAGCAGGCAGGTCCCCCACCTGTCTAGAATAGCATTCAGGTTGTATTCCACATAAAAGTTGCCCCTTTGTGTTGGGAGAGGCAGCAGCAGCGAAGCCAGGAATGATACATAGTTTGTAGTGTGATAACAGACCTGCACCAAAAAACTGTCCCAACAAAGCACCAACGTTCCCCGTTTGAAAAATAGGATTTTCTATGGCACCCTCCCATCTCACATTCAATGATGCTAAGATGTGTGCCTCTGGGTCAAAGCCTTGCCCTTATTTTCCTAGAAGTGATGACACACTCATATTCTCCTCATTTTCCCCAACATACTGAACCCCTTCCCATCTTGAGTGAGTTTCTCGCTTGCTGTATCTTCTGCCTGGAACTCACTGCTCCCACCTTCAAGAGCTGACTTCCTCTCCATATAAAAGTTCAGCTCAAATTCATCTCACTCAGAGAGGCTGCTCACTCAATGCAACTCTTCCCTGAATGTCATTTTCTGGTTAAATACTCACGTTTTTCAATCATACTACCCAATTCTGCTTACATCATTAAATTTATTGCAATCTATTTTCCACATACATAAGTTTTTTGTGTCCTTTCCTACAAGGATGATCACACCAAGGGGGTGCCTAAGTTGCTCAGTTGGTTAAGCTTCCAACTCTTGATCTCGGCTCAGGTCATGAGCTCAGTGTTGCTTTGTTCAAGCCCCACATCGGGCTCTGTGCTGTCAGCGCAGAGCCTTCTTGGGATTCTCTCTCTACCTCTCTCTCTGCCTCTCTCCAGCTCACATGTGCGCTCTCTCTCTCTCTCTCTCTCAAAATAAGTAAATAAACTGAATTTATTCTTATTTAAAATTTGTAAATGTTTATTTTTGAGAGAGAGAGAGACAGAGCATGAGCAGGGGAGTGGCAGAGAGAGAGGGAGACATAAAATTTGAAGCAGGATCCAGGCTCTGACCTGTCAGCACAGAGCCCAACGTAGGGCTCAAACTCATGAACCATGAGATCATGACCTGAGCTGAAGTCAGAGGCTTAACCGACTGAGCCACCCAGGTGCCCCAAATAAATAAACTTCAAAGAAAAAAGAATGACCACACCAAGAAAGCAAGATTCTTGTCTATTTTGTTCAGGTGTGTAAGCACAATCCCTATTACAGTGTAAAACTCATATAGCTGCTCAATAAATATTTATTGAAGGAATAAATGAGTGCATGAGTGAATTTTAGCAATAATTTTTAGTACACAAATTTCAATGTTTAGATCCATGAATTTGTTTCAATGGAAGCAATGGCACTGGACTAGGCAGTGAGGATATTAAGAAAAAATGAATGTGTCTCTTGTCCAAGTAAATCTTATAGCACTGGGATAGACATTGTCAATCAAATCATCAAATTAATAAATAAAACATTCAACTGTGAAAAGTGCTGTCAGATAGAAGTAGCTGCCAATGCATTACGGAAGCTGAGAATGGGGACATTTGAAACAGATACAGTAACCAGGGAATGATTAAGACAGGATCTAAAAAGCATTGCAGACACAGGGAGTAGCATTTGCAAGGGCCCTATAGCCTGAAAGAGTGCATTGAGCCATTGCAGCTGATGCAGAGAGGGAGAGGTAAAGGTAGAGATGAAGTCAGGTTTAGGAGGTAAAGGGGAACTGGACCATGCAGGATTTCGAGTCAGGGCAAGGGCTTTTGTCTTTATCTTAGGAGCAATGAGAAGCCACCGGCAAACTTTAAGTGGTGAGGTTGAATGGAAGTGGAGGGTGATATAATCAGATTCATATTAAGAGGCCACAGTGGTTGCTAACAGAGTAGCTGGGAGGCTATTTCAGTGATCCAGGTCATATGTGATATAACCTGCATTTTGTTGTGCTGCTGTAGATGGAGAGAAGTAAATAAGTTTAAGAGATTTTCTTTATTTTTAATGTTTATTTATTCTTGAGAGAAAGAACGAGCAAGTGTGAGTGGGGGAGGGACAGAGAGAGAGGGAGACATAGAATCTGAAGCAGGCTCCAGGCTCTGAGCTGTCAGCACAGAGCCTGACGTGGGACTCAAATTCACGAACTGCAAGATCATGACCTGAGCCAAAGTCAGACGCTAAACCAGCTGAGCCACTCAGGTGTCCCAAGAGATTTTCAGGGGATGAGATCCAGGGATTGGATAGTAAAAATACTGTAGAAGGGAGAAAAGAGAGAAAGATATTGCAGACAGAAGTTGCCATTCTTTGAGAGAGAAAGAGAGTGATATAAATGAATTTGATTTGGGGATGTTGAGTTTGGGGTGACTTTGAGACATTCATGGTCAGTCTCAAGATGACTTTTGTACAGGAGCTCAGAAGAGCAGCCTTGCTAGAGGAGTATATGTTTGTGAGTCATCTGCACAGAGCTGGCAGTTAACGGGCAATGATGGGATGGCCAAGATTGTGTAGTTGAGCTCAACTATGGCAGAAATAGCCTGGAGCCCAGAGAGAACATCCTAAGGAAGAGAGCCCAGAAGAAAGGGCCCCAAAAAAACGAGGGAACAGTTTGAGTCCCTAGGGATGCCTTGGGCATCATAGCACAAATATATGCACAGGTGGGTACCATCACTGACATTCTCTCAGTTTACAATTCTGTTAACAACTTTTCCCTTCAAAACTCAAGCCACCCCAACCCCCTCTTAAAACTAACATGAGGCAATGTGGGTGGGTGAAGCAGTGTCTATGTGTGTGGAACCAGAGAAAAGCTGGGGAGACTAAATTCCTAATATATTTGGTGAAGCATTAATAATTCCACACATTTCCCATATTCTCTGAAACTATACTTGATGTAACCACCTGGAAAAAGACTTTATATTTGCATTATATATTTGCCAGTTATCAGTCTATTGCCTCTCAGCTCCAAAAGGTATCCTTCAGTACTCATGCAGCAGTGGGTTGGAACCTTTAATACTTCTCCTTTGTGACAGGCATGATGTTAAGTTATGCCAGTAGAGGGTGCTGAAGGGGCATTGCAGAAGGTAGGGTCTTTTCTTCCAGGTTCTGGTGTGTGTCTATTTCTCTTCCTTTTGCTCTACCAAAGGGCTACCAGTGGTGTTGTATGGGGGCATCCTGTGGTGCACACATTCCCTTGGTGAGTTTGGGGCTGACCACTTCATTGCAGCCCTCCTGATTTAGACACCACTGGAAACTGGTTTCCAGAACCTCACCTGCTCCTGTGGTCCCACTTAACAGCATCCACCTGCTTATACATAGGGAGGATATTTTCTGCCCAGGGACTGTCAACCAACTCCAGCCCAGGGCAACCCATGAAAGTTCACTGCTATCCATTGGGAGACAACCATACTTTCTCCAATGAAGTCTGAACACAAGATCTGAGAACAAGGCTGTCCCTTCTGAATTTGTTCCTTCCTTGCATACTCTCTCTCACCCTTGAAGTCCTCTTTAGAGTTTTCCTTATGCCTTTGTATCTATTCCCCTCTTAAAGATAATAATTAATGACATAAAACAGTCCCTGTTTTAATGAACTGTATTTTAGTCTCCTGACTGGACCCTGACTGATAGATTCACACTTTCCACTTTTTAAAATATACCTAATAAATGATACAATCCTTACAATATTCCTGTGAAGTGCGTATCTCCATTTTAGACATGAAAACCCACTGGACAAGTTTTTTCTTTCATTCAATAAGTATTTACTGAGTGCTGAATATGAGCCTGATTTAAGGCTGTGCACTAAAAGTTACTAAGCTAGAGCCAAAATCCAGGGATCCAAGTTTAGAGTGTTTTCTATTACACATTTAGGGTAGCAGTAAGCATGTTGGTAGCACACCAGTTTTTTAAGAACTTTAGGGTATTTCCTCTTAAATTTAATATGCTTACAACTTACCTATCTAAGTACAGATTCTGTTTCAGTGGTTGTTGTGGGATCAAGTATTCCCCGTTCCCACTCCCCCATGCATATGTTGAAGTATTAACTCCTAGTACTTCAGACTGTGACCTTATCTGGAAATAGAGTCAATGTTGATGTAACTAGCTGAGTTAAAAGATTTAGAATGAAGTCATACTGGGGTGGGGTGGGCCCCAATCCAACATGATTGTGTCCTTACAAAAAGAATGCCACAGGAAAATACACCTGTACATAGGGAGAAGGCCATGCAGTGTGACTATGAAGGTGGGGTGATGCATCTACAAGCCAAGGAGTGTCCAAGATTGTCAGCAAAACAGAAGAAGGAGAAAGTCATGGAGCATACTGTCCTGCACAGACAACAGAAGAAAGCAACCATGCCAACACCTTGATCTCAAACTTCTGGCTTCTAGCACAGTGAGATGACAAAGTATGGTTGTGGAGCCACTCAGTTTAGGGTCATTTGTTAAGGCAGCCCTAGGAAATCACTAGAGTGGGTCTGAGGTGTAGCCTGTGATGCACTGGTCTTGGGTAAAGCTTTGAGTAGCAAGGAGTTAACGTATAAGAGATGCCACTCTCCTTGCCACTTCCTCTTTTTTCTAAGGAACACTACGCTTTCTACAGTACAAGCTGAAAGGACTAACCCCATAATTTGGCCAGTGACCCAGAACCCATGTGACTTGGCTCAAAACAACGAAAGAATTCTCTAGTTAACCGTGGAGGAAGAAATTACAGCGCTGTTAAAAGTAAGGTCAACTGCCCAAGGCAGCTCATCTACAAGTGTAAATTAAAAGGAATAAGCAGAGAAAGCCAGGTATAAGTAGGGCTGAACAAACACACGTGTGGATGTAGCCAAGTCACTTCAGGGCAAGAAGTGAAAGATCTCACCAAATCCAACTGCAGGCATCCCCTGCAGGGACTTAAACACGGAATCATCCCCCCACCACAATCTTTGCAAGGTCCAATCCAGCCATGCCTGCCTTTTGATTTCTATGGTTTTTCCCTTGCTGCTTTGCATGTACTCCTTTTTTTAAAAAAAAGTTTTTAATTCCAATTAGTTAACATACAGCGTTATATTGGTTTCAGGTGTACAATATAGGGATTCAACAATTCCATATATCAGCTGGTTCTCATCATGATGACAATATCTCCCTTTTTACTTTCCCTCATTTGTAATCAAAGTGTTTTATCAGAATACACACACATAACAAAATAGTAAAATTGAACACATCTGCTTCAAACCATTGATGGCCTCTAGCAGAGACGCTGAACTGTCTCCTGTTGGCCATGTCTCCTTTTTCCTTTTTATGAATTTTACTGGGGTATATGGCGTCTACCTGGAGATTGTCTTTCACAGCATCCTCTGCATATGTGGCCATGTGATCAAGTTTGGAGCAATGGGATATGAGTTGAGGTGATCTGTAGAACTTCAGGGTCATGTTCTTATGGAGAGAACTTGCCCTGGACTTTCTCCTTGCTTCCACAGCTGGGAGAAAGCAACAAGAACAGCAGCAGCCAGACTCCTAAGTGAAAGCTGCATGCAGGAAGGCATCTCACACCCACTACTCTAGGTCCTTGGAGCATGGAGGTCTGCCTGCCCCAGATTGTTCACTTAGCTTTTCAATGTCATATATTTAGGGGTTTCTTTGTAACAGCATCTTCACACACATCCTAACTAATACTCTCTAGAAATCTTTCCACTGATGCTTTTACTTTTACAGCAACTTGCTCTCCATTTCCAGTTCTAAGCCATGGCCAGGCAGCTGCATTCGGCCTTATTTGAGATTCATGGGGCTTGGCGGTGATAAAGTGTGTCCATGCCTAGGCCAGAACATCAGCAGCCTCATTTTTTGTCAGAGTTGTAGGGCAACTTCCAGTCATTGCACAGGCCTTAGGACCTGGTTTTTCATTAAGCACTATAGTGTCTGAACAGAGATGAGCCCTTGTCCCCATTTAGAGCCAGTATTATTTTACCCATGTATATGCACAGGCTGAATCATCCTTGGACAAAGACAAACTTAATTGTTGGATGACAAAGGAGAATTTCAAACAATAATAATATTAATAATAATAATTAATAATAATAAATATCTCCTTTTTAAGGACTAGTACATGCACAGCCAAGTCTTCTGATAATCAACTTATATTGAGAGAAAGCCCCAAGAATTCACAGCACTAAGGTAGAGTACCCACTTTTGTTAAACATTCCCCATTTGAATAGATACCATGGACCCATTTTATAGATAAGGAAACTTACAGATGAAAAGGTTAAATCCAGTGTAGCATTCTATCTACTCAGCACATATTTTTTCACCATTCATTCCTGGTTCATTCATTTCATTTATTCTTACAGCTTATTCAAATATTCAACAAATACATATGTGTCTCATCTGTTACTGAATGTAAAAGGCTTCAACTTCTAGTTGCATTATTTATCATTTCCTTAATTTTCATCTGACAAGCATTTGACAAATACTTACTACACATGGCCCAATACATGCAGGAGGGTATTGAACATGGGGCTTACAGCCCCATTGTTGTAAAGCATTAAATGTAGGTTATAAAAGCGCATGGTTAATATCAATGGACTGGAGTCAGTTTTGCCTCAATTTACCAGCATGAACTGAGTGCCACAAGCTGAGTATCCCCAACCCAATGACCAAGCTCCATCCACATACCAGTTCTACCATTTTCACTGCAGAAAAACTAGACAAGGTGGTAGTTGTGTGGGGAAAAAAGATACTGGCAGAGGGAGAAATACAAAATCCTTCTCCTCATAAAAAACTCAAGTGCTCAGACTTCTGGTGCCAGGTTAGTGGTCATTTTGGTATATGAAGGACATACTACACACACACACACACACACACACACACACACAGACGCACGCACACACATCCACATCTGCATCATCCACACATGGAGGAAGAACTGAGTTGGAAAATAAACCACAAGAAGAGAAATGGGAATAATTCACTTATTTAGTCCAGAAAATGTGAATAAAGGAGGTAAAGGAGAACTGTTATTTTTAAATGAATTGGCTTTGAGAAAGGGAATCAATTATTTACTGAATTGTGCTACCTCTAGGCACTGTTGCTAGGAGCCTTCACAAGTTTCCATGTTTCCTCATGGAATCCTTTCCACCCCTGAGCCAGGTAGGTTCCGCTAACTCTGATTTACAGATGAAGAAGCTAAGGCTTGGAAAGGTCAAGAATGTCAGTTAAAACCACACAAGTAGCAAGTGACAGAGCCAGGACTAGAAATCCTATCTGTCACCAAATCCCATGTATTCTGTACTTATTATACCACCATATATAAGAGCAGAAACAACTATAATCAGATTGGCAGGAAGCTGGCAAGAGGAATTAAGGGGCAAACCTTAGCTTGGCAGGGGCCCTGTGAATAATGAGAGGAAGGTATCAGAGGGTCACAAAGCATTTTTCATACCAGTACCTTCCAATCATAGAATACAGGCACACAGAAATAGAACAGGACAGGGGCAGTCACATGTCAGACCCTAACATTTTCAGAGCTCTGCAAAGAATGAATGTGGAAACACAAATACTGTATTTTTTAAAATATTTAAATGTTATAAATCAAGCAAGCAAATTTGAATAAGGTATATTCCATCCTCCCTTCTTAACAAACATAGCTTTGTAACAACTGGGAAGGCCAGGTTCTGATTTGGATTTTCCCTGCCTCTCCAAGGGTCACACTGGGCAGCACCTACCTAGTTAGCCTGTGACCTCATCCACTACCCACTGCCCTAAGGCCTGCCCTCCTTTTCTTCCTACCCCCAGATTCAGGGCACAGCCCATTATAAAGGGATATGTACTCATGACTATGGACACTTAGCGCCAGTGTCCAAAGCCATCCACATGCTCTTTCCTACAAGTGACCACATTTTGGGCAGCCCTGGAGGGACACAGCACTGCTGCCTGTCTGCCTCAGCCAAGAGGCCCCACACAGCCCACAAGCAGGCTCAGAGTCATTAGGACTGTCAACTCAAGGTTTTGGTACCTAGAGTGTGGTGTAGGATGAAGGCATGGGACCCCAAAAATCCTATCTCCTAAGGATATTATTTTTTATCCCATGGAGAGGAGCACAGCTAGGGGAGGGCCACAGTAGGGTCCTCTAAACCACATGGCTTAGGGCAGGGTACCTCTTCCCCAAGTCTATTGACCATCCTAGGGGGTCACATAATTCTCTCTGTAAAGGGAGAAGAAAATTTGGTTTGTGGGGTTCAACTAGATTGGAAATGTTTGAGTTCATCAGTTCTCATCCCCATTGTACATTCAAACTGCCTAAGAAGGTATAAAAAATGTACATACCTGGCCCGATCCATAGGGAATCTCCTTTAATTGGTATGAAGAAGGGCCTGTGCATTGGGAATTTACAAAGCTTCCCATTTTAATGTGCAAACAAGACTGAGGATCACTATTAATGACATAGAAAAAATGTGTTCTACAGCCTGGAAACAACTCATCCCACCCCCACCACACTCATGTCTGCAAAACTCTGATGGTTCCTAAAGAGTAACAGAGAGGATGGGAGGAAGATGATCAGGAGGAGGGCTGGAGGAGGCCCAGGCCAGAGGTAAAGCACTGGAGCAAGGCTGTACCCATTCATCTGATGCCAGAACATTTCTCCAAGATAAAGTCATGTGATGGGGGGGGGGGCAGGTCAGGAACTGAATTTGTTTATTTGGTTTTCGTGGATGATCTCTTTCTTTCAAAGTGTCCTACATACATACACCTCAATGTCTGTCATCTGTTTCAAGCTATTGGTTTTGATAAAAGTCTTGTTCCAACATACAGTCAGAGATTCTTTAAGTTCATGTCACGGCCTTAACCTTCCTTTCTTGAGAGCTGAGTGGCTACAGTGAAAGAGGAGAAAAGAGCAGAGTACAGATATCTCTGTCCCCTTCCTCTCATATGTCAAGCCACACCCCTTCTGTTATAGACTGAATGTTTATGTCTCTCTAAATCCATATGTTAAAAACAAATTCTTTATAGTAGCACTTTCAACAATAGCCAAATTATGGAAAGAGCCTAAATGTCCATCAACTGACGAATAGATAAAGAAGATCTGGTTTATATATACAATGGAATACTACTTGGCAATGAGAAAGAATGAAATCTGATCATTTGCAGCAACATGGATGGAACTGGAGGGTATCATGCTAAGTGAAATAAGTCAGGCAGAGAAAGATACCATATGTTTCCACTTATATGTGGATCCTGAGAAACTTAACAGAAGACCATGGGGGAGGGAAAGGGGAAAAAAAAAGTTACAGAGAGAAAGGGAAGCAAACCATAAAAGACTCTTAAATACTGAGAACAAACTGAGGGTTGATGGGGGAAGGGGTAAAGGGGAAAGTGGGTGATGGGTATTGAGGAGGGCACCTGTTGGGATGAGCACTGGGTGTTGTATGGGAACCAATTTTACAATAAATTATATTTAATATAAAAAAACAAATTCCCAATGTGATAGTATTGGAGATGGGCTCTTTGGAAAATAATTAGGTCCTAAGAATGGAGTCCTCATGAATGGAATTAATACTCATATAAGAAGCCCCAGAGAGATCTCTTGTCCCTTTCTATCATATGAAGACAGAGTAAAAAGATGGCTGTCTATGAACAAGGAAGCAGGCTCTCACCAGACATGGAATCTTCTGTCACTTTGATCTTGGATCCCCTAGCCTTCAGAACTGTGAGATATTTTTGTTGTTTATAAGCCACCAGTCTATGCTGTTCTGTTATGGAAGCCTGAAAGGATTAAGATGCCTCCCTGGTTGCACCTCTCTGATGTCCAGCCAGGAGATGGGATAAACAAATACGTCAACTCCCTGAGATCCCCAGGCACTGATTTTGTTTCATCAGGGGTACACTGGTTATTTGCTAAGAATAAAAAGTAAGAAAGAGTGTTTTGACAATATAAGCACAAAAATGAATGCTGTTTAAATACTTTTCTCATAGCCACATATCCCCAAGTTTATCTCCACCAGTGTTATCAAAGCACAATTTTCCTAAGACTCCGCTGCAAATTTCACTTACAATCACTTATTAGCTATTTTATTTTCAGGGATTTATTAAAAATCTAATAGGTGGATGTAAAGGTTAAGCTGTGTACCTAAATGACATTATAAGACAAATTTCATGCATTAGAAGCCATTCCTGATTACCACTCAAGACAAATTCTAAGTATGGTCAGAGAAAGATATCTGCCATTAGTTACCTCCTAGACTTAAAATATAGAAAGATAGATGTTTTGCTTAAGCAAACTTTGTTTAGTACAATGATCTTCAAACATGGATAAGTGTACCCCTATAGTCCACAGTGAAGAATACTTATAAGAAAAATGACTTCCACATTCTCATTGTCCATTTTTATCTTTTCACAAATTGATTAGCCTAAGAATGTATAGTGTATCTCTTCACAATAGTTCCTTTCCAGTTACAAAGAATGGCACACTTTTGAGCCAACCAAAATATCACTACTGTTTTGCCCTGAAAATAGATATACCTGCAGGCACCACAGGGATAAATCTAAATATTATTTTTCAGGAAGTCTCTGAAGCTTCTGTTAATAACTAATCAAGATATGGTCCTTTCTTTTTCTGCCTTCTGCAAATTTCCTTGAAGTCTGTAGCTTGGGATTACAAAGAGGTAGTCTGTAACCTTGTACCCATTGGTCAAAATGCCAAAAAATTACAGTGATATGAACCTTATTAAATATAATGGATGTTTACAGAACTCCCATATGCATTCATATTTTCATAACACTGGATGAAACCTATGGACAATTTACATAATTCCTTTCAGATTTGGTAGATGTTACAAATGGAATTAAAAACCCATTGGTCAAGTAATAGCATTAAATGTTTATTCTAATAATCCCTTTCACTCTGTAAGATGTTTCATGTTTTCAAACTTCTAATAACAAGAAAAATTATATTTAAACCGTGATTAAAATGTTTAGGTATTGACTTAAAAATGTAAGACATACTTCTGCTTCTAGGAAGATATAGTATAATACTTTTCCCTATTGCTCCTGCTAACTATGATTAATATATGTGAATGTTATATGTAAAATATGTTTCAAAATACTCTGAATGGTGGAAAGAAGGCATATTGGCTAGAGACTATACGACCAAAAGAAATACAGTGGTAATTTCCCTGGGTTTCCTTTATGTCTCATGTCTCAGACCTGAATGTCAAGAAACTGGCAACTGAGAAACATGTATGGCACAAAGATAAAAGGCCTAACGGAAGCTTGCTTTCTCTAGCCAGAAGACCAGAAAATGGGAAGTCTCATAACAGGGAAAATTTTAGACAAAACCCATTTTACTCTAGGTAAACACTACATAAAAACAAACAAAACTTTGACTCTATCCTCACCTAGGCCAGTAAAAGTAAGAGGAGCTGAGACTTAGACCTTCATGAAGCTGTAATGGGGTGCCTCAACACCCATACCAGAATATCAGAGAAGTCCACAGGGGAAGCTAGGATTTTGATCCACACAGTAACAAGACCAGCTCCCCCACCCAATGGTCTTAATGAGGAGTTGGAACTACCACTCTACCTGGCAATAATGAAATGCCCCTCATCTTCTTTCCAAAAGTTGAAGGCCTACAGAAAGGCAGAGGAGGCCTATAGAAAGTCAGTCTTTTCCTATCACTTATCAGTAATGATGTCATCTTCATTAAAATGTCATTGCAGACCACGTGGGGAGCCAGAATTCTCAAGCCTGCCCTGCAGTACTGAGATGTCTTCCCCACTCAGCTGTCAACAGTGGCTGAATGGGAAACCCAGATTTCAACTTCCACCTGGCAATAACAGCTGGAACCATTTCTCCTCTTGGAGTGGTATCAGAAAAATCCAGCTAAAACAGAAAATTTAAAGAAGATGCAAAGTCATAGCATAATAATAAAAATGAATGTTTAAGTTTCAACAGAAAATCACTCATCATACCAAGAACCAAGAAGATCTTCAACTGATCAAAAAATAGAGGCAACAATGAGATGAGAGAACCAATAGAATTATTTGACAAAGTACTTAAAGAAGCCATGACAAAAACACTTCAAAAAGCAATTATAAACAGGTTTGAAACAAATGGAAAGAGAGCCTTATCAAAAAAAGGAAGATTCAGAAAAAGAAAAATAGAAACTGTAAAGAAGAGCCAATGAAAATTTTAGAACAACAACAACAAAATACAATAACCAAAATGAAATGCTCCGTGGATGGGCTTAATAGCAGAATGGAGGGGGCAGAGGAGAGAATCCATGAACTAGAAGATAGAAAAAAAGGGTGAGGGATTAGACAATTTGAACAAAAGAGGGGGGAAAAAAAGAGTGAGGAAAAATTAACAGAGGCACAGGTATCTTTAGGGCTGTAATTGACTAAATCTATCTATCTATCTATCTATCTATCTATCTATCTATCTGACAGTTGTGTTATTGGAGTTTCTGAAGGAGAGAAGAAAGAGGGTAGGGTTGAGCAAGTACTCAAAGAGAAAGTAGCTGAAACTTCCAAAATTTGCCCAAAGATATAAACGTACAAGTCCAAGAAGCTCACTAAGACTGAAATATGATAATGCCAAAGAAATCCACAGCTAGACATAGTACTGCCATTATGAAAATTAAGGAAAAAGAAAAATGTTTTGAAAGCAGCCAGAAAGAAATAATACTTTACCAACATGGAAAAATTTTTTCCAATAACAGATTTCTCATCAGAAACCATGGAGACCATAAGTTTCACGTTGTTTCAAGTGCTAAAACAAAAACAAAACAAACAAAACATTTGTCAACTAGAATCTTATACCCAGAGAAAATATCCTGGGTCACAAAGCAAACTTCAAAAAAGAATGTAAAAGAATTGAAATTATACAGGGTGCATCTCTGATTTCAGTGGAATCAGACTAAAAATCAGTAACAGACTGGTAAGAGGAAAACCTCTTAACATTTAGACCCTAAACAACACACACCTTAATCTAAGGGAGCAAAGAGAAAGCCTTCATGGAAATCTCTTGCCCCAGATGGTTTTCCTGGAGAATTCTGCTAAACATCTAAAGAAGAATCAAAGTCAATAATTTTGTCCAGAAAATATAAGGGAAGGGAACACTTTCCAAGTCATTTTATAAAACTAGCATTATTCTGACACCAAAACAGCATAAGGAAGTAGAAGAAAAGAAAACTACACACAAGTACCTATCATAAATATGCAAAAATCCTTAATGAAAAAGCAAATGCAGTTCAATAATTTATGTTTATATATAAAATGTTTATATAAGTTCAGCAATATATATTACACATACATAGAGTATATACTGTTACAAAGTAGAGTTTATTCTAGGGATGCAAGGTTGGTTTAGAATTTAAAAATCAATCAATATAATCCATCATAGTAACAAGCAAAAGAAGGAAAACCCACGATTATATCAGTTGATGCAGAAAAAGCAATTAACAAAACTCAATATCCATTCATGATAAAAACTCAGAAAAAAGGAGTAAAAGGGAACATTCTCAATCTGATAGAGTATCTACAAAATATTTACAGCTAACATTATAGTTAATATTGAAAGACTGAATGCTTTTCTTTATAGGATTGTGAAGTAAAGATGTCTATTCTCATAACTGTCATTTAATATGAAGTTTTCATTTAACTGGAAGTTTTCATTTAACTGGAAGTTTCCACCAGTGCATTAAAGCAAGGAAAGGAAATGAAAGGTATACAGGTTGGAAAAAAAGAAATAGGTATCCGTTTGCAGATGGAATGACCATCTATGTATAAAATCCTAAAGTATGTGCAAAAACTATTAGAATTGATAAGTGAGTTCAGCAAAGTTGTAGGATTTAAGATATATAAGGGCACCTGAGTGGCTCAGTCAGGTTGAGATCTGGCTCTTGGTGTCGGCTCAGGTCATGATCTCACAGTTTGTGGGTTCAAGCCCCACATCGGGCTCCCCAAGTCTGCTTGGGATTTTATATCCCTCTCTCTCTGCCCCTCCCTGGTTCTCTCTCTCTCTCTCTCTCTCAAATTAAATAAACTTAAAAAAATATATATAAAACATAATTCTATTTCTTATACTAGTAATAAATATTTGAAACAAATTAAAAATGCATGTATAATTGCTTATAAAAATACTTCAATGTCCAAACGTCAAAATATATGCAGGATGTGTATGCTGAGAATTTGTATGAAATTTGTATGCTGATAATTTTTTCCAAAGATCTAATAGAGAGACATACTGTGCTCATGGATTGAAGACTCAGCACAATAAAAATGTCAATTCTCCCCCAACTGATATAGTGGTTAATATAATTTCTACCAAAATTTCTGCAAAATTTCTTGTAGATACAGATAAGATTGTTCTAAAACGCATAGGAGAAAGCAAGGGAACTAAGAAAGCTATAATAATTTTGAAAAAGAAGAATAAAGTGGGAAGAATCTGTCCAATATCACAACTTATTTGATAATTACAGCAATTAAGATTGTGTGATATTGGTGGTGAGACAGAAACATAGGTCAGTGGAACATACCAGAAAACCTAGACGTAATATACACAAATATGCCCATTTGATTTTTGACAAAAGTACAAAAGCAATTCAATGGGGTGAGGGTGGCTTTTTCAACAAATGGTGCTGGAGCAACTTAATATCCAGGCAAGAAAGTGAGCTTTGACCCATCTCACACCTTATACAAAAAATTAACACAGCTTAAATGTAAAATGGAAAAATATAAAACTTTTAGGAAAAAACAGGGGAAATTTTTTAGGATCTAGGATTAGGTAAAGAGTTATTAGACTTGACATCAAAAGAATAAGTCATAAAAGAAAAAAGTTGATAAATTGAACTTCATCAAATTAAAAACTTTTGTTCTGCAAAAGGCTTTGTTAAGAGGATTAAACAAGATCCTAAAGAGTGACAGAAAATACTTAAAAATATATATCCAACACAGGACTAATACCTGGAATATACAAAGACCTCTCAAAACTCAACAGCAAAAACAACAAACAATCCGATTAGAAATAAGCAAAAGACATGAAGAGACATTGCAACCAAGAGGACATACAGATCACAAATAAGCGCATGAAAAGATGTTCATTAGCTATTACGAAAAGACAAAATAAAACCACACTGAGATATCACTACATACCTACCAGATGGTTAAAAAAATTTTTTTTAACATGAAAATACCAAATTCTGGTGAGGATGAGGGGAAACCAAGTCACTGTATGCATTGTATTAAGAATGTAAAATGTTGCCACCAACCAGAAAAGCACCCTGGTAATTGCTTTAAAAACTAAACATGTGAATTGCACTCCTGGGCATTTATCCCAGAGAAATGAAGGCTTGTGTTCGCACAAAAACCTGGACACCATGTTTTAAGTAACTTTATTCATGATAGCCAAAATGGAGAAATAGCCTACATGTTTCTCAGTGGGTGAATGGTCAAACTATTGATACAAAACAATCTGGATGAGTTGTCAGAGAATTATGCTAGATGAACAAAGCCAATCCCCAATTGTTACATAGTATGTGATTCCATATATATATATATATATATATATATATATATATATATATATATATGATTGTTATATGTATGTGATGACAAAATTATAGAAATGGAGAACAGATTAGTGGCTGCCAAGGGGCCAAGGGTTAAAGAGGAAGCAGGATTGGGAAAGAGGGAGGTATCCTTATAAAAAGGCAACATGATGGATCCTTGTGGTGACAGGTTTGGCATCTTGACTCCATTAAATGTCAACATCTTGGTTGCAATATTATACTATAGTTTTGTTAAGATGTTACCACTGAGGGAAACTGGGTAAAAGGTATTACAAGACCTCTTTGTATTATCTCTTACATGTGAATCTACAATTATGTCCAAAATTTAAAAATAAAATAAAATATTTGAAATCATACACAGTATTCCAAAACTCTTTCTGGGGTATGCCTCAGTCAAAATGTTTAAAGGCCACTGATCCAGAAAATTGGTGAGTGGAGGCATAGAAGGAGCTCAGACCTAGAGGCAACCCTGCTTTCTGATGATGTCTCTGGTTCATAATTAAGCAAGTGGAAGGGGCTCTTTCTGACATTTGTATTCAAAAGCACATCAATTGAAGAGATGTCAGATGAATGGTTTGTGTTAAAAGAAAATAAGCTGCTTTTCACCTAATTGACTGATGGGTCAATTCCATACCTGAAATCTCATGAGAACCTTAACAAACTACATAGCAGAGAAAGAAAAAAATTCTGATTATAAGGGAGCTTGAATTCCAATGGATTTAAGAAGATTGCTTAACTTGCTGCTCAGTCTCTGACTTTCAATTAGGGAATACTGCCCCCAGCTGAGGCAGCACAGCCTCTGTACTCATCATCTTATGCAGAAGTGAGGTGCAGGGTACTAGCAAATTATGGGGATCTGCATCTGTGAACACAATCGTACAAAATAAGAGCAAATGTCACAGACACACCATACCCTTTTTAACGTGTCCGTTTCTCCCTATGGTTGCATCACACATTCTCAAGACAGAGCAGGTGTTAGCAAATTAGAAAAACTGTATTCTCTTGGCCTGAATCTGGCATACACAGCACCAGAACAGCTGAGAAAAAAAAATAGAAACCATTCATTTGCCCAAGCTCTGCTTGATATGGTTTGGATAAACAAACAAAAAAATGGTCACGAATCTTCACTTGACTGATGATCAGATCTGATGCAATATATCCACATGTCTAACAGGCAGTCAGCTGGGATCTTTCCAATTGTCTTGCAATAAAGGAAGTGAGTTCCTCTGGTTGAAGTTCAGGGATCTGTCCCCTATGGGACAGTCCCATTCCCACTGGGCTTACTGGGAATTGCTGTAGAACTCTTCCTCACACAGAGCATTCCCCCACCTTCCTGCTCAATATAAGTGACACAGTGGGGAGAAAGCTACAAGCATTTCTGGAAATTGTAGTTTTCATTAAAAGCAGCTCTTTGTTTCACTTGGCTTCTCTTGTAGAGGGTCGAAGAATATCTTTTCTTACCCTGAGACCAAGAGGCTACACTGGAAATACTGGGAGAGTCTGCAACAAGACTTACATTTGATTCCTTTTTCTGACACACACACACACACACACACACACACACACACACACACACACACAAAACCAGTGTACTAGCTGACCTGCAGACACAACAGACAGAAGACCCCTCCCTGGGGTTCCACATTCTGGAGAAGCAGGAGGATCAGATACTGTCCAGATCCAAAGTCCCGAGGAGGTAAATCTGGGGACTTCACTGTTTCCAACAAGCTCCAGTTCAAGGATTAAGAGGGGTGTTATCAATTGGAGGATGTGTCCAAAGCAGTCATCATCGTCAGGCAGCTGCTCAGAGCTTCTCATCAGCAATGCGTGTGATACTCACCACCTAGCTGTGCTGAGTCCTCAGATAGTGAGCCTGCCTAGCTAGCGTCATGGCTAGCCAAAAGGAGTGAAACTTCATCAGGTCAAGTGAGGGGACTCTGGTCTTTTCTGTCTCCCTTTGTTCTAGCCCACTAGTACCAGAGTTAAAAGGGCACATGGTATGTGAGAGCCAGACCAAGCTGCTCTTTTCCCCTTTTCCTTTCAAACCTCACTCAATAGCCACAGTGGAGAGATGACCAGCTCTGAAGCACATATGATTGAAACTTGGAACCTTGGAAACCAAAACTTTTATTCAAAAGTGAATAAAAGCAACTGAAAAATGACAGACTCTGTATATATTTTAAGAGATTTGCTGCAAATTAGGAGAGAGGAATTCACCCTAACAGGCTCTGGGTAGTTATAAGAAAAACTGAAAACCACCATATATATGTTTCAAACTGTTGAGCATCTTCCAGTACACTGGCAATACAAAGTTTGTAGTGGATGAGATTTATAGTGAATTTTGAATACTTGGTTGTAAATGGAAAAGTAGCAAAAGTCTTTTCTGGAACACGAGGAAAATGCCCACCCCCCTCTCCAGTGATAGTCTGGGAGCCTTATAATTCGAAGTGTGGCCCCAGAACCAGGAGCATCTGCATCTCCTCAGAAAGGCAAATCTCAGCTGACCCCAGAACCACCAAATCAGAATCTGCATTTACAGAACCCCAGGTTATTGGTGTGCACGCTAAAATTTGGGCAGTGGCAGCCTAGAGCACTGAAGTGGTACCCTCATCCCCAGACCATGAGTATATGTGACTAAGAAACTGCTATGATCTCATCTGACACATAGTGTGTCCATTCCCAGTAGGGATGATCAGAACACAAGAATCCCTCCTCATCAATAGATAATTAGAACCTAAGAGTTTATCACTCTTTTTAAGTAAACTTACAATTTTTAAAATCTCAGTTTTAACTTACAGTGTAGTAAATATCTATAGATATAGCCCACATAAAACGGTGGCTTAGGATAGTCGACAGTGTTTAAGAATGTGAAAGAGCTCAAAACTTTATCCAGTTTTAGAATGGCTGTTGTTACAAATGGAAGCTCCATCGGCCTGGAGCTAATATGTGCAGGAAAGAGCCCATGGCCCATTCTCCCAGGTGCCTCCCAGTTGACAGGTATCTGGGATAGAAATAACTCTTTCTGGTATTAAGTCATGGGAACTGAAAGTTCCTTGGTTTCCCAGCATAATCTGGTCTATCCTGACAAACCTACAAAATACCCTTGGAGGCCTACAATGATGACAAAACTAGAGGAGTTAATAGAATAGAACTAGAAAAATCGCTTTAATGTCAGAAGTTTTCAGGCTCCCTTCCCCTCATAATCACACTCAATGCTCAGAATATTTCCTCGTTCAGTTTATTCCTGGAACGTGGCTCCTGGCATTGTGGAAACCCACATCCTGATAAGATATTTCCCTGTTAGCAGTATCTCTTCAAAAACATCATCTCATTTTTCAGGGCACCACCTGAAAATATCTCTTCTAATTAAAACAATGGGCGATTCACCTTTCCAATAGCTAGAGGCTCTTCTGAGATGTCATTTTATATCTTTCTGAAATACCACCAGAAAAAAAAATGTTTCATGGCTCAAGAGCACAGGCTTTGTCTATGGAAAAATAATCAAACCAAATAAACTCTAAGACTAAGTGGGGGTGGCATTTCCTAAATAATAACAATAATAATGATAATAATAGTAGCAGCAAATTTCAGAGTCATAGCTAATATTTAATGAGCACTAATTACGGGCCAGACACAATTGTAGGCTCTTCTTCATTTATATTCTCCTTATCATTGTCCTATGAGACAGGCACTAGCATTACCTCCATATCACAGATGAAGCAGGTGAAGTAAAGAGAGATTGAGTAACTTGTCCAAGGCTGCATAGCCAGGAAGTAGAGAGGCAAGGTGAATATTTATGTTTCTGTCATTGCAGTATATTCACTCTCAAATTTCAGTGAGAAACATGTTATTTGATTATACTATTACTACTATTCCCACATGCTCCCTAAATCTAAAACATCACACAAAGATTCAAAGCTTTTTCTCCAGAAGCAAAAGGGAGGTTTCTTCTTCTCCTTCTTTTAAATTACCACACCACTCTGGGGGTCCTGGGGAGCTGTGTTGGTTGAGCATCTGACTCTTGGTTTCAGCTCAGGTCATGATAACATGGTTCATGAGTTCGAGCCCTGCATCAAGCTCTGCGTTGACAGTGCAGAGAGCCTGTTTGGCATTCTCTTTCCCCCACTCTCTCTCTGCCTCTTGAGCACTCTCTCTCAAAATAAACAAATAACCTTAAAAAAATATTCTTTTTTTTAAATTACCATCCCACTCTGCACGTACCCATCTCGTTTGTTCCTTCTACCTTTGCGATCGATCATGTGCTTTGGTTCACGTGATCTGGTTGTGCTAATTTTCTAGTCCATAGCCACAGAAGGCAGGGAGAAAGGAAGCAGGTAGGAAGAGTAGTAAACAGAAAAGGAAGCAGGGCGGATGAACTGGGCAGTCACCTTTCCCAGGAAGGCCAGATCCCTCCTGCCACACTAGGCCAACAGCACACACAATCATCATGGCCCTTTAAGGACACTGTGTGCATTTGAATCAATGGGAGAAATGACCTAACCTGGGAGGGTAACATTACAGGAAGGATTATTTTCATCTAAATAGAACCACTGATCCTATTTTTCCCTGAAAGGACAAGAACAGAGATTGTTCCCAAGAGGGGTAGATGCCTCAGCGAGCCCCTAGGGACACTGACAGATCCAGACGATGGCTCCTTCAGCCTTGGGCACAAGGACATTTAGCATGGACACTAAAACACAGAAATGGTGGCTCTTCTGGGCACAAGCATCAGAGGCTGTGCCTTCAGTGGGCACCACTGGCCTGGCTGCCAAGTGTGGCTCTGGAAACTGTAGCAACATGGTCTGGGAAGGAAAGGTTTTCACAAGCCCAAAGTTGTCATAATGGCTAGTTTTAGAAACACAGCCCAGATCCCCTGGGCACTTGTGGAGCAATTTAGAATGAACCTAAGGGGCTGGAGTTCTTAAAGAAAAGGTACAGGATTGGCAAGGACGATCCAATTACTAAGGGTTTATTATTATCCAATTCTTAGCACTCATGCCTGAAGAGTCCTGAACACTGGAAAGAATGTAGGTAAGACCTGAGCTGGTACTTGGGTAAATACAAATGTCCCAGTGTCTTCGCCACCTTACCAATATTTTGAGGATAAAACACATTTGTGTTAGTGGGATTTTTTTTTTTAAGCACAATAAAGGTAAGGTACTGACATCATATTAATTGGCATTTCTTTGACTTCTCTTATTCCTTTTTGGTAACTTTTGATGTGTTGACTAGGTGGAGTTGCTGTAGAATATTAAGCACTTTGTTCCTCATCATTTGGAGCTTTTAATAATGAAAAGTGCTCTGGATGGAAAACTTTGTTTAAAATTTTTCTTCATTAAACATTTACGGAATCCCACAGCTTGGCATCAGAGGACATGCTTGCAGGTTCATGGAATTATAATTAGGACTAGCCCCTGATCTGAAAAACTTGTAGTACTAATACAAGATATAGAAATGACAGACATACACAAACACACGTACACATGACTGTTCGTGCCAGTGTACGTAGACTCACACACAGAACCATGGATCAAAATGTCAGAAGGCCTTGGTTTTCCCTTGGACTGCCACAAGCTTATGCCACTTGCCTTTCATCATCTACTCAGAGGTCCTGAGTTTCTGCTAAAAAGAACTATATAATATGCAGTTTTGAAGGGATCATGAGAATCTGATAGTCTTAATTCATCTTATCAAACCTTAGTATAAAAGGCAGAAAATAAACTAACCTATTTATTTTGACCCACTGCTCACTGCTGGTTACAGAAAGCTCTATGCTGTGCCTCTTTCCCCCTTATTGCATTTTCCAGGGCAGGAGAAATACAAGGAAAAATACAAGAAATAGAAGTGGCCAGAGGGCCCCCTGATCCAGCCCCACAGACACAGACCTGATGCCGTGGGTAGCTGAGTGGCATCAGTGACTCTGGTGATGGTGGAAGCAATGTTGGTGGAAGCAGAACAGGATGACAGGCCTGGTGTTGGCAAAGGTAAGGCAGCACTGGCAGTAGCAACTGTGTCACAGATATTGGCACAACAATCCTGCCAAAAACACTGTGTGCTGTTAGCTGTCATGCAGAATTTGGGACCAGCAGGAACCAGGGGGACTTCAGGAAAGCTTATCCAATAGTGGTGATGCCACACCAAGGAAGCTGATGGCAGAGAGGCCACTTTGCGCATTCATTAGCTAGGGCCACAAAAAGAAGGAGCAAGAAGGAGTAAGACAATGGCAGAGATCCTGTTCACCAAGAAGAATAGTGTCCGTATTATGTGTAACAAACACTGGGAAATGCTCAGAGTGATTTGAGAAGAAACTTGTGGGTCACTGTTACCCTCCTGAAAGGTGATGTGTAAATAGAGAAATTATATTTTGTAGCTCTTGCTGTATATTTCACAATCATTTTAGAGCTACAAGTTCTAGTCCAAAGCTCTTGACTCTACATCATGCACCAGGCTGTTGGCCAAGAAAAATGATGCCCCTCCACTTGGGAGAACTAAATTCCACTTCTAAGTGTGTGCCTAGGTTTGGTGTGAACTTGAATCCAGGTGGATCAGATGGGGGGAATCTCAGTATCACTGTTGCAGGGGAAGAGGAACAGCATATTGGCTTGGAGGGAAAATACAGGTGGGAGCACCGGAAGGAAACACAGGCTTCTGTGTAGCTTCAACCAGAACCTAGGAGGAAAATGCCCAGAAAAGAGGCCTGAAGATAAGGGTGACAGAGGGAGAGGGAAGTAGGCCCACAGAGAAAGGCCCTTCTTCATTTTTGCCCAGGACTGGCCCTCTGTGCATTCTACATGGCTATTGAGAAATAGGCTGAGCTTTCTGCTTTAAGAAGCAAAAGTAATGGGAGACTGGTTCCCTCCATGTGTCCCAATTGACTACCCACCTGCCATCAGATGTGACATTAGAGAGCAAATAGTTCCATGATCTGCATGGAAATTAAAGGGTGGCATATTTTTCCAAGTTGAATAAAAAGATACTATGTCAGTCTAAATATTCTTTTTCAGAAGCCACAAAGGGAAAAAGGGTGAAATTTTTGTTCCAGCGCTGCATTCTACTTTAAGAAGGCAATTACAGGGTATAATACTCTGAGTCAACACCAGTGTTCATTTAAATGAGATAATTATACCTTGTGGGGTTTTCCCCCCAAAGGGTCCCCTGAGAGACTGTAAGTCCATCTCCAAAGCACATGGGTTCCAAGATCTGAAATCCTCAAAGTTGCAGCTTGGAATACAAAATACATGAGTGACAGAGACTCTACATTGTCTAAAGAAGCCTAGAATCACTGGTGTGGCATTCTGAGTCCAAAGGTCTGACCCAGGAGCCTGAGTGTCCATCGCTTCCTTAGTGGAAAGACGTGAGGCCAACGTCAGCAACTGGGCAGACAGCATGGTCCTCAGGGCTGAAGAAGGGACATGGGGTCAGTTAGAATATGACCTTGAGGCCATGGAACCAAAATGAAAATCTCGGAGAGGACTGAGGTTTGAGATGGAACTTGGAAGTTAGAAAAAGGTACCTGGGGAGGAGACAATGAGAGGATGAGGAGACGGAGAGAGAGAGGAGGGACAGGCTGAACTCAAGCTAGGATGCTGAGCAGTTCCTTAATGTTCAAGCCAAATGAAGATACATCACAGCAGTGTCAGTGGTGGCAGCAGCAATGTGCCATCTCAGAAGAGGCTTTCTAGGGGCGCCAGGGTAGTGTCAGTTAAGCATCCAACTTCGGCTCAGGTCATGATCTCACAGTTTGTGAGTTTGAGCCCCACATCAGGCTCTGTGCTGACAGCTCAGAGCCTGGAGCCTGCTTTGGATTCTGTGCCTCCCTCTCTCTCTGCCCCTCCCCCACTTGCACTCTGTCTCTGTCTCTGAAAAATGAATAAACCTTTAAAAAAAATTTTTTTTTAAAAGGAAGAGGATTTCTATAGTATGGCCAGAAATGACTTTACCATATTAATCAGACCCTAAGCAGATATTCTTAGAGCCTCAGGAGCCTGGTAAGGACCAGAATAAGACCCAAGAAGCCAACAGGACAGGTGAGGGTACAGATGATGAAGCACATGCTTGGGGTGGACACTTTGTCTGTACTACTCATCCTTTAGCCCTAAGTTTTTATGTTCAAATGAGACTGTGATTGTGCCTTAATATTGTAATTGATCATCTTTGTCTTAGGTCATTGTCTAATAAATCTTCAGAAAGTGAATACGCTGTGCTTTTTCTTTTATTTTTAATCCTGCTTTTTCAATCTAATTGATTATTCTCTGAATCCAGAGGTGAAGATCTTCAAGGCAAAGCTAACCAACATGACCTGGAAAAGAATTAGCTGTTTGACATTCCAGTGCCTACTCAGAGAATCTCTTTGATTAACTATGTCAGGCCTGCAATTACATAGGTGTGTAGTACAAACAGTGAATTTTAAGGGGTATCCCCATTGCTTAATGCCTAGAGAACTACAGGATGTGGGAAGTCAGAAATGTCCTGGCATACAGGAAGGAGGAACTATAATTGGCTATAGGGAATAGGCAAGGAGACATTGGAGTTTTGAGCTGAGCCTTGTTTAATGGCTATGGTGTGTGGGTATATGTGTCCATATCCACCTATAGAGATAAATGTCTTACTGAAAGTGTGAATAGCACACTTTCTGGGGCAAGGAGTCCTAAAACAAAATAAAATAAATAAGTTAAAAAAAAGTGTCAATATCTTAAGAGAAAAAGATTCCACCAACTAAACTGAAAATATAGACATTTAGTCATTTAGTAATGGAAGAAAGACAGGAGGAAGAAAGAAAGCATATATTATAAATTATAACAGGATTAGAAACTTGTGTAAGTCAGAATGTGAAGATTTTTCTGAGTTTTTTTAATTTGGTAAATTCCAGCTTGCTCAGTAGTGCTAGTGATAATACATTAAGTGATGAGATTTCTCACTCAACAGAGGGGTGGAGGGTGATGGAGGCAACAATAGAGAGGAAGGGCAAAGTCAAATCAGGGTACAAAGATGGCCACTAGTCAACTTCTTCCTCTCATTTGGAAATGCTCTTTCCAAAGCATCTGGGAGATTCTTCATTTTATTTTGAAAAGGAAGATAATTTTCTCTGATGGAACTACTGGAAAACTACAGTCTTTACAACGTAACTTCGCAAACTTCAAAAGCTTTGAGAAACAGAACTCAAATTCAGCTAAGAGCTTGGGTAAACCACGCTTGCCAAAAATTAACATTTACAAAATAAAAGTCTGTGGCTGCAACAAGTTGCCTTGGTGGTAAGGCCCACCCTTGGCTTCTGGCACTGTTCCTCAGGTCTCCAACTTGCACTGCCCCATTCCAGGACTAGTCACCTGTACACGTGAGCACCTGTTGCATTTTGCCCCTCTGGCCCTAAAAGGCCTCCTGGCAGCTGATTTCTTTGCAAGCATTGAATCAAGCCACTGGATCAGAGACAGTTTGGCATCTGTGTTCTCTAGGTGTCTCTTGCCTGTCTGCTGACTTGTTAATGCCTAGTTCCTTGTGTTTCACATGACTACCTCACCTCCACTTCCCAACTGTCGTCTATAGTCTTTGCTGCTGCTGTTGCTACTGCTGCCGTCACCTTTTGCAGCCCCCTGCATCCAGAAAAGACTGGCTACCTTTAAATTTGTACAGAAAGAAAGCTGCTAATGTCCTTTAAAAAAAATCTCCAAATATCTCAAGAGAAAAGTATTCCACCAACTAATCTGAAAATAGAGACACTTAGACATTAGCAAAGGAAGAAAGAGGAAAGAAAGAAAGAAAGCCTATATTATAAATTGAACTATGTACATTAACCAAAAAAAAAAAAATTAAGTCCTTGGCTCTAAAGAATGACATTAAAAAGTTAAGCAGTACTTACTCTTATTTAAAATGTCATTCTTGTTCAGTATAACTGTTGGACACTTAATACAGACAGATGAGCCACCCTGACTCCATGAAGACAAAACTTCCCTCTGTACATCCGCCCTAAAAGCTTTTAAAACCACTCTGTCAGGAGCAATTTGATGGCATATCAATTGTTTTTCTCTACCAAACCACAGTACTGCATGTGACAAATGAATATCATAACAGGATTGGGTGGGTAGGTGGGGGAGATAGGGACTGAGAAGTCTACCACATGGTATAAATGACTCTAGCACAAAACACTGCCAATAAAACAGGAAAGGGAATGCATTAGCCCGCTACAAGGGGCTCAGGTTGACCATTAAATATTTTATAAAAGAAAAGCAACCTGGGCATCTCAGCAAGACTTTACTGAAAGCTAGGGATTCAGAGGCTCCTAAAAACAATTTACAGGGGGCATTTTGTGAGGAAGTTTGATAGGGAGTCCTGTAAGAGTTCATAGTGGATGGTGAGTGGTCATTTCCTGATCCTGACGCCATCAGCTAGGACCACAGTTCCTTGCTGGAGTGTTTGTATCCACTTGCCATTTTTATCTTGAGTCTTTACTCCATACTGGCAACATCCCTATGATTAAAAATAAGTGATTTTTAAAAAATTATTACAAATTGGTTCTATAAGTAGAAAAATTAATCTCTTTGGCTAATTAGTTAAGGTGAAGGTTTAGTAGCTCAAATTTAGACTCAAGTGAGAACAACGAGGAGTGAGCTAGAGAGTATTAAAGACTGGTCCATTTCCTTCCCAAAGGCAAGAAAATTCATTAAGGATAGAGGAGAAATTGAATTGAGAAGCTAAATTTAAACCCTGAGACAGTCAACAGGGCCAATAGACATTTGACTTTCTAATGAGCAGAAAGTTAAGGGTTTAAGAGGAAAGAAATTTTCAGAAACAACTATCTTGGTTTTATTCTGAATCCACTTATGAGTAACAATCACAGCTTTGTGACTTACAACAAAAATCATTATTAATTTGTTCACAATTCTGCAATTTGGGTGGAGCTCAGCAAGAGCAGCTCACCTGTGCTCCACGTGGTATTGACCGGGGTTCCAGGACAACCAGAAGATCCAACACAGCCTCAATAACACAGCTGCCAGGTAGGGCTCACTGTTGTTTGGGGATACAGCTAGGCTGTACGTCAGAGAGCCTCAATTCTCCTCTGTGTGGCTAAATTTTTCACAGCACACAAACTGGATTCGAGAAGAATTATACCAAAGGGATAAAAGTGGCAGCAGCAGACCTCCTGAGACCTGGGCTTGGAAGTTACACAACTAACTTCTCCTGCATTCTATCAGTCAGAGCCAAGAGATTCAAGAGGAGGGGAAAGAGACTCCACTTTTCAATGGAAGAAGTGGTAAAGAAATTGCATACATCTTTGTTCCACCACAGCAAGCAATATCAAGCTGACAGTATATGAGTTGCAAATAAAGAATTCTGGAAGAGAGAAAAAAAAATTTTTTTCTAAAGTCATATACACATTACATCACTGGTGATGAGTTGTGATGATGAGTTGCTGATGTGAACTCAAGTCTCTTTTAGACTTTGATCTGCTGGGAAAATGTTCTCCACGCTTCTGGGAAACAAAATGCCCTAACTTCCAAAATAGCTCATGGTCAAGTGAAAGGTGCATCCCATTATTCTCCTTTGTGTACCTCACAAAAAGTAGACACTAGTATATTTCGTGTTTAATTGCATCAGGAATTTCTAGATCTCTTGTATATTCTATATGGAGTGGGCACATGGCAGGTCAATAGAAATGCTCTGGGGAGGTATCATGGTGCTGTAAATGAAAAGCTTTTCATTTACGTCAACATTTTACAATAGATGCATTTGTACAATTTTAAGGTTTTGTTCACTTCTACATCCACAGGGTACAGAATAGTGATTGACATAAAGGAGTGGTTTTCATCCAGGAATGATTTTGTCTCCCAGGAATATTTGGCAATGTCTGGAAACATTTTTGGCTGTCACAGCTCGGGGAGAGGTGCTATAACATCAACAAGTAAAGGCAAATGAAGCTGCTACACACTGTACAATGCACAGGACAGTCTTCCACAACAAAGAGTTATTCAGCTAAAAATATTAATAGTGCTAAGCATGAAAAAAAAACTTAACATGGAGTATATAGTGTATAACTATTTTTAGGATAAGTAGATGAATAAATGAGAAACAAAGAAAGCAGTAATACAGTTAATGAAGACTGGTTAAGGCAAAATATCTCAGGACTGTTGATCAACTGCAGGTAGACAAACCTATCTGCAATAGTAAAAAAAAACTGATCCGAGTTAAACCTAGAAATAACAATGGAAGTCAGATAAAAAGACTCAGGACAAATCAAGAATAAGAGATGGAGCAGGTCCAGGACAGGAAGAAGACTCTCAACACAGCTCTTTAAGTATTCAGTGATGATTTAAGAAGGAATGATTGGTGAACAGCTACAGAATTATATTGTTGTGAAACTGCATCACTGATAAGTTGTTATTTCTTGCATTTGTACTTATGTTAGTCATTAGGAACGTACATAAAATTATAGTATGGATTTGGAATGCTGAATAATTTCTTAAAATGTTCATAAATTTGTAATTTAATAAGGATACCCCCTTGCTATTATTAAGGAGGAGGCTGTATCTTATCTAGGTGAATCTAAGGGACATCCTTGATGCCTTCCCTGAGAACCCAATTAGAAATCTTTTGTGTCTTCCAATTTCATGTTGTCAAGTTATCACTTAGGGCTTCAAATTTTTGTGATTTGTTTGGTGGATAGGTCCATGACCTGTTGGGTTAACAACACTATTGCTTACTTTTGTCTATATACATCAAGATTTCTAATATTTTGACAAGTATGAAACACTTGAGTTAGACTTAAAAAAATTACATGGTGCCAAAATGACAGAACATTAAAGAGACAGCATAATCAAATGGAAAGAACATAGGGAGAGAAAAGCCTTTGGTCTCAGACTCCTTACCTGTTAGATGGAAGGCAAGACCCCTTGCCTTAAATACTTCTACAATTGTTAATGACAACCAAACCAAAGGGAGATATGACTTCTTCAAGTACCACGCCAATATACGTTTAAGTCAAAATTCTCTTCATCAAGCAAAATATGAAATAATATATTGACAAGTAAGTTCCTGGGTCTTTGGAACTGATTTTTCTTCCACTCAAGTATTTGGCAAAGCAGAACTTCTCACTGCAATTATATGATCCCTCCCTCAAGCAGTGTCAAGTTACACTTAGGACTGCCTTAGCTTTGATGTTTCTACTTCTCATTTGTATTGCTTGCTTCTTATTAAAAGGGGAATGGAAGAATATATTTTACGTGATATGAAATCTATCTTCTACTCCAACTCACTCAAGACAATGTTCCATTCCACTAATTTCAATGTTCACTTTGCTTGTGAATAAATAAAGAGTAAAGCTATAGGAAACATTTGTTGAGGAAGGACATCTGCATGCTAAATCAGTGTGCACAGAGAGCTTTCATCCATTCAGCCTTAGCAATGGAATCAAAGACTGGGCAACTGGAGAATGTGGTAATGTTAACTGTAGTTAAACTTGATGAACAACCTGAGTTATCGCCCGAAGGCAGTTTGCTACTCTATGGTCTTTGTGATAGTTCAGGACAATGATATCTCATATACAGGGTATTCCAGGGATTTGGAATTGAGAATATTCCACATCTCAACCACAAATGTCCCTTTCAGTATTGTCGTCCCCACTGACCTCCCACCACCCCATTTTCTGCTTTCTTCTTTATTAATGGTTTCCTTTTCTCAAAGGCACCCTCAAATGTTCTTTTGCTGGTAGAATTCAGCCCACAGAAACTGCTCTTCATTCTAGTTTATGCCACCAGCCCCAACCCATGTTTGCTCTCTCAGAAAGACCTATGAAGGCTGCCCAGAGGGAGATCTCTGGAAGACCCCATTTTCTCTTTGATGGGTTCCCTTCTTACCTTTAATACCTCTCCCTCCCTTACAATGTGCCCTGAGGTTTCCACACTGTGTGTCTTGTGTCAGCATTACTAACCTTTATTGGCCTTACTCCCCCGTTGAACCTTCAGTTTCTACTTGCTAAGTCTGCTTATGGCTAATGGAAGAGGGGTCTGACAATCCCTCTAAGAAAACTGAGTTATGTGTTGAATTGTGGCTTCTAGGAGATAAAGATGCATAATTAGTTGGGAGCTCTCACTCATGGTAGAGATTTCAAGAAGGGAGAGCTCCAGACAGCCATCCCTACACATGGTTGGCTCTGCTAGCCCTCCTCTCAAATACTTTCTCCCCTAGAGAGGCAAGCTCCTGCCTTTGAAAGAGTACTAAGAACAGGCACATAGATATCCATACACTTGTATTCTATATCCTGAAACAGTAACAAGGGAGCACAGGATAAAACAAAAACAAAACAAAAAACAAACAAGCAAGCAGAAAACCAGCAAAGGAATAGAGAAAACGGAACAGCATCCTTGAAACTCTCCAATAGCATATATTGTATCTCAAACCCAAATAACAATCTATGGCCATTTGTTATCAGGTGGCTTTTGATGGCTCCTCCCTACAAACAGGTTTAATGATTTCATTGAGTAAGAGGCAGTGGACTCAAGATGTGTGCATTCGTTGGGAGATAATTGCATTTAATGAAAGGCACATCTATGGGTTTGGGGAGGCAAGTGATAAATCTTCCTCCAGAGCCTGTGGATCAGTCATACTCCAACTGACGAGTGGTTGGGGGATCAATTAATAATCATGATGAGAATAATACTTTTCACTTGCAATTTTCCTCAGGTCGCTTGGAGCAACTTCATAAACATGAACATCCATCTTCTTGGTCCCCTGGGAAATAAGCATTTGGTCGCATTATCCCTAAATGCGAGGCATGGAAACTGAGGTGCAGAAAACTGGCCACCATGGCAGTGTGGAAGGAAGAGGGGCAAAAGCAAAGTGGACAAGTTCTGGAATTCTCTGTCAACATTCTGAATATTTATTCTACAAGCATTTATTGATCTCAAATGATAATATTAGTGAACAGTTTTAGTGCCAGTCTCTGTTCTCAATTAAATGCTTTGCACAGATTATGTTACTTACTCCCTTCATTTCACAGATGAAAACGTCAAGGATTAGGAAGTTTCACACTGTGCAGATGCTCCTGTGATAAATCCAGAATATGAATGCAAGAAGTCCAACTCCAGAGCTTATGCTCTTAAACATCATGTATATTATGTGCTAGGCCTACACTGGGATGGGTACTGAGCATGCCCACTTAAAGCACATAGTCCTTGCCTGAAGAAGCTCACAGTGAATGGGGGGTTAGAAACCCAATAATGATAACATTTGCATACCAGACTCTGTTCTACATGTTTGATATGTGTGTTGACACATATGGTCCTTATAAAAATTTAGTGACCTGGAAGCTATTACAACCATCACTGTTTAGCAGATGAGGAAACTGAGGCACAGAGAAGCTATGTAGCTGGCCTAACATCAGCATTTGTCCCCAGGCAATAGGACTCTAGAGCCTATGCTGTTAGCCATGAACTGTCTTATTTTCCACACTAAGGAAAATAAGACATGTTCATATTGAAGGTCATCAGGGAAAAATGAAAGATTTTAAGCAAAAGAGTCATTCAGATTCAGGTTTCTCTAAGGCCACTCTGATGACATTGGGGTGAGTTGATCACTTAGCCTCTCTTCTGCCATGTAAGATAAATGTGCATTTAAATAGAGTTCAAAAGACAGAACATCTTTACTTCCAGGATGCTGGGTGGAATCCCATATGAATTTTTCTGTATTTTCCACACATAATCCTCTCCCCTAGAAGGTTGACACAAAGCTAAGTGTGAACCTGCCCATATGCTACCAGAAGTGGCCCACAGCCCTAACAGCTCATTGTTCCTCCTTACCAAGCCATGCTGGAGCACAGCATGTGTTTCCCAGTATGAGGCACTGGAGTTCAGGGCTCTGTATTCCCAACTTTTTATTATCCAACATTCCAGCATTGGATTGTTCAAGTATCAGAAAATAAACAGAACACTTGACAAGATCGTCCCAGTTTATCTAAATGGCTACAGAATTATGAAAGGATGAACATAGATCTGGATGTGCCAAAATCCATGCTGGGGAGCTGATATGCATGGTCCCACATCTGTATCAGTCAGAGTCTAAGCCCCCAACTCACTCTTCCCCACTGCCTGGGAGCAACTCACCACTGTTCTTTGCTTAGCTGGCATCTCATTAGTCAACAGGACCTCAATTTCTCATTTTCCCAAGGAACTTTTCCATTACTTACTAGTGCTCGGAATCTCAATGTCTCAAGAATTCAAGGAGATTTCAAAGATCACCTTGCTGGGGCACCTGAGTGGCTCAGTTGGTTGAGTGTCTGACTCCAGATTTTGACTCAGATCATAATCTCTGGGTCGATGAGTTCGAGCCCCACCTTAGGCTCCATGCTGACATGGCGGAGTCTGCTTGTGATTCTCTCTCTCTCCCTCTCTCTCTCTGCCCCTTCCCTGCTCTCTCAAAATAAATAAACTTAAAAAATATTAAAGATCACCTGGATAATTCACTTTTAATACAGAAATCTTCTTAAAATATTCCAAATACTTTGCTACCTCCTCTGACAGGGAACTCACCACTTCATGAAACAGCTTCTTTTATATTGGAGCAACTCTGACAGTTTTGAAGTTCATCTTTATACTATGTCAATATCACCTCTAACTTCTCTTATGGAAGAGTTGCAGAATAAACTCGTATGTCTCAGTCAGACTCAGCACAGAGTGAAAGAAGTCTTCCTTTACTCCCTTGGGCTAGGACAAGTTTCTCTCAAAACACCTATATTCAGCCTTATCAGAAAACAGATCAGATGACATGTTACTCTTCCTATAAACTAAATGCTTATTGCTACCTAAAATTCATTTGTTGAAATCTAATCCTTGATATGATGATGTCTAGAGGTGGGGCTTGGGGAAGGTGATTAGATAAGGATGGAGTCCTCCTGAATGGGATTAATGCCCTTATAAGAAAAGGCCAGAGAGCTCCCTTGACTCTTCTCCCACCATGTGAGGTGACAGCAAAAAGACTGCTGTGTAGGGAACAGGAAGCAAACCTCAGCAGACACAGAATCTGCCAACACCTTGATCTTGGATTTCCCAGCCTCCAGAACTGTAAGAAATAGATTCCTGTTGTTTGTAAGCCACCCAGACTGGTATTCTGTTCTAGAGGCCCAAGTGAACTAAGACAATCCTTGTGTACTTCTTGGTCTCCCTCAGTAAACTATAAACTTCTCAAAAACAAAGAATGTCTCTTATTCAAAACTCCAGCACCTGGCACAATTTCTGGCATACAGTGCACATTCATGATGTGCTCACAAATGACCTTCCAGGAAGGAAGATCTATTTAAGAGAAAAGAAACATGGTGTGAGGAAACCCGTGAAAAAGCAGAAGGGGTGTGCCACCATATTAATGACATAAGCATGTGCCTTTTCATTTGACTGACCTTCTGTCCAGTGGAGAAGTTGAGCAGAAGCAATAAAGTCAATTACACTAGATTTTATTACCACTTAAACAGTAGCCTCATTAATAAACATGGTATGTGGCCAATGCACAATTTAATCAAAAGTGAAGGAAAATAAAGTAAGAAGGGTACAAAGATCACTGGCACCACCTTTTGCAAGTGGCCTAGCAGTACAGACACACACAAAAAAAAGTTATGGAAAAAGGGCATAACAGAAAGGATGTAAATGTCCACAGTAGGAAAATCCCTGAGAAGTAAAACACAGGATCAGCGAAAAAGAACTTTAGTTGTGAGGATAAAGGAGGGCTATAATGCTATGAGAAAAGGGCACAAGAGTTCAGGCTTGGGAAACAGAAAGAAGGGAGATTTCAAAGCAGTGGCTATTGGTCTTCACAGGAGAAGGCCAGTAATGTCAGCACTGGCAATGGAAGACTATGGAAATCAATGAATTACAGCATCTTCTTGCTAGACGGGCACTAGGAGGTCCTCTAGACCAAACAGCATTTCACAAATGAAGAAGCTGAGGGCCAGAGATTACATACTTTCAGTATGTCAGAGGTTGAGGTTTTGGCAAATCTCCCCAGATCCTGGATGACTACACAGGGCTCTTAACTACCTTCTCCGGGTCTGTGTATCAAGAACGGCCATTTCTTTTTCCTTTTTTTTTAATGTTTATTTATTTTCGACACAGAGAGAGAGAGAGAGAGAGAGAGAGAGAGAGCGCGCGCGTGAGTGGGGGAGGGGCAGAGAGAGAGGGAGACACAGAATTTGAAGCAGGCTCCAGGCTCCAAGCTGTCAGCCCAGAGCCCGATGTGGGGCTCAAACTCAAGGACTGCGAGATCGTGACCTGAGCTGAAGTTGGACGCTAACCGACTGAGCCACCCAGGTGCCCCAAGAATGGCCATTTCTTAAGCTCCAGGTATAGCCCAGGAAATTCACAACTATTATTTCATCTAAATGCTACAGCTGCCATAGAAAGAACAAAGGGGCAGTAGGATACATAGGACAGGGAGGTCAGGATCCCATACCTAGGATAGGGGAGATTTGGGGTTCATATTTTAGATTGCTCTACTTCAAAATGTTCCTCCCTCCAGACCACAATGCCTGTTATCATGGGTAACAAAGCATAAATTTGAGATAGACAGAATTTTCTATACCACCTACCCCTGGACTTATAGGGAGCGCCCAAGAAGTATGATCTCAAGAGTCCATGAACAATAATAGCCACAGATTCTGACTTTAAGGCAGGCCAAGAGTGTACCTTTTCTAGGCAGCCAGGTGATTTCTATGGCCAGAGTAGTCTCCCTAAGAAGTTTCTGGAGCCTGTGCTGTAAAATCCTGGAGGGCAGAAGTGTGGTCCTAGCATCTGGAGCCATGGGTGACTCATGGCAGGTCATCATGGGAGGTCCACAATCAGTTGTTAACTGGATGGTACTCAAATGCCTATTTGAGGTCAAGCCAGTTATCTCCCTTGGCCAAGGGCATAAGGGCATAGCGATGCTGCTCTGTACCTAGGAAGGACAGATACAGAGACCTCTGCCTGCTCCTCTGTCAAGGCAGAGTCTCTCTGCAGACTTCTGAATTCTGGCTATGACACCTGTGATCTCTGACTTCTCACCTCAAAAACTGTAGGACAGAGCAAGAAGAGACTCTGCCTCCTGTCCTGAGCTCTCTTTCTTTGGTTTCCATGCTGCCCTCTCAGGGCTTCTGACTTGGTGAACATCTGCCATGTGCTTCCTTGCCAGGACTCCTATCAGCCCTCCCGGCTGGAGTTCACGGCCTGCTGGCAGCTTGGAGTAGTGAGGTTTGGTTCTGCTGACTGGGCCCCTTGGCCCAGGCCTCTCTCTGTAGGCCCTGAACTGCATCGGCCAGGCCCAATCCCCCCACCAGACCACAAATCCTCAGGCTGCCTGTGAAATCCTTCCAGACTCTTTAAAGCAGAGCATTATATTTAACTTTCTGCTCTTGTACAGATAAGCAGTACATGAAAAGAGAAAAATATGCAGATCACACTTTAATAAATATGGAATACTGCACCTGGCATCTATCTAAAAAAATATTATTACCTGCACCGTGAGAGCAGCAATAACACCACCATAACAATAACATTGTCGGGATGCAGGAAACCAAGATGTTTTGAATTGTGTTATAATTAGAAAGCAGATAAATAGGAACATCATTTATTCATTAAAACTGTGCAAATGGAAAATCTACTTAATTAATTTCTTTGTACAATGTCTGTAAACTCCTTCAGGGAGGAAATCTGAGGAACAATTTCAGACCCAGAGCAAATGACACAAACACGACTTTGAAGCACAACTAGAAAGGCAGCCTGGCAGTGATTGTTTTTTGTCCAAAGTGCTCTTTTGAATGAGACAAAGGAGACACCAGACTGGCCATACAAATGGAATAGCACGGGCAGCCAGTCCCAACTGTGCCTGAATTCCATTCGTCCTGGGCATCTGAACTACACCCCCCAGCCTGTCTGCCCCCCTCAGAAGAGAGGTCTCAGGGTGAAGTGAGTGGACTTGGAGTTGATTAAGGGACTTGTAAAATCCTTAGGAAAGTTTTAAAAGTGTATCATTAGCAGGTTTCACATCTATCATGCAAACGAAGGATCACACCAAATGAAGGATCTGGAGGAAGATCTGCACTTAGTGCATTGCATGGAACCATCAGTTGACCCTGGTTGCAAATCTCTCTTCCCTGCGTCCTCCCTCCCTGTCCCTGCTTTAACCCACTTTTGCTCTTCAGTCCTAGGTCACCCTCCCAGCCTTTCCCACACATGCTCTTACTCCAGCCTGTAGTCTCTGTAGTCTTCACAGGACTTTCATCTTAATACAAGTCCAGCCTAAGAATTGGTAATATGATCATGGAGTTAGGCTGAGCTTGCCTAACATTTGACAATGCATGTAGCTCCTACAGTCTCCTGGTTTACTCTCCCATCACTCTCCAAACCAGTTGCAGCAATAATATGGGCATTAGCTGTTGAATACTGTGAGGCAGTTATTGCCAAGTACTTTGCACACATGATCCCATTTAGCCCTCACTACTATGACCCTAACTAATAATATGGTGATGCTATTAGTATTATTCCCATGTCACAAATGAGAAAAGGGAGGCACAGAGGGAGTGGTTCACCAACTAAAATATCATACATTCAGTAAGTATAGTGTTCTTGAATTCTGATTTTCTAGTTTGTGGTTCATTTAAAACCAATGCCTGGTCTAGCGGATACTCCTCAAGGTTATCTGATTCTGATGCAACAGGAACTATTTTGCAACCGTGTAAATGGCAGATCAACAGAGAGAAGTGCAAAATATCTTTTTTGTCTATACACATGCAAAGTATTTTCTTACAGCATAGGTTCAGTTGACTTTCCCCATTCTTTGTAAAAGACAGTTTTTCCTACAATTGCCCATTCATTTTGACATCCTTTACTCCTGTAAGTTTGTACATTTTGACTTCTCTTTTCAATTTGTTGTTACACCTCACCAGTTTCCTCATTAATGAGTTAAATAAAATCTTTATACGTTTATTAGTTTCCTAGGGCTGCCTTAACAAAGTACCACAAAATGAGCGGCTATAACAACAGAAATTTATTATCTCAAGTTCTGGAGGTTAGAAGCCCTAAATCAAGGTATTGGCACGACCATGCTCCCTGGGAATCATCAAGTAGAAGATCCTTCCTTACCTCTTTGAGCTCTGGTAGCCCCCCATGTTCCTTGGCTATAGCCAAACTCTGCCTTCATATTCACATTACCAACCTCCCTCTGTGTCTGTGTATCTGTGCCTTCACGTAATAGCATTCTTCTGTATGTGTTTAAAATTTCCTCTTCTTGTAAGGATACTACTTCTATTGGATTAGGGCCCACCCTAATAACCTCCTCTTAACTTGATTATACCTATCTGCAGATACCCTAGTTCTAAACAAGGTCACATTTACAGGTACTGGGAGTTAAGACTTCAATGTATTTTCTGCAGGACACAACTCTTTTGTGTTCATTTTTATATCTGTATGAGAGTTATGATTTTACTTTTCTTGAAAATTGCTATAACATCTAGTAATCTATTGACAATATCATGAGATACTGACTTTTTTATTACTTTTAGTTTTTAAGATTATTTTTCTGTAAAAAATGTCAATGGTCATAAATAAAACAGTGTAACAACAGTGCAGTGGATCCCCATGTACCTATCACCCAACCTTAACAATTTCCAATACTCTATCAATCTTACTTCCATGACCACTAAAGCCTGGATTTACAGGGGTTCTGATATCAACTCATATTCTCTCTCCCATTCCAGCTAACTGCTGGACATCTTGCACTGCCAAGAGTAACTTGTTATTTAAATAGGTTTTTAAAATTAATTCACGAAAAGGTAGTAACAATGTTAAGATCTTAACATTGTCCATCCCAGGAGGGAAATTATATTACTTCCAGACTTTGCTCTTGGCTAGTATAATCATAAACAGGTACTAATGAATCAACATATTTTTTCTCCCTAGTTTCCACTTGGATTTCAACTGAGGTTTATCTGGAAGGAAGATCAATGAAAGGAGCCTTGAGACAGGTGAGGCCTGTCTGCTTGGAAGAGACCTTCACCACCATCTACATGAAGTGACAACCCTGGGTTTTCACATAGGCTGTCAGTGCATAGCCATCAGCAGCAATAAGTTTTGTTTTGTTTTGTTTTTTTGCTCTAATTTGCTCCAGCTAACACAGCAATGGCTGAACCTTCTATTATACAGGCATCATGATAGCAGGCATCGCAATCAGAACATTAAACTACACAGACTTTTTTTTTATAAGCTGCATAAGATACTTGTTGGAAGGACTACTTGAGAAGATTCAAACATATTTAAGAACAAGTGAGAGGATGTATATGTAAGTGCTTTGATAATTAACAATAATTATTTATTTTTTAATACATTAATAAGGCCTAGAATCAGAGATGTGTGGATAAATCCACATGATGAGATCCATGGGCTGTCCTGGAAGACCCGACCCCATGCCTGGCTTGTCACTAATAGAGACCCTACCTTGTGCCTATGCTCTTTAAGTAAAAGTGCAGTGATGACAAAAATCCTCCATGAGAACAAGAATACCTTGTAAATGGACGGCTATTTATCCTACCATTACCATTCTAATCTTTTCACTTTGAAATAATATCAGACCCACAAGAAGTTGCAAAAACAGTACAGTGACTTCCTGTGTATGCCTGACCCAGCTCCCCTCAACAGGAACATCTTACATGACCATGATTCCTTATTAAAACCAGAAAATTGATAATACACTATACACCTTCAGACACTTCAGATATACACTATACACCTTCTTCAGATATTACCGATTTTTAAGTACACTCATTTTGTTGTGTAGGTCTATGACACTTTGCCTTATGAATAGATTCATTTTTATTATTATCTTAAATCACCAGTTTAATTGGTCTATTTACCCAGAGGAGGCCCAGTCTTGTGAAGCACATTTCTGTTCCCTATTCATGTGGATTTCGTGTATTTTCATTAATATTTTAAAAGGTAATATGGGATGGCTGGGTGGCTCAGTCGGTTAAGCATCCAATTTCAGTTCAGGTTATGATCTCAGGGTCTGTGGTTCGAGCCCCGTGCTGGACTCTATACTGATGGCTCAGACCCTGGAGCCTGCATCGAATTGTGTGTGTGTGTCTCTCTCTCTGAGTCTCCCCACTCATGAGTGCTCTCTCTCTCTCTCTCTCTCTCTCTCAAAACATTAAAAAGTAATAAAAATAAAAAGTAATATTATATTGAAAAAATATGACAAACACTGAAGAATCAAAGAAATAACAAACATATATCCCAAATCAGAACAGCTGTCTGTTAATATACTCGTTTAGAGGTAAAGTTTTCTCAATGCCCACAGTAGGCCCTGTCTCTTTTTTCCTCATTCAGAGACAACCACCATGGGTTGATTGTACTCCCTTCCACTTAGCCTTGTTCTGCTTTTACATGCATGTTTTCTGGATACATGGTTTTTATCTCTTCATACCAGTCATTTTCAACCATCTTCTCTCATTGATATATACATGGCAGATGTTATTCAAGTAGGAGATACTTCCAACTGCAACTCCTCAAGCACTAGTTGTAATGTTCTTTCTCCCTTCTTCTTCCATGCCTGAAAAAAAATACTTGGAATGTATGACAACTACTCTATAATGGGAATCACCTTGCATGTGTTCCAATTTATAGAAATAATAAAGCCTTCAGAAATTCTAGGACTTTACTTATAGTAATTACTTGAACTACATCTTAGAACTGATCTCCATGCAACATTAGGGCTTTAAACAGCTATTTTAATAAACAGAAGTTTGCCAGGCAACCAGATCTTATATTAAAACTGCAGAAGTTTGCGTGGAAAAAGTCTGAGCAAATGGAAGGGCCATGGCGGATGGCCCTGTGTCAATCCTCCTATCTCTGGCACTGCTATGATTTGGCCAATGCTCTTCGGTCTATGTAGATTTTTCTCCTTCCTGTGATTAGATTGGTTATCTCCTATCATCTTTCTAGACTGAGCTCTTGTTTATCTCAGTGCTCTGGGCACTTCCCAAACTGAGCTATATCATAATTTTTGGGTTAGATCTTAGTTCTTCCTCTAAAATGAGTTCCTTGAGAGCCATGGTGCACTTGAGAGTCACAACATCCCTAGCACCTAGTGTAATATCTTCACTACTAGAGGCCCTCAGGAGATGTGCACTGAATGGGTGAAGGGACTGGTATTCAAGTGACCAGGCTGGCCAGGTTTGGATGGAAGTACCACCACTTACAGCTATGTAACTTTGAACAAGTTATCTATCCTGTGAGTTTTATCTGCAAAATGGAGATTTTTTCAATTGTTTCATCAGAGCATTGTGATAAGGGTGAGATGACATTAGGCAAAAGGTGGTTATCATAGTGCCTGGCATCTAGCAAAAATCCAATAGCAGTGGTGACTGGGGCCTGAAGTATTTGGTGAGTGCTAGGTTGACTGAGTAACTGAACTAGTAGTAGGTAGCCTAGACACATAGCCTAGGTGTGTGGAGGTGACAGCATAGGGCCCAGGATAAGAGGTGTCAGTAATATCTGTGGTGACCATGCAGAGGCCCTAGTCAGCTCTTCCTTTAAGAGAATGTGCTGTAAGGCACAGTGTTGACTGACAACCTCCAGCCACTCCTTTAAAGCCACCAGGGTATTTTCACAGAGGCCACTCAGCATGGCCGAGGTATTAGATCCAGGTTACTTCTGCCCAATGCAGGACTCCTCAATTTGACTTTTTTAGGGACTCCCTATAAGTATGACTGAGACTTCCTCAGAACTGCACTGAAAGTCATGGCTTTTCCTTTATAATTCTCCTTTATTCTTTATACCCTTCCATAGATGTCACACTTGCTTCGTGGTCTGAGGCTTCCACAAACTCCACCTGTTCCTTGTGTCCAAGACTGATCTACCCATGGATCAGTAGTTTTGAGCAATCTTTTATGGAGCCATAAAGATAGAAAAAAGTATCAAAAGGCACAACCTCAAAGCTGTCTGAGCCTATAGAAAAAGAAAATATGAACAGGAAACCATCTGTACTTGGAAGATTGCTCCCAGTACTTGGGACTTGTGATCTTTGTGGGTTTTATTGGCACTGTTTTCTGTAACATTTCTGATGCTCAGAACTGGATACAAGTTATACAAACCATGTGTAGAACTTTAAATTTGGTCCATTATTTCCTCATCTCTTACCTTGCAATGCTTTCAAAACAGAGGAACAGATATCATTACCTCAATTTTATTCATTTGAAATCCATGACCCAGAGATGGGGGGAGACTAGACTGAGCTCAGAGGCCACTGTGTCAATCCTCCTGCAGACCTCAGCCTTGCTGACTCCCAGCACTGAGACTCTTTCACTGTATCGAGCTGAGAACTGGCTAATACCATTCACTCAAATGAGTAGACACATCTTTCGGGCAATTGTGATTAAGTCCCTTTCTACCACTGAAGCAACAGGTTTCTGTTTTCACAGCCTAAATGGCTCTGGCCTTCACACTACCAAAAATCCTTCAAACTCAACCATAATGTCTGCCAGTGTCTGATACCCTGAGTTTTAATCTATTCCTGAGGCTTCCCAAATTTCTTCCTTCCCCTCCAAAAAATATCTTCTTGATCATCACCCCAGAGAAGAATCTGGTTACTTTCATCGGTGTATTATATCAAAATCACTGAGCAGAGAGAGCCACAACAGATGCTGGATTCCAAAAGTTTGAAAAACATATCACAGAATATAAATGACACTTCAGGAAATCAAAAACTTTAGAGATTTTTGACTACCAAGAACTCTCCCACAGAGATCATACTAATCCAAGAATAGCTGGCCCCTCACTCCCAATAAAAATCTCTCTCTCTTAGGTTAATGATCCCTGCAAACCCCACACTAATTGATAGCCCAGAGTTCCAGAGTGTTGCATTTCAGTAAATGGTCAAAATGACACATTTGGCATTAATGTCTTGACTATGTCTCCCTCAAGTGCAATCTCCTTTTAAAATCACTCCAGCAAGAGAACCATCTCAACTGGTAATTTGCAATCACAGGCATCTACCCTATTTGTCTACTCTTGTTCTTCAGGGGCAGGAAAAAAATGGGAGGCAGAGTTCAATACCTAAATATTCTGTGTTGGATCTCTTCCAAATAATTATTCATGTATATAAGCTTGGGTATAATCTAGCTTTTGGGTGCACACCTGGCTACACAGATTTGCATATCTATTACACTGGGTAGTTGGAGGTAGGGGTAATCATTTTGAAATGAGTAAAGTCAGCCCATAGTGTTAGCCATTTCCATATCAGCTCCCATATCCATTCCTAATGGTATCTTGCCCTATTCAAAAACTCATAGCTAGAGTTTGCCCCCTCCACCACCTCTTTCTCTGGAGACTTTAGCCAATAGCAAAATATACGCAGCTAAGATTTAACAATCTGTTATTTGTAGCTTCCTATGGAGACCAAAAAACGACCTTTCTGATCTAAAGTAGTAAATGGTGATAATAAAAAGGCTAGAATGTTGAATTTAGGGACTGATAGCCCTGGTCCAGGGTTCCCTATATTATTATGTAAACATCTGCTTACCTGGCTAACTTTCAAGGTCAGCCTTGTCAAAGAATAGATCTAGTCCTCATTTCAGTTTTCTCTAAGAATGTTTTTTGCCCACTGTCAGAAGAAGCATGGAAGACAACACCAGTGGATCACAGCAACAACCCACACTTGTGATTAGGAGTTGTATTTAAAGGAGCTACGGGAAACACAGAACAGGGATCCCATTCCTACATTTCTTCCTCCCCAGGCAGCTTTCTTAAGCTTATTTGGCTTCTTCAAACAGTCCATTCTCTTTTTCCAAGTCTCTCTCACTATGTTTAGATGTTACTCCTGGAATATAAGAGAAAGAACAGAACATGAGATAATTTATGCCCCGATTTAATCAAGCATTGAAGGTAATGGTGGCAAGAGATGGACCTTGAGGTGGTAGACAGGGGAGAGGTTGAGAAAGAAGAAAGGAAAAACAGACAAGAGGGAGAAAAATGGAACAGAGTGAGGAGAGAGGAAGAGAAACTAAGAAAGGGTGAAGAGAACAGGAAAGAGAGAACAAGCAGAGTAGGAGCTCAGAGACTTAAAATCAACAGCAGAAAGGAAATGGGTGAGAGAAGGAAAGAAGGAAAGTAGATTTCACTGTCAAGGCTCCTCTTTAACTTTGCTGTATGCACTTGTGTGGGGAGGATCATGAGGGTGAAGGAGTCAAACAATAATAATGCTTTTAAAAAGGCTTTTAAAACCTCTATATAAGCATCTACCCAATAAACATTCATAAAATGCTAAACTTGCACTACTGACAAGACACCATGATTTATATTTAAGTTTTTGTAAGTTTTATAATACCTTGCCTTATATGAATTGGATTATATCTTTCATCAAGAAAGAAAGAAAGAAAGAAAGAAAGAAAGAAAGAAAGAAAGAAAGAAAGAAAGAAAAGGAAAGAAAGAAAAGGAAAGAAAGAAAAGGAAAGAAAGAGGAAGGGAGGTGGGAGGAAGAGGAAGGAAGAAAGGGAAGGAGGGAGGGAAGAAGGAAGGGAAAAAGAAAGGAGAAAGCAAAGAGAGAGAGAGAGAGAGAGAGAAAGAACACGGAATGTAAAAATGCAGGTAAAGAAGCAGTAGCAGAAAAAACACAACTTCACAGAGCCTAAGTCTAAACAAGAAAAATGAGGAAATCTCTGTGGCAGGCAAGAGGGAGCTCACTACAAACCAGCTATGCAACTAAGCACTTTCTGAACATCAGTTTTCAGTTTTTACAAAAGCGAGGCAGGTGTTCTGGTATTCCTGTTTTGTAGGTGTGTGATAGACTTCATCTTTCTGGGCTTTCTGTCACATGTGGTACCATGGACCTGTGTATGGTTTTCACTTTGCCATTCACAAAGAGTTCCTGTGCAGTAAGTTGTAGATCATGGGGATGGTGACAAAAAGAAGAATTTATATGAAGAATATCAGATATTTCCAACTTCAGCACCAAGTAACAGAGCAGAAATGGCATATGCGTTTCATCTCACACACCAACTCCACTTGATTGAAGCCAACTTCCTGAAGGGCTCTAATTAGAAGCATTCTCTCACCGCTGGGACCAGCAGCAAAAGCTGAAGTGTCTAGATAGTGACATGTGTTCACTGCACAGGATGACAGAGGCTGCACAACTGCCTTAGAGTTGTTTCTCCTGCAGCAAACTGAATGGCCAGCCCCATGAGCTACTAACCTCCCTGTAGGATGAGAAATGATCTGGTAAAACTCATCTACCCTTATATAACAGCTGTCTACTGGCTCATTTAAATCTTTGCATCTGGATGGTCCTGATCATCTGTCATCTTTGTGGGTTCTCAAGCCAAGAACATCATCAATGGAAGGAAGGCACTGTGGTGCAGCAGAGCCAGCAGTGGATTGAGAGCTGGAGCCTGAGGTTTAGCTCAGCCTTGTCACCCTAAATGACATAGCTAAGCTCACTTCCCTCTTGACACTTCAGCTTCCTCTACTATAGAATGTCATTTGCACCAAATGACAGAACTAAAATTCTAAAATTTTGATGTCCCAGATTTGCTCAGTTCAATCATTTCAGACAAAACCTAGATTTGGTTCTCATCCAAACTGGTTCACTGATGTTCTTTCCAAAAACATTTTGTTAAATGTATGAAATGGTTCTGGTATTCTCTTCAAAGCTTGCAAATCAGCACTGATTGTCCTTTGAATAGGCCATGCTAATTTCACCTCTGCCTTGGCCACTGCTCCTCTCCTAGCTCCTCCACTTGCCTTCTCAGTCTATTCATTCCCCTGCTTAACTTCTTCCACAAAGCTACCAGTGACCTTGATGTGCTCCTAAGCTTGTTTTGCTCACGTCCAAAGCCTGATAGCATCTTTGAGGGACCCCTGGCAACTATACATTTATTCCATGGAAGAGAAGAAGGGGATATTAGTCATCCCTTGGGAGAATACATAGGATCTCTATACATTTAACAGTTGAGCTTTAATATTCACAATTCGACTATGTCTTTCAGACTCAACAGAATTTGGTTCTGAAGAACTCTGGGTACAGAAGCAAATACCAATGTCATCAGAAAACCTCATTCCTTATACTATGTATGACAAAGCATTCAGTGTACTATGTGATGGGAAGACAATGAGAGGATACTTTAATGGAGAGTATGTATTGTAAGAAATATAAAATCATATTTGGGTCATATTTGGGTACAGATCCAAATCTAGGACTTTCTCTCTTGACTTTCAAGACTATCTTTTTCTTGATACATAAGGTTGGGATATTGGCCTTAAGGCCTCACCAATTCAAAGTCTTCACTGGTAAAATGAGGACAATAATATCTTTGGATTGTGATGAGGATTCAATGAGACAAGCTGCATGAGCACCTAGCATCGTCCCTAGGATATGGTTATAAGTCAAAAATGGTTCCTGCGACTGGATCTTCTGGACAATTTTAATGAGGAGTGAAAGGCAGAGACTGGGAAATGTGGAAACAGAATCCAGAGATAGATGTGGGGCATGAAGCTCAAATAGGAACATGATATTTCACCAAGACTTCTCACAGTGACATTATTTCCCGCTAAGGGCAAGCTTAGTCTCACAGTGTGGCTGGCTCTAAACCAAAACCTAAACAGTCTGGTTGAAAATGGGAGGAAGAGGGCTGGGGAGCCTGTGAAAAGCACTGAGCTTGCTTCTTTGACCTTTAATTCATCTTCACCCTGCACCTATTTCAGCCCATAAAGGATTACAGTCACTGCTGTTCTGTGCTTGGTCCTTGGTCAGGGCCCAAATATAAATGAATGTGGCCAACCTGGGCCCCACTTTTGCTTCCTCTAAGGACTCAGTTCAGCTAATCAGCTTACTAAGATTCTGTACTCACCTATTTTTTCCTCTGATGATTTTTTTTTTTTTTTTTTTTTTTTTTTACTTATTTAACTAGAATGATGAGCAAGCTATCCACCATCACAAGCCCCCTACAGCTATGGGACCTGTGTAAATGTCTAACAAAAGAAGTTCAAAAACATCCTTGTGAAATCCTATTTTTCCTTCTCTGGGTGACTATTTCACAAGTGCTATTTCACTTTCAGGCTTCAAAGCTCTTTGCCAGTCTATTATGAGTACTTTTGTCATAAAAATAGGAAGGAAAGCAGGGCAAGGCCAATATATTCTGAACAAGAAATGAGAAAATCAGATTTGAGGAGCCATTGTTCACTAACATATTCTGTACACATTCAGGGGTACCAGTTTCATTCACCTATGCCCAGGTCAGTTTCCAGAAAACCCCTAATGAATATCAAGTCTCTTAATGTCTCTAGGTCTTCTTTCAAATCTTTCTTCTACCTGGAGTATTTTTACCTATGTCTCTAACTACTCAGATGCTATCCCTCTTCTTCAAGGAAAGCTCTGGATGTGCTTCCTTGCATTTTCATTACTTCTGTGTCCCATTCTGAAAATATTTGAACTCACAACATGCCTTTCTCCATTCTGTATAGCACTTGCCTATTCCATTATATTGTTTTCCTTCATGAAAATTATAGGGATAACTTGGTTCCTCCATATTCTACAGAAGACAGCAGGAAGAGAAAGTAATGATGGGAAACTGGAGGAAGAAAAGCCCAAAGGTAGCTCCTACAGCAGTTAAAGGAAACTTGAGGTAGTAATTAAGTAGAAAGTATTCATGGGGCAAGACTTCCCCTGTTATTTTCACACATGAGGGCTCATTGGAGAATGTGCAAGACCAAGCTGACCTTGTCCCCAGAAGGGAGGTGGTGGTGGGATACTCATCATTCCACCATCAGAGATGATAGAATTTAGACCATTCCACTTGAAGCTGATTAGCATTAATTCAGTTTCCACAGACACAGTGCACAGCTTTGCTTTCCTGAATAATGGAAAGCACCTGCTGATAAGATAACTCTAGAATATGCTTGAAAAGCTAGTAGAAATGTTCTCCTTGTGTCTTCAAAATCACTCTTTGGGTGTGAGTTTCCATTCTTCAATATCACTGTAAGCCACCCAATAGCAGGAACCGTACTGTCTTTTCACACATACACACACACACACACACACACACACACACACACACACACACACACACACACACACACCAATTCTTACATGGATATCTATGGCTATCCCTATACTAGAACTATGTAATAATCTTCATGTAATTATTTAATAACTAGTCATCTTCATGTAATTATCTACAATTCACTCACAGAGCAGACATTTATTGAGTGAGAATTTTATCCACCGCTCTTTTCCAACCATGTAGGGCAAAGCTTTGGGCAACATTCCACAAAAAAGGGTATATGGGGAAAACCATATGTAAAACAGATAAACTCTGAAAACAAGTGGAAAATTACTGCTGTCTACTTCAACTTTCCATTTGTTACAAAGAAAACAATAGGCCCAGTTAGATTATATCAATCTAATCTAATCTTATATCTTATCTAGATTGATACAATCTAACTGGGCCTCTTTTTTCTTTAACTGATACAGTTATTCATTTCCTAAACATGCCTGCAAGTAGAAATCATGTAGAAATTTTGAGGGAGTGGAGGGAGAGACTGATGGAGATTCACAGCTCCCAACCAGACCCACTCAATTTTTAACGAGTCAGTAATGCATGAATTTATCAAATGGCCTGAACGATTCTTATTAGTCCAGCTGGAGGATTAAATCATTTGCCCAAAGTTATGAGTTTGTGGTTGAGCCCAGAGAAATGAGTGCTCCTGCTCTGGCTCTTTGTCTATCACCCCTCTGTTTCACCACCCAACAGTGCTTTATTTAGTGTGCAGCTTGAGCTTTCTTGTTGTCATCACTATCTTTCTTAGGGCCATGTCTGATCTTCCTCATGGACTAACAAAAACTCCAGAGCAGCGGAAAATTTATTGCCTGCCAAGTTGACCACACACTGGGTATTCAGTAAGCTTCTACAAGTAAGTTCATCATGATTAGATTTTCATTTTAGAATTATACTACTCCCCATCCCTATAGGTTATCTTTGATAAGTGCAACCTGATGATCAAGAAGGAAGAGGTCATAAAAAGTTGGAGACCCCAATTTTTAACTTTATCAGTGCCCATGGAATCCTGGGAGAATCAATAAACTCCACTGGACATCAGTTCAAAATGAGGCAGCTATTGTAGGTTTGTTTTTCTTAGATCTCTACTACTATGGAAAACAACCACCCAATATAACCAATCCTTTATTTTTTTATTTTTATTTATTTATTTTTTTTACTGCTGTGTGGTTCTGTAGGTATTAATGATAATTCCTTAAAGTTTACAAAGTATTATACTGTTTTCGAATTTTTCACTTATATTATTTCATTTCTCAAAATCCATGTCAGGAGGGTAACATGAATAATAATGATCCCTCCCATTATACATACTAATAAATCGAGGCACAGAGAAGGTATGTGACTTATTCAGAGTCCTAGAAGTAATATGTGGTAGAGCTGAAATTCAAAGGTCAGAGTCTTTTTGATCTTACTGCAGTGTACAATGGCTTGCCTTTTGACAGCCTGTTGTTTTCACTTAAGAGATGAATATTTCCTTAAAGTTGCTCTTGAAGAAGAGTTTGACTTTTAAACTAAACCAGAATGTATAATGGTTTCACTCAACATTTTCTGTAAATCTGAGCCATACCTTTTGGATCTCCACATGCCCCAGAGAATAGATGCTTTCATTAGCCATGTTTGGACCATGTGGAAAAAATCTAAAGCTGGCATTTGACTCACACTGCATACTCAACTTATTTATTAGTTTTATCCAAGATGCCCATCATTGAGGCACATGGGACAAACTGTTCCAAGGCAATTAAACCAAATGTCAATGGTTCCTCTTCTGGACGAACCATTCCACCAATCAATTACAAACAACCTGATTAAATAGATAAGTCTAGGTATATGCCCTTAAGATTGCCTCAGAACAATACAAACTGAAGCCCTGAAATATATGGTCACTGGTGGAGTTATACTGTCCTACTTGCCATCATGATTCATGACTGATGTGATTCCTTAATCATTGCCTTAAACTTTTTAGTGTCCAAAGAAAAGAAAACACAAATACAGTACCTTTAAATAACCTACTCATCTAAACAGCAAAAATTTATTGAGCAACTGCCATGTCCATAGCCCTATGCCAGGCATGGAAGTTAATTAGAAAGGGTTGGCTAAAAGGCATCTGCCTAATCTCCATATAAGTCTTAATCTTGGAACAAAATTTTCTAAGTCTGTCTTACCAGTTATAAAAAGAGAGACTAGGATCAATGAGAATGAAGGTTCCTTCTATTTTTATTTATCCACCTCCTTGTTAGACCACAGGGTACCCCAAAGGAGTTTTCCATGGTATATTAGGAAAATCTGTATATCACTCTCCAGAAATGACATTTTATTTCTTAGAACAGAAATAAAACAGTGGGCTTCTACATACTCACAAAAATGTATACTTAAAATCATTTACAAATGTTAAGCTAAGCAAACTTATATGAAGCTATTATTCTTTATGAATGAAAGCCTACTGACTGTAATCAATTTAGTTGTGAAAGGAAGTAAAAATTATCAGACAAATTAAAATGACTATTATAAAAGCACTGAGAAACACTAGTCTGGTTCAAGAAAGAGAGTGGGATTAAAAATGGTCCTCCTCAGCAGTGTAGGGCCCTAAGCAATTTACCATTGTGTTATCAGCACAGTGAATGACTAAACCTTTTGTGGGTAATGGGCACTTCGATCAAAATCAAAGGCTAGTGTTTTATTGAGTGCCAGAGGCTCTTAATTTCCTTATAGCACATTAAAACATAGTCAGTCATTGCCACATTTTAACCTTGTTTAGCAGAAACTGTTGGATTTTAAATTCATTGACTTACACGGTCCACTGGAGATATCATTAAGAATTGTCATCACAGTACTCCCATGACTGAAAGTTCAATCCCTCCTCCCCTTATAGCATATAAAAATTTAGTTATAGATGACTACCTGTCTCCAATTCTTTTAAACATTATTCTGAGTCATTTTGCATTGAGTATTAGAAAACATAAAGGCTTAAAGAATCTCTGATAGAGGCAAATACAGTTATATTTCATGAGCTTCATGTGCCCTTATTTATGAATATCAACTAATACATTTCTAAAGGCAACAAGATCAGTGATTTTGGCCTATAAGTTCATTTGCCAAAGAGTTTCATGGCTACAAGAACATATTAAAGCTAACGATGGACCTTGAATGTTATGGCAGACACGAGTGTTGGCTTATCCAGTAACCATTCTCTAGCCATCTCATTGTCCTCCCCCAGATGCTTTGATAGAAGAACCTGACAGCTCTTTGTCTCTCCCATCCCACCCACCCATCTGCATAACTTCTTGCCATATCATAGGCATGTGACCCAATCCAGGCAATGGGATGTGTAAGGGTGGTAGCCATAAATTCTAGGAGAGGAATTACTCCCTGATAGATGCATAACAGAGATATTCCTCTTTGCCAAATATTCTTAGCTTCTATAAAATGCTTGCAGCTGCAGCATCAGCCATTAATTATGCCACCATGAGGAGCCAAACCTGAGACCAGAGCCTGTGAACAGAAGTTGGAAAAAGGCTGGGTCTTGGATGACAGTACCAGGACAACTGCAATCCTGCCTACGTCAGGCTTCAGGTTGCTTGCCCACGAAAGCATCAGATCCCATAAAAATGAAAGTAGTATATTGTGTCTACATGTAACTGAGTCTTTACCTGTGATCCAGCCTAGGAAGCAGACAATACAAAGAGGTGAAAAGACAGGAGAGATGTTTGGTAGTAAAGAATTGGAGAGAAAAACAGTGAATGGAGATGCCCTCTCTGGGCCCCTGAATCAAGCTTTGCTGGAGCGTAGATGCTGACAAGCTGGCTTGGTGGGGGTCCTGCATGTCTCACCACTAGGGATGAGGAGCTTTGCCCTGACACTTTGGTAAATAGCTGGTAAAGATTAACCACGCTCTGAGTTAATATTCAAAGGAAAAACACTGAAGTTCCTTCTTGGGTTTTCTACATCCTTTGTTAAAGTGGACCATGAATTTACTTCATTGAAATATGATCTACTTTAATTAAAGCCAGTGGCACTGAGTAAATTAGAACGTAATTGTATTTTCCATGAATTTCACACAGCTTGCATTTTACCAAACAGAACCCAGTTTCAGTCAATGCTTGTGTGCTGATACCTGCAATCAAGGTCTTATTAAACTAAACAAATCATGTCTGCATGCAAGTTAAGGAGGCATAAATGTAAGGCCAATTCATAAAGTTTCTAATTTCTGCTATTTGGAAAAGCAGAGTTTGGAAAGAACTGTTTGGGAAGGGAAACTTTCTCTCCAGGCCATTGTAAACCACCTCAGAAAGCCTAGATTCTCTCCATGTCAGTGATGAGTTCCCCTAGAAGGCTTTGGTATCCCTATCTAACTATTGATTCTCCACTTTTATTTTGAATGAAGTGATACAATTGCAAGATAGAGGGTGATTTAGAAAAATGTTTATTTTCAGGTAAAATAAAACATCTGAGGTCGGATTTTGGTCAGCAAAACAATATCAATGTTAAAATGATGTGTTCTTAAAATAAGTAAAAATGAAACAAATTCTTCTATAATGTGTAATTTTAAATGAGAGGAAAAGGAGCCTGTCTTATTGGTTGAGAGTGCAGGCTGTTAACTTTTGTCTATATCCTGCCTTTCCACTTAGGGGCTGTGTAACAACCCTTCTATAGGTCCCGCTTTCTCAGAAATGAGGGTAGACAAAAATAACACCAACTTCATCAGGTTATTGCTAGGATTAGACACTAGACATAAATAGGTAAGTAATGGTAATTACAGTCAGTCCCTGTTTACAGAGTCAGAGGCAAGGTGACAGACATGCGCTTACATAAGACACGTGAACTGTGGGATTTGGGGCCAAAGTCTCATCTGGAACCTTGTCTTCAACTTGGTTCTTGGGGGAGTGAGACTGACTAGCAGCACCATCAACATTGCCTATTCAATCACCTCAGTGGACCAGTCGGACTCACTATTTTCCAAAGCCCCAGATGGTACCCTTACCTCCAGCCAACTGGCCTGGAAAAGCCAGATGTGATTTCACAGGGGGTTGGGGCATGAAGCTTTCTAAAAATCAGCAGAAATCCACCTACATCAAAGATCACTGCCAGCACAGCCAGAATTGTGCATCTCAGCAAGTCATTTTTGGAATCAGTTGCTGGGGACACATTGTGTGCGTGTACACACACACACGAGCCATTTATACTGGATAAAATACACCAAATAAGAACTCATGAAGAACCAAGGGAACTCCTAGGTGGGTATGTCAGTGAGACCATCCATATACAGATGGTATTGATGTACAATATATACCTTCAAGGGGAAATACAGCTATTTTATAGAAGTTCTTCATTAAAGAAGTACAGTCTAAGTATTGTATAACTTGTTTTCTATTTCCTACTCCCCACTTGTTCACACAAAGTAGGTCCTTCTGTCTGGCTTAAGGGCCCAGCATAAAGATACCTTCTTGGCAATCTTTAGCTTATACCAGACTCTTCCAGATAAGGGACTAAACAGCTTGAGATTAACTCAAAGTTGACACTTTCAGAGTGGAAATATTGCATTTAAAAAATATTGTTAAAGTTTCTTTGATGTTGATAGATTTGAACCAAAATTTTAAAATTTCTTTCTCATAATCTCCAGAGCTGCCAATATATAAAGTATGAGCTAAAGTATGCTTGTACACATTATTCTATAACTGCCCCTCTGGACTGGATTAGTCATTCATTAATGCTTTCTACATTTGTATCTACAGACTTTGGCTCTTCTGAACCTCAAGATGCCTATGAGAAAACTTATTTGTTTTAATGTTTATTTACTCATTTTTGAAAAAGAGAGCACAAGCAGGGGTGGGGCAGAGAGAAAGGGAGACACAGAATCCGAAACAGGCTTCAGGCTCTGAGCTGTCAGCATGAGCCGTGAAATCATGACCTGAGCTGAAGTCAGATGCCTGACTGACTGAGCCACTCAGGTGCCCAGAGAAAAGTTATTTGATAGGTCCACCAAGTCACCATCTCCTTATGAGAACACAGTATCTTCCCCAAGCTTATTTCTCCAGTAGTTATTCTTTTTATCACCCAAGAAGACACTTGGCTGCCATCTAAACACATGGTCTCCCGAGTTCTTTTCCTTTTTATTCCCAATGTCCAATCTTATCCCAAGTTCTCATAGTCTCTAAACTATGTCAACAGCCTTTAGATTCATTTCACTTCTACTAATACTAACATATACTATATCCCCCCACACCCAGAATCATACACTTTGATAACTCCTCCACTCTCTCCAGAGAGCTTGCTTTTTAAGTTCTGAAATCTAAATGTGTCAGTCTTTCCTCAGCTATTACAGTGGGAGCCATTAATGAATTCACCACATGCTATCCTGTAACTCTTATGAACACATAACATCCAGAAAAAATTCTGTATTCTAAAACAGGGGTCAGTAAACTATAGTTCACAGGCCAAATCCACCCACAACCTGTTTTTTTTTTGTTTTTAATTTTTTTAACGTTTATTTATTTTTGAGACAGAGAGAGACAGAGCATGAACGGGGAGGGTCAGAGAGAGGGAGACACAGAATCTGAAACAGGCTCCAGGCTCTGAGCTGTCAGCACAGAGCCCGACGTGGGGCTCCAACTCACAGACCTCGAAATCATGACCTGAGCCGAAGTTGGCCGCTTAACCGACTGAGCCACCCAGGCGCCCCGCACAACCTGTTTTTAAAAATAAAGTATCCTTGGGACACAGCTACACCCATTTGTTTATGCATTCATTATCTTTGGCTGCTTTCATGCTGTTACAGCAGAGTTAATAGTAGAAACAGAGTCTGTAGCTAGTCTGTAGGCTGAAATATTTGCTATCTGGCCCTTTACAGAAAATGTTTCCTAAACTCTCTTCTATACCAGAAGACATTTTTTCCATGATCATCACCATAAGTACATATTGAGTCCTTAATATGTGTTAGGCACTATAGGCAGACTGATATCCTATTTCACATCCCTATTAAATGGAGAAACAGAGGCACAGATAGGTTAAGTTACTTGTTCGAAGAGGTCCTGCAGCAATTAAGTTGTAGAGTCAGGATCCAATCTGGTCACTGGTTTGGGTTCCAGAATGCTTTCTGAGGTGCTAGAAGCCCCCTCATCTTTTTACATTTCCCCCAACAATCCAAACGTATTTCGTATGTCCTTTCACATGGCTGTGCTCTGCATATGCTCTTCTGTCTCTTGGGATGGTGTCCTCCACAGGACATACCATTCAATGAGCTATCTATGTCTTCCACCAATCCCAAATAGTTAGTGTACCCATGTTCATGAACAGTTGCTTTTCTGTCTCCCTTTCTCCCTCATTATGATGCTTTCAGATTGTCATCTGGCTTTCATTAGTCTGATTAATTTTGGTATTTTCTGTTCCAGCCTTTTGGGAATGAAAACAATTGGTCAGAGAATCTCACTTCCCTAACAGTTCAGTCTTCAGAAAGTGGAATTCATTGTCTACACCTATTTCTTCAAGTTTCAGGCAAATAATATCTTCTTATGGGTAGATTTCACCCTCTCAACCAATTAGTCTAAGTACACATAGCATCTTATAGCATGCCCGATCGCACCTTGAAAATACGTTTACTGATTTGTTGAGTGAGTAAATGAATGAGTGATCCTCAGGCCAATAAAGGACAGCTGACACAGAGAGGGAAGGCCTTAAAAGAAACAGAAACAGCATTGAAACTGGTAGCTCACAAAGCATGAAGCCTGAGTCAGGCCTTAGCTCCCTACTGTATGATCTAACAAATCGTGTGTGTAAATATCAATGCCCCCATGACACCCACCACTACCCTCACACACTGATCTCATTATACTAGCCACTTATTACCTTCATTTTGTCAGGCTTCTCTGGAAGAAAAGATCATTTCCCAAGGTGTAAACACAGCTTCCAATAATGCCAACCTTATGTGATCAGTCAGTTCTCTGAAGCACACAGGGTCAACCACAAAGCTCAGTTACATATTTCTTCAGCAAGGCTTCTCTTAGTAAGATAAAAATGCAAACTGACACTTTTGATAGAAACCATGATGCAAAAATCAGGCTGTGTGTGAGGATACTTTCAGGCATCTTAGCAAACTTGTTGGCTGAGTGGTGTTTGGCTCTGCCCCCAAATATCAGCCACCCCTTAACCCTTAACCAGGCAGGTTACAAGTATATATCCTGTGAGAAGTATGGCTAATGGCTACAGGAACCCAGTGCAATGCAAACTCTTGCAGAACTCCTAAATTTTGGTGTTAGTGCCCACCCTCCTCTCTCATAAAGTGTGTTACTCTAACTGGATATTGTACTGAGAATTTTTGCAGCTTCTTTATCTTTTCCGATTTACTTCAAATGTGGAAAGTTTTTTGGTGACAGTAGGTAAGGCCACAATATGTGTTGTGTGAAAAGTTTAGAATACATAAAGAAAATCTACTTTATGAAAGCAAAATCTAGCAGAATCTATATATTTGAGACTGCATATTCAGGTTTTAAAAATGAGTATAATAATAATTTGCCCCAGGTATGTACACACACACACACACACACACACACACACACACACACGCACACACACACACTTGGATAGAACTCTGGATTTGATTTACTGAAATCAACATTGTTTTACCATTCCGGAACCTATTTCTTATTGCATTAAAGAATATATCTGAAATAGTTTTCAAGCAAAACACATCACCAGATATTTTCCATCTTCTCTGAGAAATGAGGAGGAAAAGATAGATATACCTAGGGGAAAGAAGAGTAATTCAAGTTATTTAGAGGAGAGTATTTTCTATATGTTCAAATTATGAAGCTCTTGGATACTCGCCCAGTGCTCGTCAGAAAGGGGGTACTCAAAAACATCTGATGATGCAGATAATAAAACAGTGATAAACACTCAGATAGTTTGCCCTGAAAACAAAAATTAAGTAGGTTAAAATAAATAGCGTCCTTAGAGGCTAAAAAATCATGTATATAAGTAAAATATTCTCCATCTCTATTCTTCCAGAAGAATATGGACATCTTTGTCATACTTTCTTACTCCTCACCAGATATTACTTATGTCCGTGACACATTTAGCTTTAAATACATGAAAATACCATCCTTGTCCTTGCAGAAACAGTAATTTACAGCAGGGGTCAGTATACTTTCTTCCAGACTGTAAAGGTTTTTGACTAGCATGCCAGATGGTTTGTGATGCAACTACTCAACTCTGCTATTGTCGTGCAAAAGCAGCCACAGGCAATAAATAAACAACTGAGTGTGGCTGTGTTCCAATAAAACTTTATTTACCAAAACAGGCAGAGGGCCAGCTGTGGCCCTCTAGCTGTAGTTTGTCAACTCCTGATCCAGATGGATGACTCCTAATCCATTGACTACACAGTCCTAGGGGATCTGCAATTTACAGAAGTGAGTATTCCAATCCATATGTGAAGTAAGAATGCTTTACTGAATGCAAATAGCTCTTGCCATGTCTTTATTGCTATTTTCCCAATGTATGTCAATACTACTGTGATTAACGCTTTAACAAACAGCTTTGCTTGCCATTAATTATTATATCAGTCATTAGAAGTTGAATGTACAATTGTTCCTGTGTGAGGATTTTTAAGAGTATAAAATCAGACTTGTACCCCAAAGGCTGAGAGCTACATCTCTAAATTTGCACATGAAGTTGATGTACTTCCTGCAATTTTAAGTGATTTTCTTTCAGTGTTTTTCCTCTTGGATAAAATGTAGTATATTCCTTGCCCTGGGAATCTGCCTGAAGAAGGCTCCAACACCTGTGTTAAGCACACCTCAATACGTGACAGCTGCACAGGACTGCCTCTCTGATGGATGGCATCAGGCTAATCATTTTACCAGCCAGCCTTTACCAAACCCCCATGAAAGACACTGCTCCAGTCCCAGCCGCAGCCGCTTCCTGATTAGCTCTCTAATGGCGGGAGCACTGAGGCAGAAAATCCCAAATAATAGGTGATCCAAAATAAATTCATATTTGGTTCAGCAAATAACCTTTTTTGTAATGGTTTTACCTTCCTAATTATGTTTTCCTTTAGACTGATACATCAGTTGGTTCACACCATCTGACCACAGAACGAGGGATGCAAAGACGTAGGTAGGCGGCAAAGAGAATCTGGGTAGAATAAAAACTTTCTGTGCTTGAACAAATACAACTGAGAGAGGACTGTCAAAGAATCCAGCAGGAATGGACTTTGAAGTTGATGCACTTCAAATGAGACAAAGATGAGTTAAGCGGTTTATCAGAAGTTACTCAGCTAGAAGATACATATAATAATGATGATGATGACAATAATAACGATGATCCACTCTAGTCAAATTATACCCCCATTGCTTTCTGCCATAATGATAAGCAAACTTTCTCTATAAGGCCCAACAATAAATATTTTATGATATCTTTTGCAACTACTCAACTCTGCCTTTGAATGAGCACAGCCATGTTCTAGTACAACTTTATTATAGACTCCAAAATTCGAATTCAATATATATGTGCCATGAAATTTTCTTCTTCTCAGTATTTTAAAATATAAACACCAATCTTAGTTCCAGGCAGTGCAAAAACAGGTGGCAGGACAGATGTGGCCACATGGGTCATAAGTTTGCCAATCCCTGGTCTATCACATCACTCTATTAACTTTGCCTCAAATATTCATCATTATTTGAAATTATATTGTATATTTCTTTTTTTTAAGTTTATTTATTTTTGAGAGACAGAGAGAGAGGGAGAGTGCTATCATGAGTGGGAAAGGGACACAGAGAGGGGGACAGAGGATCTGAAGCAGGCTCCCTGAAAAGGGGCTTGAACTCATGAACTGAACCGTGAGATCGTGACTTGAGCCGACATCAAGAGTCGGATGCTTAACCATCTGAGTCACTCAGACGCCCCTGTATATTTCTTTCTTGTGTATAGTGTATCTGACATCACTCAAATTTCAGTTCTTCAAGAGCAGGGGCCATACGTACCGTTTTCAGCTTTTTTCTCAGCTTGACATCCTAAGTGCCTACAATAGTACCTGGGACAGGATAGACCCTAATAAACAGTCATTAAATGGCTGAATGGTGAAATGTTATTGGTAGCAGTACAGTTATAAGTTTATATCATTGTATAACCTTCAAAACACCACTACATAAAAATATCTCCTCGGCACCTTGGGCGGCTAAGTCGGTTAAGCATCCCACTTTGGCTCAGGTCATGATCTCACAGTTTGTAGGTTTGAGCCTCACGTCAGGCTCTGTGCTAACAGCTCAGAGCTTGGAGCCTTGCTCTGTGTCAAGTAGTGTGTGGCCTAGATGTTTTACATGTGAGATGCTGAATATCAAAAATAGTTTAAAAGATCTCTATGTACTCTTCTTCTAAGCATTTTCAACCAAAGTTTCACCTCAGTGGGCTCCGGACTCCAGGGAGTTTCTGAGATGGTTCAGTCAATATTCCGCCATCACATAGCTACAGCGGAGCTCCTCCAAAGAGGAGCAGGTAGAAAGTTCTGAAGATGTAAGAATGGAGAGCAAATCCTGACGCTGATATTCCAGCCAACTCTGGATGATCCGCTCTTTCCCTTGCCCTCACTCCGGAAAGGGCTGCACTCCATAGACTATATATAACAAAGCCCTCGTACCCCATGGACTGCTTTTTGCACTCTCTTTTAACTACTTAATTCTCATAACATTTATTGAGCATCTTCGGAGGGATGAGCCCTGAGCCATGTATACTGGAGACTAGTGGGATATGTAGGAAAGAAGACGGACTTGGAAATCAGGCAAACTAGTGCTCATATCACTGATCTGCCATTATCACCTACTTAACCTTGAGCATATTACTAATAGTTTAATCTCTAAAATGAGAAAATGATTCCTATGCTTTTTGATTATTATGAGAATTGAGTGAGGTAATATACTGCCCAGCCTCGCTTCTGGCAACCTAACAGATATGCAGCCAATGATTGTTTCCTTCCAGACCTCAAGGTGTATGCTCTGTAGTGGAGAATAAGACAATTATTAGTACTGGTCTGGGAAAATGGCATTAGTGGGTAGTTCTGCCACTATTCAGTGACGTACCTTGTGTGACTTGGCAAAAAGTGCCCCTGCTTCAAGGCACTTTGCTATCATATCCTGGAACAATGCAGTAACAATGATTAAGCTCTACAATGACAACAGTGTGAATGGAACCTGTTGAATAGTGCTGTACACACACACCCAACCACAAGCAGTAGCCCTTGTCAAAATGCATACTAATTTAAAGAAGGGGAGGGTAATGCGGTGTAGGCTAGACAGAGACAGTCACATCAGTAAACAGGACTGGAGTTAGATTTTTAAGCCTATGAAAAGTGGAGATGTGGTAAGGAAAGTAAAGAAAGCATTTAGTGGACATCATGGTGGTAGCCAAGACTGCCCTGGGGAGTTGGCCAGCCTTTGAATATCACCCCAGTTCTCAGAAGAGCTCCCCATGAATACTCCTATGTTGGGTTATTTGGTTAAAGAGCCACACACAAACCAACTTGACATCCAGAGCAGAACACGTATTTCCATGCCAAACACAATGTTTTGGAGGAGCAGTGAACATTATGCTGCACTTGGCCACTTCCTGGAATTCAGAATACCAAACATTTTGGAAGTATACCTCCCAGTCACAACACAGTGGTGGCCTGGGGACCAGATGCTCTGCACAACAGAAAACTCTAGTGGGCAATAAATTTGGCCATGAATCTTCTTTCAATATGGCAAGCCATATGAAATGCCCTTTCATGGAAAAATCCTCAAACGGGGGCTCACTTGGACCTTGCCATCACTGAGAGCAGTATGTTTGTTTCACTGACCAGGGTCCCAATAAATTAAAGGCAGCTTTTCAAAGGCAAGGGTTTGAGGAGGTAATTTCACAGAAGTCCTACTTTTGCTGAGGTCACACAGGAACCCTACCTCCAAACCCTCTACTAAATAAGGAATTTCTAACTGAAAGAAATATGCCCTACAAATATCACCTTTGTGTTTACATATACTTAAGTATGTACAAAACAAAACAGAACTATATGTTTCAGGGACACAGCTTGATACAATAGAAAAGCACAGGATTTGGAAAAGTCAGACTCCATTTTAAGGTATCCTGCTGCAGTGAACCATCTGGATAACCTTCGTGAAGCTACATGACCTCACTAAAGTGAGGTTTCCCATCAGTAAAATGGAAGCCGTTGCTGTCTCTTCAGACTTCTCTATTTAGGATCTGCAAATCATAGCAGAGAAAGGCACATAGATTTCATCACATTGGTAAAATCTGATGGACGAGTAAGAGCTGCCTGGGAGGCCAGGTTGAGAAGGATCCTGGGTCTATGTATGGGCTCAGCTGGAGAGTAGACGATGATGCAGGAGTGGCATCTGCCAGGCAAAGAAGAGAAGAGAGTGGCAACAAAAGCTATTTGCCGTCATTGACAATAAACGGGGACTTCCCCTGAATCGGCCTGCTAAAAGAACAGGACAGGGGGACAGAGAGGCAATTTCATGAATGTTCTGGTTCATGTGGGTTGTGATGTCCAAATACTAGTGTTTACCCACATATTTGCCCCATAAAGAACACAGCTGGTTCCACAGGACAGCTTCCCTAGCCAGGTCAATGGAGACAGCCTTCCTCAGGATCCAAAAGCCACAGTTTTCAACTGTTGCTCTAAAGTCATAACATTTGTTAGTAGATGTTTCCTTCCTCTGGCTTTTCATTCTGCTTCATCCTCACTAAAATGAAAAGTCCTTTGGGAGGAGTAACACAATCAACCAATATGCATCAAGCTTGTGCAATGTCCCTTTTCTCTCTCTCTCTCTCTCTCTCTCTCTCTCTCTCTCTCTCTCTCTAACAGAATTTGCTAGGGGTACAGGCAAGACACTGGGTGGCTACATAAGAGGGTACTATTGGGGGTACTATATGGTCAGAAAAGAGAAATGCTAATGATGCACAATTTAGCTGAAGATCAGTCCTGCAGGCTGGTGTGAAGTTTCACGCTCAGTGCAGCCACCAAATCAACATGCTCCAAACTAGGGAAGAGGAAGTGACTTTTCCCTACCAGAACCCCCACAGGACAAGCTTTGTGTGTCTAATTTTGGTACTGAGACTCCTACCAGAATGCTTTTAACAACCTGATATTCTGGCTTCATTTTACTCCTGGCTCTTCTCCTGGAGCCCCATTAAGATATTGCAAGCATGTCTCAGCTAAAGGCAGGTCCCAGACCTTCCTGAGAACTGTTAATCTGAGAAAATGGGGATTAATGTGTGCAGGCTCTTTGGAAATCATAGGGCCTATGCATGTGCAGTGAGGCCAGGGCTGGGACATACCCATTTGAAACCAAGAGGGTAGTAAGATACTAAGAAAGAAATACCATTTATGTAGCACTTCCTATATAGAGTGACTGCATGCACTATTTTGTCCCTGCAACCTTTCTTCTGGGCTGGGTGAACTATCCCTTCTTCAGAAAACCAAAATTCAAAAAGGCTAACTAATTCACTCAAGGCCACAGAGACAGTGAGAACACATGTGGGTCTATTCTGTGTACACTACTGAACACAGAATGCATGGTAAGGTCTAGGGTATAATGAACATATGCTCCTAGCATGGAGAAGCAGAAATAGAGGCATAATAAATGGATTTGTTGACTATGGTTCTGGGTTGCTAGATGCATCTTAAATCCAACCTTTAAACAGTTGTAGACATAATTTCTTACACCTGCTAAGTCATTGGCCCAGGCAGTTCTTAACTTTTAGTGCCACTTAGGAGAACCCTGGTATAAATAATTCAGAAGAGCATTTGGTTTTAGACCTTCTCATCTTTTAATTGGGACTTCACCAGGTAGTGTAACAGAAGTGCCCTGCCCTGTGTAGGCCTGGAGTACTGATGACTTATCGTTCTGTATGTATATCTGACTTAACACGCTATTGTAATTCTTTTAGTGTGTTTTCCCTGGAAAGAATTCCACACAGAATAGCAAGGGGCCGACCAACATTATTTCATTCAGGCAACTCCTGGCCCTGACAGGGCCATTACAACCCTCTTCCTTTCATTTTTAAATGGCACTAAACTCTTAAGAATAGCATCAAAGCTGTAAAACTGTTGACAATCAGCAAATCTCCAAGCAAGTTTACCATCATCCATTCTGATTCATTATAATCATTGAAATTTTAGGTCACACAAGAGCCATCTGTGAAGCAGCCTCCCCAGATGATTAAAACATTCCTGTACAATGTACATTTACAAATTGAAAATTAATGAGGAAACATGTTTAAAAATTGACTATAGCTACCCAAGGGTTTAAAAACACTTTAAAATGCATAAAGAAATCACTTGGCTATGCAGTCCTCCTTAGTGACAAATAAGTTGCATTACTTCTCAGAATTACTCCTGCTGAATTAACTTTTCAATGTGTTGGTTATTATGGTTGCATACCAATATCATATCTCCAAAAATACTAATACAAATCATATCCCCCCACTTCTGCCCTCTGGGCTAATTCATTTTGCATCTTACCAACTCAAGGTAAATGATCCAGAAAAAAAAGCAAAGATATTCCTCATGAATGACTGGTATAACAACAAACAAAATTGTATTCCGCCATTGGGAATGGTCTATTCCCGGTTAAAAGTTTCTCTAGCACTTCTGGCTGCAGACATGAAATACAGTCTCTTTGCAGTACTTTCTGGACAATAAAGGATTCCTTTCACACTGCACTATTTTTTTTTCTCTTTTGACTAGTTTTTTACTTCTGTAGCATCCCACTTTGCCTTCAGTCAGGCATTCTATCTGGCAGCCTTGGGGATAGGAATCTTTAGGGGGGAGATAGAGAAGAAGGAGAAGGCATAATTCTCATCCTCCAGGAGCTCAGTCTGAGAAGGGCAGTGAAGGCAGGGTTTGAGTGGGGGAACAACCTTTGACCAGTGCCAAGCAAGTGCTTGAACAGGGCCAAGTGCTTTGCATATGATACCGAATTTAACCCTTCCATCAGGCCTGCGATATAAGCAATATAGTATCACTGTTTATAGGTGAGGAAAGTGAGGCTTAGAAAGGTTAGGTAGCTTGCCCCGGGTCACAGTCAATGCTGTGACCATGAGTAGACCTCACTCGGGTGTGTGCATGCACCATGAAAACACCACACATAAATCAGTAGCAGATGCACAGAATTAAAAACACCTAAGCCAAAGGCTACTAGGTTGGCCAGATGAGAAGGTTAGCTTGCAGGGAGTCAGAGCAGATGCATATGGTATGTGCAGTCCACTGTGCTTGACTGCAGTGGACTAAGTTGTGGTTCCTCAAAATTCTTATGTTGAAGCTCTAATCCCCAAGTGACAGTATTTGGAGACAGGGCTCATGAGGAGAAAATCAAGGCTAAATGAAGCCATAAGGGTAAAGCCTTAATCTGATAGATCTGGTGTCTTATAAGAAGAGGAAGGAACACCAGAGTGTGCACTTTCTCTATACACACAGGGGAAAGGTCCCTTGAGAACATAGTGGCAAAGCAGTCATCTGTAAGCCAGGGAGAGAATGCTCACCACAAACCAAACTGTCTGACAGCCTGACCTTGGACTTACAGCCTCCAAAACTACAAGAAAATAATTTTTTGTTGCTTAAGCACCCCAGTCTGTAGTGTTGTATTATGGCTGCCTGAGAAGACCAGTACAGAGATATTGAGAATCAAGGATGGGAAACTCAGTCATGTGTGACAGAGGTCAGTGCCAGGGTTGGATAGCAGCCTCCCCTACCATCCCCACCCCCACACACAAGCACTGAGCTAGTGACACAGTAGTTTCCCACCTCCTTCCTTTTGGCTCCAATGACATTGATCATATTCCTGGACTAGACTCGTATTATATTATATCATGACTTTGTTCTAGGTCTGCCTCCTCCTGCCCTCTTGTGAATGTATGTACAGAAGGGACTATGCCTCATTCACTCTTTTATCTGTCACATTGTCCCTCGCATACAGTAGCTGCTTTTTATAGTTCTGGATATTTGAGGAAATGGGCAGGTCTGTGCCTGCAGGAGGAGTCAAGGTAAGAACATCCATAGGTATGAGGTATTTGTATGGGTGAAGCACCAGCCCCACTGCCCCAGGGGGTGACATGAACAAAAGAGTTAAAAGAAGATGAGTTTGGACACAGGACAAAAGAGGGGGGACTCTCAGATATGCGGTCTTCTGGAGGCCATGGCCAAAACTAGTCAGGGTATACTCAGAAGGTAAAGGTGACAATGGCCCTGAGAAGAAGAAAATGTGAGAAAGATTTTCTGTGAAGGAAACATCAGCTGTAAATACTAATGGGTGATTTTATTAAAATAACCAATATTCATCAACTGCCAACCTCCTAGTAGGCATTTTCAGAAAGTAGGTATTTTCAGAGATGCTGCAGCTCAAGACTGAACAGAACCATCCACACTGCACCTGCTCTCAGTGACCTGACTAGTGGAGGCTGAAACAAGTCAAATAATAACAAAAATAAATTTATGATGAACAACTATGTACAATGATACGCAGAAAAGTTGCATGGTTGTATTAAGAACCTACAGCAGTGGGATTTTCCCAGTTCAGGAAGCTCAGCCATTCCTAGAGCCTAAGGATGGGCTCGCCAATGAAGTGAAGAAGAGGTATACAGAACACTTTTATGCACCCACAGTACAGAGGACTATTAATTCTGTGCACTTGACACTGTGCCAAGGACATGGCAGATTCCATTCTCTAGTGCATTTTGAACCCAACCCTCTGTTAAACCCAGCATTGGTCACAGGAGGAACCAGAGAGGAGACATGAATGTCTGCCATCATCCACTCCTGCTGCAAATGGAGGAGGGCAGAGCAATCATCCCATTGATAATGCATTTCTGTACATGAAGGATCGCACCTGAATTGCCACCCAAGCCCTTCTTGCTTCAATAATGCCTCCTTGTGCTACTGTTAGGAAGCGAAATGGGAGTAGGCTACAGGCGGACACTCTGTTGAACAAACGTATTCATTTCAGGCTTCTGAATGAAAGTTTCAGAAGATAGTAAAAAGAAAGAATTTGTTCAAGTGAAAATTGCCATAGGTGTGATATTTATTTTTAATTTCATGAGTCAATGTGAGATGGTGTGGCATATTAAAATCATAATGTATATTGTCAACTGTTTTAATGTTATCAATTCAGCATTATCGAACTTATTCTGACAATGTGGGGCTGTCATCTGGCAATCACAAAGTACTTTATAATGCTCACTATGAATATATTACATATATATTCTAAAAGGGAAATGCATCAAAATCAATATGTCCAAAACCATTTTTTTGTCATGGCTAATATGCTAAGGGGTGATATCAGAGCGATTTAAAATCCTTTAGGATATTCATCAAATATTTCTCTAAAAAATTAACTTGGATATTTTATTTCCTATCAAATGCTACTCTCCTTTCTAATCAGACTTGTTTCAGCAACAAGTCCCATAAACACATCAGGAGAGCAAATTTAATGAGGCTTGGGAGAAACAAAGGGATATGAGGATGCATGTGTTTTTACACATGTATTTATTAGGTTTGTTATATGAAGAGTCAAGGAGAATCTGGGCTGACAGATGGAAGCCAGAGAGAGAAAGATATTCACTCAAAATCATAAAGAAATGCTTCAAGTCAAACTTCTCTAAAGACATACGTGGACGGGATGCTGGACTTCAAGATATTCAAGCCTCAAATGGTATATTGATCTAAACGGCCTAAATTGTGCCTTCAAGTATGACACACCTGGAAAACCTTGGCCAGGGCGCTCTACCAGGTGCTTTATTTTTCTTAGCTTCTGGGGAGAGAAGACCCACATGCCCCAGGTGACAGTGAAACATACAACTTACAACAGAGTTGTTTTGTGATACTGACTAGAATGGTTTTAGGACTTGTGATGAAAAGCAAATAGAGTCAACTGGAAGTGCTAGGAGAAAATACTGGGATTTGAAGGACAGGAAAGATGGTGACTGGAGAGAACATCCTAAAACAGGTAAGATTATCAATCAAGAATTTTAACACTACTAGTGAGGAATGCAGCCTTTAGAAAACCAACAGATAACTCCTTTGACCAGGAATGAAAGCATTATTTGTAAGAAGATCTGCCTGTTAGATTCAAGATGGGTTGGCTCTCATGTCTGATAACTTCAATAAAGCATCAGTAAAGGCTTACAATGAAGATTCCAAGGCATTGAGCCCTATGACTCCGATTCAGTAAGTCTGGGGTTTGGCCCAAGGATAGTAATGTCTACCTTCTCTCTTGACTTCCACTGTGATTCTGTAGCAGATGGTCCCCAGATAGCATTTTGATTAAACAGATTTTCTGAAGAAGAGAGTGTAAATCTAAGCTTGGCTACTGTTACTGTAATGGATGTACCAGTATATGAAGTCTGGATGACTCTAATGAAAGTTCTTTACACTTAATCTGAAGTCTGTATTTTGGGTACCACAAAAGTTGGGTGCAACTTTTTCCACCCTCTGAGATCCCATAAAATATACTCAATCTCTCATCCACATGCTAGTCTTTTATGTGTTCAAAGGTATTTGACATGGTTCTCCCAAGGAAACTCATCTCTAGGATGAAGGATTTTAGTTGTTTCAATCTATTCTAACAAGAGATAATTTCTAATCAGTTCTCACTTCTTCTCAATATCTTCTGGTAATGTCCCCACTTCTCAGTTTCTTTAATAGCTGTATCCATATGTGAACACAATGTTTCCATTTACTATAACTAGGCAAGGACTTCCTCTTCTGTTCTGTATACCTTGTTCTTAAGAATGCAAGCCAAGATCTCATGAGCTTTTTTTCCTGGACGTCAAATCAGCTAGTAAATAGTAAAACTGGTAGAAAAAGAAAATTATCTTATCAGAGTTTGTCTTTAGTGTATCTATGGTTTCTGACAACCATATGCACTGACACAATTCCTTCAAGAATAATGTATAACATATGCATATATTGTCTATAGTGTTAGCATTTTAAATCAGGGTTCATAAAATATAGATGGGCATAATTCAGTGAAGATTTAATTTTAAAAATAGGTTCTCTGGCCCTTCCTTCCTGTCCTTTAAAACCTCTAAATTAACCTTGTACCCTGCAAGAGAATCTCTGGATGGGATAGCAGCTGTGGTGACAGTAAGAGCTAGAGAAGAAGAGACAATCTCCTTAATGAAAGATCTTGACAACAGCAAGGCCAGTAAGGGGTGGCTGCTATTGTTTCCTTGACTGATTATTAAGCAATTTGTAACCATAGCTATGCTCTTGTATTCCTGGAAAGGTGAGTGGGGTAGAATGGATAGTCCACCATGGTAAAAAGATACACAGTTAGATAGATAGATGATGAAATGAAATCAAGCCCTTACCAGTTCTTTTCTCATGTCTCTAAACAGGTACTAAATTGTCAATGCTAGTTGTTTTTTTTGGGTTTTTTTTTTTTTTTTTTGCCTTAAACATTTCATCTTTAAAGAAAATACACCCAGAATCCTTGATTACACACACATAGCAAACAATATGAGAAAGCCTCAGGATCAAGGGGAGGAGGACATTGAGGGTGATAGATGCATGCCTGGTTTTCTTCTACGGAGTTTAGAATAATGTTTTCAAAACAAAGGGAGGTTTCTCTTGCACTTCTGTTGATGAGAAATGCAAGCTCTTTCCTCCAACAAGTCTTTGTGATGCAACATTTATCTGCACCTATGCAGTCTTGTGAATGCTGAACTGCCTAGTTCTAAGAAGCCATTGCCTAATTGTTTCCAGTGACCAGAAGCCTGAGGGAGAAAGGGTTCCAGGAACTCCACTAAAGGAGACTCCAGCCAATGGGATGGTCATTCCAATGCAGGGTGAACCATAATTTGTGCATGTGTGTGTGCGCACATACCGCTATTACTAATGAGGATTCATGGCGGTTGCTAGAGACACAAAAATGAATTAGACCCATTCCTGAATGCCAAGAACTTCCTGATTTGAAAAAAAAAAAAAAAAGGTAACAAACATTGGGGTATTTCTAACTATACATTGTTATTATAATAAAAATTCAACTCAAAACAACAATTTGGATGGTGAGAGGATCCTGTTTTGGAGAAATTTTGTAAAAATCAATTAGGATCTGTCCTGTACTGTCCACATGTGCTTCTTTAAACCACATGACTATTTTTGTTCCATGGGTCCAGTACTTTATGGTGACCATCAGGCACATCCTAAACCCTAGACTTTCAACTATTTTGCCCTTCATTTTTCTACTGCCCCTGACATCTGCTACCCTTAGCTCCTTCCCTGCTCTTACTCCATCCCCTCACAGCTGATATAAGGCCAAGGAGGCTGTTACTGCTCTTTTGGCATCTCCTTCTAATGTACCTGGTGTAAACCCCTGCCCTAATCCTGCATGGTCCCCAGGACCCTGTCCTTGCACTAGCCCAGGTATCCAGTTCTAGCTTGGTGTACCCCAGACTGTTGACAGGGAGTAGCATGCTGACTCTAGCCCACACCCCTGCAGCTATCACCAGCTCCTCCAATTATTGTTGCAACCTCCCTCTGCTCCACACATCTTAGTGTTTTTGACAGATAGGGTAGGGCACAAACCATTATACCAGCTAGTTTTCCAAAATTGAATCTGGTCCTGCAGACCTTGGAAAAATAATTATTTCTTTTCATAACAGCCTGTGACTAAATCTGATGTGTGGGTGGACAATGGCCCTTAAACCTTCAAAGGAAGCTAGAAAACAAGTCTAATAGTAACAAGTCCTATTGATAAATTGAAGCTCTAAGCAACAAAAGTGCTTATTCACTGACCAAGAGCCTTGCAATTTATTTTACTTTATTAGGTGCTGAATCCTTCAAAAAAAAAAAAAAAAAAAAAAAAAAAAAAAAAAAAAAGAAAAAAAAAAAAAAAAAAGAAACCTGCTGGAATTCCAAAAGCTTTGAATCTAATTATTATAAGTATGTTTAATCAAACCTTTGAAGCTACTTGGGAGTGTAATACTGAAGTTTAGATGAGATTATACTTCTATGTCACTCATACATGTTAATAGAATTCCTGAGCTCTGTGAAGATACAAAATACAGCCAGCATTTAAAACAAAGCCACACTTTTGACTTTAAAATATTCTCTGCAGATAACTTTTCCTGTGACCATTAGTGACATCCTATTCATCTTATCCTGGGAATGCAATGTAAAGGAGTCGACTGAAAAAGAGCACCTCAAGAAGAGAGTTAGAAGTAAAATACAGATCCCCGCTTTGGGAAAGACCTTAAAAGGTCAATTTATTATCTGATGTTTGCATTACCTCTACTATATCCATGTCAAGGAGTCATTTATCCTATACATGGATACTGTCAGCTTCACAGAGCTGTCAATTCCATCTTTTCATATCTCTGACAATAAAGAAGGCTTTTCCTATATAACCTTGTTCTTTAGCTACTTTGAGCTTATACTGACACACAAATATATACCACATAGGGTAAGGTTTGAGAACTGAACACACAGCTTCATCCAATTTGGAGAGAGCCCTATGAGCCACACATAATATATTTCATAAGAACCTTCATGGTCTGGATCTAAGAACAAATTCACAATGGCTAGCTTTCCAGTTATTACCAAAGGCACCCCTTCTCAGACTTGTTCAGTCTCAGACATCCCTGCGATCCCTGTATAATACTCCTACGATGGTAACGGCAGTAGCAGGAGGCAGGGAGACTGTTCATTCTTTAGCTCTCTAGTTAATCCCTCTCTCCTTGGCCATATGGCCTATACAAGCACACTGAGCAGGTGCAAATGCACACATGCACATATACCGAATGTGTGTTCAACAAGCCAAATGCACATATTTACATGCAGAAAACTTCCTTTCTTTCTCCACTATGATCACCACTATCTCTACATGTCAACCTCTAAGTTACAATTGGACAAACCTCTGCTGGTGATACAGGGAAGGTCCCTATAGATCAGCAATGTTTTGTCATGCACCAACATTTTAACACTTTGGGTAACTGAAAATGCTCAAGGGCATCATTCCTGATTGAGGCAGAGGTCTAGGGAAATCAAAGTCCCTAGTTGGGAGAGTCCCTGAGATCCACTCACCTTGCTTGACAAAAAGGAACCACCTTGTTCATGTGGTAAAGATCACATAAAGGTTTGGGGAAAGTCTTCCTTAGCGCTTCCCTAAGGCAAGGTCTGATGACAAAGAAGAAGAGGAGTGGGGTGGTTGGTTGTTGGCAACACACTCATAATAAAAGCTATGGGCAGAGGCCAAAGGTTGCTCTCCCTATGTATCAGAGTCAGAAACTGCAGATCAGGGCACTTCTACAAGAATTCCCCCCCCCCTTTTTTCCATTTCATTATTTCTTCTCTGTTTTACTGTGGTCAAAAGAAATGAAATCCTTAAAATGAAGTGTCTGTGTGCATATCTTGGTAGTAGCAAAGAGAGGTTAGCTTGGGAGACCAAGGTTAGTATGCAGGTCCAAGAACCCTAAGAAATGCAAAGGGGGCTGCTGGGACAGGGGCACAAAGAGGAGATGAGATGCTGAGGCTCCAGGCGACCTTTGGCCAAGGTGTTGGCTTTGCTAGCATCTCCTTTTCTTGACACCCAGGGAAGCCAACTGTGAAAGTGAGAAATGCATGGTCTTTGGCATTCAGCTCTTCTTTTTTAGACTAAGTTCCCAAGATTCAAGAAGAGAAAGGTTTAAAACTGGTGCATACTATGAGGTCCTAAATTTAGAGGAGTCCAATACTAGGAAAATCAAGTTTGGGAAAAACAACTAAGAACATACCTACTCCAAAAGCATTTTTCCTAAAGAACATTTCATCGCCCTCCAGGAAAGGGTAAGTAGTCCCTCTTGGAAGAATGTTTCTGTGGTCAAATCAGACTGGGAAAGTTGGGTTAATATGGTGTGTGTGAATACGTGTGTGTGTGTGTGTGTGTGTGTGTGTTTGTGTGTGTTTTGTTTTTTGTTTTTTGTTTACTGCTCTACATCTGAGAATTTGCTGTTGCCCATTATAAATCTCCAAGCATAGGTAGGGATATCATATGCACAGAAACTGTGCCCAAAGGCAAAAGAGCATTAACAGCATTAACAGAAGAATTACAGGTGTCAGTTGAGAACAATTTAAGGCAGACAACATTTCAGGATGCTGCCAGCATGTTTGGTTTTTGCTTTCTTCTTCTGAAGATAAGATGACCCAAATGACAGCCCTTCCTTTGCTCAAATACTTCACGTTTTAGTCTTTCTTCTTTATTTTATCCCTCAATTGAACAAACACCAATTGAGTATCTATGTGTAAATAACCTTGTTCCTGATTTAAAACAAAATCAAAATAAGGGCCCAAACACTTTCTCAAGGCAGACAGACATTTTCTTTTCTTAAAAACAAAACAAGCAAAAAACTGTATTCCATTTATTCCAAATACAATAGCTTATATTTAAATATATTGTTATGGTCTGAAAGTCTGTATCCCTCCAAAATTCTTATGGTGAAATTCCAACCCCCAAAAGTGGAGCCCTTAGGAACAGGATTAGTACTACTTATAAAGGGATTCCAGAAAACTCCCTAGCCCCTTCTACCATGTGATGACAAAGCAAGAAGACATTGGCTATGAACCAGAGAAAGGGCTCTCACCTGACCTTCCTGCTGCCATGATCTCAGACTTCCACCCTCCAGAATGGTGGGCAATTAACTGCTGTTTTTTTTTTTTTTTAATATGCAATTTGTGGTTTTGTGTTACAGCAGCTCAAGGGTCTAAGACAGATACAGTATGGGCTTGCTGAATGAATATTTTTACTCCAAATAATTCTACAAATATATTCTGATTCCTTCATTTGAGTTTGTGTAAAAATAACCAGTAAGGGAACAAAAAATCCATAGGTTAAAAAAGTGGCCTGACCATCACCAAGAAGGAAGTAAGCAATGTGGTTCAGAGGTTGGGCTTTGGCATTTGGCTTAGATCCTTGTCTATAAAATATTGATAATTATAGTATCTACTTTGTAGGATTAATATATGGGTTAAATAGAATGATATCAGTGAAACACATAATATATAGTGAGCCCTAAATAATGACAAACATTATTGATTGTGCATATCAACTTTAGTTTAAATGGGACTTTATTTCTCCTCCAAGAAAGTGATAGAAGGATAATGACATCATGAACAGTGAGGTTTTCTGAATTCAGTGGTACATTCTGAGTTTAAAAGTTATAATGATGCTGGAATAGTAGAGTCCCAGCAAGAACTGAGAAATTCTACGGACAAGAAGGGTCTCCTAACTTATAGCCCACTGCCCCTGAGAACTTGTGGTCAATGGGTCTGAAGTAATTAATACTTGCTTCAGCCTACTCACATTCTTCCTTGTTAAAATTCCGTAATTATTTTCAGTTGTACCAAAATGGCTATGGAAACAGAGAAACACAGAGAGTAACTATCTCCTATTTCTGTGGCAGGACTGGAAGTAAGTGGGCTTCCACTCCAAGTGGATTATGAACCAGTCCTGGAGCTCATTACAAATGAGATATAAGGCCTCAGTCCACATCTAATGAAAAAAATCCACATTTTAATAAAACTCTCAGGCAATTTACATGTTTACATTAATGTTTGGTGCACTTCCATTTCCCCTGCAGTTGGCAGGCCTGACCACTTCAAAAGCAGCCCGTAGATGCTGGGGAACCTGCCTCCACCAGGAAGGCCATTCTCAACCAGAAGGAAAGATAGATAGCATCAGACTTGCCTGCACAGAGACTTTCATTGATACTTAAGGAGGTCTGCCCATATACATATGAATTATGATTCTGTTAAACTTCTAGATTTGATCCATTTCCTTGTAACTAGCCTAGACCTGGGCTTCTTACTGGAAATAGGCATATATTATATCCCTAGCCTTTTCTCCCTGTTTTCTCACTGCCCAACATTCAATTTGATATGTGTCATTCATTGATGTTCTGTGCCCCCACAAGAAGCACATAGTACCCATATACTTATAGCATTTAGGCTTTCAGTTTTATAATTTCTATACACACTTCAAGATATACATAGTCAGCCAAACCCAGATGTGTCTACACCATGAAGAGAGTTTGCAGGGCTGTGGTTGAAGACTCACTGTAAATGCCCTCGCAAATGTTCAGAGTGCCTTTTATAATGGGCCTAACAGTTATTGGTATCAGCCAAAGGAAGGTTGACGTAGCAAAATAAGTGGTGTCTGGTCTGCCTTATAATAGGATTAGGGCATGGGCCAGTAGGTCTGACTGCTTCCTAATAGCTGCTCTGTTAGTAATCCTGAAGGCATCATCTGGAAACACTTTTGAGTCACTGCATTTATTTTGAAAAGTCTCTGATAGAAATGCTGGTAATCCTGGCCTCTGAGTACTATGTTTACATTGTACAACCAAATCAGTTTCTTGAGGTCATTTGGAAAATGTTACCATAACGCTTCCTATCTTTATAAAATGCTTCAAGATTTACCCAATGCTTTTGTGTACTTTCTCTCACGTGGTGTCCACCACAGCTCTGGGAGGTTGGCAGGACAAGTTTCACCCTGCCCACTGATGCTGAGCTTTACCTAGAGATGAAGAAACATAATAACCTAAGTAGGCTGGGGTTAGGTTAGTAACTTATCTTCGAGGGGTTACCTTTGCCCAGGGTCTTAAGGCTAGTAAATGCTGTAGGGCCAGAACCAAAGCCTAATTGCTTGATTCCTAAGTCAGATTCCTCTTGCCCACACTGTGCTGCTGCCCCCCAGATGATGATTCCACATACCACAGGGGGATGTCTAAATAGTCAAGATTCTGATCAAGAATTTCTGCATCATATTAATTGGGTCTTCTAATGACCTTCAGTTTGCCATCTCATTAGCCAGCTTATTATCCCTGAGCATTTTGCTTTTTTAGGAAGTTCAAATAAGTACAAATAGAAATGTCTATGTCCATGTGAGGTTTTGGGTTATTTAGAACAATCCTGGGTCTCTCCTAGAGAGGAGAGGGAGGGAACTGCCAAGTACGTGTGCTACTTTCAGAAAGCCAGGCAACAATTATCTTTCTTTAAATTCACTCATTCATTTTCTTGATAGGTGTTTTTGTTTAATATATGTTTTTGGAGCATCCACTAATTCCAGAATCTGTGTGCCATCTGGGTCAAATTCATTTATCAAGTGAGTATTGCTTTTTTAGATAGCCAGATCACACTATTGGCTTATATTGCTTGCAACAAGCTAAGAGCTCTGGGAAGGATTTAGAATCATTGATTTCAAGTCAGATATTCACAAACCTCTGCACATACAGGTGATTTAAGAAACATCAACATAAAGAGCTATTTTTTTTCCTCTTAAGTTTAACTGTAGGCCTATATTTCCCATCAAGATTGCTTTGAATTCTGTGTTTATTGAGTTCAATCTCTCTCCCAGCTCTTCGCCTCATGTAAATTTAATCAACACTACCTCCTTCCCACCTCCTTTTTACTCTCTTTAATCCAAATCATTAATAAAAATATTGAGCAAAACCAACAGAAGGAGAGAGCCCTGTGCCTATTCATGAGAGACTCCTCTCCACATACTTCCCAGGTAATTCATCAATATAAGTGCAACCTGAGAGCTTAAAGAAAGATCCACAGACAAACCAGGTGCAAACAAACAAACAAACACAAAAACAAAACAAAACGTGTGTGTGAAATAATGCCTTTAGTAAATCCTCTACAAGTTTAAACAAATTGTGCCATTTCAAAATCATCCAGCCTTTGAACTCAAGCATGATGCGTGACTCAGAAAACTTCCCTGTGTGCCACTACTGGCCTTTTTAATCATCATTTCTCTCTTGTGCTCTGGAGTGAAGGCTTTTACAGCTGTTCTAAAATATGTGTGTTCTCTTTTGGCACACATGGTAAGATAGGATGCTCTTGCCCCCTCTCAGTTGGGCACACTATTGTAACCTGCCTTGGCCAATAAAATGTGAATAAAAGAGTTGTTTGCCACTTTCAGAAGGAAGTTCTAGAAGCCAGTATCATTCACCATATTCCCTTCTCTCCTTGATTTTGGGAAATGCATGTCAAGAAGGACATGTAACTACACTGGGTCCCCGAGTGGCTATGCTGAACATAGCCCCGGCCAAACTATATTCGTCATGGAGTGTGAATGAGAAAATTATGATTGCATCAAGACGCTGAGATTTGGGGGGATACTGGTTACCTCAGATCATTTGTAATGATCAATAGCTTCTCCCCACTCATAAAAATATATCTGAATTCCTTTCCTGGTATTTAAGGTCTACTGTAATTTGACCTCAATGTATCCCTCAAATATCTTTACAACCACCACTCAGATATTATTATCTGCTTCTCTTAGGACCCCAACTCTTCTGAAAACTTCACCTGGAGATGTCACTTTGGTGGTCAAACAGTTGACCAGTTCAAGTTCTTCATCTTCACTCCTGCAGCCAAATATCACAGAACATCACAAGTGTATTCAAAATATGGTAATTCTTCTCCTCATCATCTCCTTTGGTCACTTATATAAATGCCTCAGGAACTGCTAACCAATGAGTTAGCAAAATACACCAAACCAGCTAGAAAGTTTCTTGATTAGTTAATGCACTCCATGCAGCATTGTTCTACACTGACTCAGAATTGTGTGAAAAGCATGATTTTTCTAGATATTCTTCCATTTTTAACTAACTCCTTAAGCAACATAATAAATACGTTTTATAATCCCAGAAGCAGTCTTTGACAAATTCCACGAGTTGTGATTCTATTCCCGTTCTAAGAAAGGGCTGTTATGTATAATGAACCAGACCCAATGGGTTGGATATTCCTAAAAGAGTGATTGGGAGTCAATCACAGATAAAAAAGGGGACTTTCTAACAATTAACGTTCCCCAACAAAGAAATATACTGCCTACAAAAGAATAAAAACAAACAAACAAACAAACAAAAAACTATTGTATGTACCCTGGGTTAATGAAAATGTCTAACAGAGGACACATCTATCCGAGATGTCAGAGAAACAGTTCTAGCACTGGGAGGTATTTCAACCAGATGAATAGGGCGCCTTTCTGCCTTCTGGTTCTGTGATTTTATTTCTCCTATTTTCCTATGTCTACCTATCATTTTTTCCTGCCATTCCCATCTGGCTTGCTCCTAAACCCCATTACAAACCATAGATTAAGGGCAAAGAAAGAGATCTTCATCTTGTCCTTGGAAATGTGAGTCCACCTTAGAAGGTATTTATAGATGTGATCCAAGGAAAGCCCAGGAGATTGGATTGGCACAGAGAGGAGAACCAGCAGAAATCTGCATGTAAACTCTCTTCTACAATTGTTCTCTTGTCTCACCAAGACACATCACCTCTCTGCAAGAAAGCCACAGAACTAGCATTTACTATTTTGAGATTATGATACACTTTTCATCCTACTGTTGGCATTCCTACATACCTCACAAAGTAATTTATTCTTGTAATACCTTGACAGGAATATTAAAAATTCATAAACTTATTGCCTTTTACCACAATGAAAACATACAGTGCAGATTTTGGTGAAGAAGTCTGGTATAATATAGGAAGTGAGAAGGAGCAAGGTCCCTTACTCTAAAGACACCACATTGTGTTATACAGATATAGAACTAAAAACTAGCATAGCTGGTGACTCTGACAGAGCTAAGAATGACTCTTCCATGTCTTGTATTTCCTCTCCAGAAAGGAAGAGAATTCAGGCACTATTTCTTCTTTAATGACTCTCTGACCTTGCCTTTCTCTCCAGACATTTAGCCAATACATTCAGATTGGCTACAGATACTTGGAATTTCCAGAACCCATATTCTGTCTGGTCCTAAGCCATGTGGGTAACCACTAAAAGTCCATTGGTTGTATTTCTCTTCTGTACATATCTGTGATCCACAACCTCAAAGGCTCATTCTCAGCTTGCTAGTGCGGGTGCAAAGCAAATTGTAGAAGTAGTTAATAGCACCTAGTATGTCAAATGGGTGTTTTGTCAACCAAATTCCTCTGTCCACATACATTCTGATTTGGGAATTTCAAAATACCAATCAAACTACTTTTAAAATTTCCAGTGTCTACTTGCAAGAGAAGATACTTTGTTACAGGTGGGACCTTAGGGTATACGTCAAGTCAAATTCTGCCAGTGACTGCACAGCCCTGATTTATTAATGCTAAAGAATTCCAGAGAATCAAGGCAAATCATGTCTTAAAAGGCCAAGTTCTAAGTATGTTTCTCACATGAGATCAAAAAGAAAGATGGGATTGAAAACCTGGACATTTCTTCAGTGATAGAAAAGTCAAAACACTTCCCCAAACAGAGAATCTATTCCCTCTCTTTTCTATAAGGTAGGAATAACCCCATAATAATTATAGTGCAATTAATCAGTAGCATGGGAAGTTACCTTCCTAGTGAAAAAACAAAACATAGCACACAGTCTGTTACAGCCCTCCACACACACCCTGCGCTGAAGTGATCTAAGATATTGGTTAGACCATCCAATTGTCTTCCAGGTGACACAGTGGAAACTCCATTGCTTAAAAGTGACTTCAAAGTAGAAGATAACATAGAAGAGGACAATTTGATGTTGGTAGAAAGACCATATTCTGGTCATCTAATAAAGATTCTCTCAATCTCTCTTTTTTCGCCCTTGTTTGGAAATAGAAATATTTTTTTGTAAAAAAAAAAAATTCATCTACCATTTTTGAATTTTAAAACACTCCTGGACCTAATCCAAATAGACTACTATCTTGTATGAAGTCACTGGCCTGTGAACTCACATGCCCAACGCTGACCCAAGAGCCTGAAAGTAACAAGCAATGGCCTCTGGACAATGGAAACAAGAGGCCATAAAGTCTTTCTGGCAAATCTTTTTAATTTCTTCTTTAGTCTGTAAGTTGTTTTGTGGGATTTTCTGTGTTTTATTTATTTGATGTTTCAATAAAACAATATGAAGTACATATTATGAGCTCTGCTATTACTGTATTGGTACTGGGGAAACAAAGTCATAGAAGCTAAGGCTGATTCTGTTGTGTCATTTATATAAATTTAAAAGAACACAAAACAAGAAAACAAAACTTCCAAAAACTTTGTGAACTATTAAAGACATCCCATTAATTCTCTAAAATTAATGAACTAGAACAAAATGGCATCAGGTTATAAAACATGACACAGAAAATAATTCCATTTGGTTTGATACTTAGACTAAATCTACAGACCAACCATCCACTGGAACCCTGAGGAGAAACGTATCTAAATTCCTACAGCCAGATCCCAAAAGAACAAAATATGAACATAGAGTTTCATAGAAACTTCATATATTCCCTGTCTTAGATCTGGTTGCAATCTTCACTTGTTACAGAAGGGATAGGAATGTGGAAGAAAGTATTGCAAGAAGGAGCAAAAAAAAGAGTGCATTTCTCTGATCATCAGATGACAGTGTTTGGTTAGTGCTTTTGTTTTTTCTTCCTTAACCATTTTCCATAAGGCTAGTTGACTTGTAATGTAGCAGGGGCCTAAAAGATTTTCAAGTGTGGACTTATTTTTTTTCTTCACTTTGAAAGGGCTTCCATACAGGTTAACTTGGCCATGTTGATGGTTTACAAAGGGGTGTGTGCATGTCTGCTTGTCTGTCTGCCGTCTCAGGGGAGTAGTGACTTGCATGAAGAGTAGAAAAAAGAGCAATGTGGTATCAAAAAATAAAGGGCAGTAGGAAACAGATTTGAGGGTGAATAAAGTTTCTCTGGTTCAAATAATTTTTTTTTCTTTTTCAAGTCAATTTTTAAAACAACTTATATCATGTCGTTGGGAAAGGTGAAATTCAGTGGAGTTTGATATTTTACAGGAAATGAACAAAGTGAGAAAGGAAAGAGGGAGGGAGGAGAGAATTTTCTTATCACAAGTTTCTGAAAGGAGCCATCCCCAGTGTTTATGGACTGCCACTTATCATTGGAGATACATACCATCAGATAATGAAAACAGCCCCCACATGTTTTAAAATCTCCCATTTAAAATTTAAATTCATTAGTTTATGAGCTGCTGGGAATTGACAGCTTTACACCCCAATCCTCCTTGCAATTTATGTAAAGCATGCCATAAAATGCAATAGGGGAGTATCTCCAAGAGAAAACACCAAACACAAATTGCTAAATAAAAATGCAGCTGAAGCCGATTTGCTGTGGGTCATATAACCGAGAATGTCGTTTTTATTAAGGGGAAGTTCTTAAGCATTTACTCCTCACCCAGCTATGCTTTTTTACCAACATTTAAAATATTAATGTACTGTTTTTATTGCTTCCCTCCTCTAAATGGTATTTGTGTTACTGGTCCCACACACACGAAATATGTCCCATGTATCTGCAATGTGGCAGGTGTTTCTTTTTGTGTAGCGGGAGGGTGTGTGAGCCTCCGAGTGGTTTCTTTCTGACAGTGTGTTTTCTCTAGACTGTCGTGTCCTGACTTTAGAAATTTTTAATTATATGACATCTTGATATATACCAGAAATTAGACTTCAGAAACACATGGAGCTTTGTATCTGATCTGTCCTCAATGTGGATATTTAGTTCCTGCTTTTACAATAAAGTTCACTAGGTCAGGACTGTGAGTTTAAGATGTTGTCAACAGGAGGGATAAAAGGTGAATGACAGAACCAGGTTTCCAAAGGAATGATATACTGCGGGGATCTCCACACATGTTCTCTCCAAATGGGGAAGCCCTGAACGCCTTTTACAGTTCATGTTTTCTGAATTATGTCCAAGAAAACTTTGCCTATTCTAACATCACCTTCTACAATGCCACCACGTTCAATACATCGGAGACAGGATGTGCAAGAAGCTGAATGATCGGGCCGCCACACTGGAACTTCCAGGCTAACGTGGAGCATTGAACTTACAAAGGCTCAATGACATGCAGGGCTCTTCTGAAATTATTTTAGGCAAACTCTGATTCCACAAGAAAAGGACTTTCTGTAGGCAGGGCCTGCTCTTCAACTTGGTATTCCCAGCACATGACAGAGTTTCTAGCTCATTGGAGGTGCTCACATGGCCTCCAGGAGATTTTTTTTTTTTTTTCCCTCTGCATGGAACAGCCATACCAGCCACACCACCCTGGCCTGGGTGAGCACTGTCCTTATAATACTTCACCGACCTCCTCCTCCCTCTTTTACATTGCTTTTCCCATTTTGCCTTACACTGTAGCCATGTTTTCTTCTCTTCAAAAGTATGTGTCAGGTGGGAGCAGACACTATCTTTTATATTTTCAAGGATCTCCATAGACCTTTGTACAAAGAACAATAATCATGTGGTGGGGAGTAGGGTGTGGCTGCAGGGGAGTTTTTGGATAATCCATCAAGCCAACTAGCACACTCACCAGCACCTCAGACAGCATGGGACACAGAGCAGACACTCAGTAAATATTAGTTAATTGAGAAGGTATACTTTTTAAAAACATTACTTATTTTGATGGGGTAAGAAGGGCAGAGAGAGAGAGAGAAGAGAGAAGAGAGAGAGAGAGAGAGAGAGAGAGAGAGAGAGAATTGTAAGCAGGCTCCATGGTCAGCGTGTGGAACCCAGCACTAAGCTCTATGTGGGGCTCAATCTCACAACCATGAGATCATGACCTGAACCAAAATCAAGAGTTGGATACTTAACCAACTTAGCCACACAGTGCCTCAAGTATACTTTCCGTTGTAAATGTTCTTGAAGGCAGCGACTGAATCTTAATTTCTTTGCATCAGTGAGGGAGATCATCCCTGGCAGTGCTCCTTTCGGAGGAGAAATCAAATAGGACTCACAGTTCTTGTAAAACTTAAAGAAAACCATGCCATTCCCTTAGCTTGTGTCTAGGACAAGATAAAAGGAAAGGAGAAACATGGAAGACAGGACAGGCTTCACAAAGCACACAGGATAAGGGTAAGCACCAAATGCCCCTGGCAAAACAAAACACACACTAAAAACAAAAAGCAAACAAAATAAAAAGGCAACACCACATGGAGCCGGAAGATGTTTGCTAGATATTACAAAGAACCAGCCAGGACCAACCCCCAAAATGTCCCACGGACTCATTCCTACCACCACTACTCCATTACTTTAGCAATTCCCTAACTGGTCTCCCTGCTCATTCTTGACCCCTTTAATTGATACACTACACTGAGGCTAGCATGACTGTTCTAAACTATAATTAAGTCATGCCATTCTCCTGCCTAAAATCCTTCATTTACACCCAACAGAAAATAGGCCAAAACACAACATCCTTCATCACAAGACCCACACTCACTTTTCTGCTCCTCACTGGCCACCTTCCACACATCTGCATTCTTCACCTTAGACACAGGAACCATCCTGTCATGACTCTGCACCTGCTGTTCCCTTTACCTAGAGCATCTATACTCCTTCTCTTCCCAATACTCAGATCAAACCTTGCCCCATCCCAAGGACCTTCAATGGTCCTCCTAGTTGAACCCCTACATGGCAGCCATTTTCCAGTTAGTCTATTTGTCAAAACTGTAAATGTGTTGTGGTTACAAAGTTGTCTTTGATCTCTGTAGGCTGTGTACCCAACCCTTGACCTAGATTCTAGTCAGTGCTTAATATATGGTTGAATCAATGAGTGAGTGAATGAAAAAGTATGTCTATTTAACAGTGAATAGATTCACGTGCAATGCAGTTATGTCTCTGGGTATCTTTGTTTTGTGACAACTGAAATCTCTCCCTACCTTTTACTATTTCAATCATCATTTTTAAAATTTTTTTAACGTTTTATTTATTTTTGAGACAGAGAGAGACAGAGCATGAACAGGGGAGGGGCAGAGAGAGAGGGAGACACAGAATCAGAAGCAGGCTCCAGGCTCCAAGCCATCAGCCCGGAGCCCGACGCGGGGCTCGAACTCACGGACTGCGAGATCGTGACCTGAGCTGAAGTCGGACGCTTAACCGACTGAGCCACCCAGGTGCCCCTCAATCATCATTTTTAATTTTTTTTTTTTGACAAAATTCAGCACTCTTTCTTAATAAAAACCCTTGAGAAAGTCGGGATAGAAGGAACATACTTAAACATCATAAAAGCCATTTATGAAAAGCCCACAGCTAACATCATCCTCAATGGGGAAAAACTGAGAGCTTTTTCCCTGAGATCAGGAACATGACAGGGATGCCCACTCTCACCGCTGTTGTTTAACATAGTGTTGGAAGTTCTAGCATCAGCAATCAGACAACAAAAGGAAATCAAAGGCATCAAAATTGGCAAAGATGAAGTCAAGCTTTCACTTTTTGCAGATGACATGATACTATACATGGAAAATCCGATAGACTCCACCAAAAGTCTGCTAGAACTGATATATGAATTTAGCAAAGTTGCAGGATACAAAATCAATGTACAGAAATCAGTTGCATTCTTATACACTAACAATGAAGCAACAGAGAGACAAATAAAGAAACTGATCCCATTCACAATTGCACCAAGAAGCATAAAATACCTAGGAATAAATCTAACCAAAGATGTAAAAGATCTGTATGCTGAAAACTATAGAAAGCTTATGAAGGGAATTGAAGAAGATATAAAGAAATGGAAAGACATTCCCTGCTCATGGATTAGAAGAATAAATATTGTCAAAATGTCAATACTACCCAAAGCTATCAACACATTCAATGCAATCCCAATCAAAATTGCACCAGCATTCTTCTCGAAACTAGAACAAGCAATCCTAAAATTCATATGGAACCATAAAAGGCCCTGAATAGCCAAAGCAATTTTGAAGAAGACCAAAGCAGGAGGCATCACAATCCCAGACTTTAGCCTCTACTACAAAGCTGTAATCATCAAGACAGCATGGTATTGGCACAAAAACAGACACATAGACCAACGGAATAGAATAGAAACCCCAGAAATAGACCCACAAACGTATGGCCAACTCATCTTTGACAAAGCAGGAAAGAACATCCAATAGAAAAAACACAGTCTCTTTAACAAATGGTGCTGGGAGAACTGGACAGCAACATGCAGAAGGTTGAAACTAGACCACTTTCTCACACCATTCACAAAAATAAACTCAAAATGGATAAAGGACCTGAATGTGAGACAGGAAACCATCAAAACCCTAGAGGAGAAAGCAGGAAAAGACCTCTCTGACCTCAGCCGTAGCAATCTCTTACTCGACACATCCCCAAAGGCAAGGGAATTAAAAGCAAAACTGAATTACTGGGACCTTATGAAGATAAAAAGCTTCTGCACAGCAAAGGAAACAACCAACAAAACTAAAAGGCAACCAACGGAATGGGAAAAGATATTTGCAAATGACATATCGGACAAAGGGCTAGTATCCAAAATCTAAAGAGCTCACCAAACTCCACACCCAAAAAACAAATAACCCAGTGAAGAAATGGGCAGAAAACATGAATAGACACTTCTCTAAAAAAGACATCCAGATGGCCAACAGGCACATGAAAAGATGCTCAACGTTGCTCCTTATCAGGGAAATACAAATCAAAACCACACTCAGATATCACCTCACGCCAGTCAGAGTGGCCAAAATGAACAAATCAGGAGACTATAGATGCTGGAGAGGATGTGGAGAAACGGGAACCCTCTTGCACTGTTGGTGGGAATGCTAATTGGTGCAACCACTCTGGAAAACAGTGTGGAGGTTCCTCAGAAAATTCAAAATAGACCTACCCTATGACCCAGCAGTAGCACTGCTAGGAATTTACCCAAGGGATACAGGAGTACTGATGCATAGGGGCACTTGTACCCCAATGTTTACAGCAGCACTCTCAACAATAGCCAAATTATGGAAAGAGCCTAAATGTCCATCAACTGATGAATGGATAAAGAAATTGTGGTTTATATCCACAATGGAGTACTACAGGGCAATGAGAAAGAACGAAATATGGCCCTTTGTAGCAACATGGATGGAAGTGGAGAGTGTGATGCTAAGTGAAATAAGCCATACAGAGAAAGACAGATACCATATGTTTTCACTCTTATGTGGATCCTGAGAAACTTAACAGAAACCCATGGGGAGGGGAAGAAAAAAAAAAAAAAGTTTAGAGTGGGAGAGAGCCAAAGCATAAGAGACTCTTAAAAACTGAGAACAAACTGAGGGTTGATGGGGGGTGGGAGGGAGGGGAGGGTGGGTGATGGGTATTGAGGAGGGCACATTTTGGGATGAGCACTGGGTGTTGTATGGAAACCATTTTGACAATAAATTTCATATATTGAAAAAAAAATAAAAAAATAATTTTTTAAATTTTTATTTTATTTTTTACATTTATTTTTTATAGAGAGAGACAGAGCACAAGTCGGGGAGGGGCAGAGAGAGAAGGAGACAGAATCTGAAGCAGGTTCCAAGCTGTCAGCACAGAGCCCCATGAGGGGCTCGAACTCACAAACCGTGAGATCATGACTTGAGCTGAAGTCGGACGCTTAACCGACTGAGCCACCCAGGCACCACTTCAATCATCATTTTTAAATCATCATTTTATATATAATATATAAGATATAAGATATATACTGTGTTAAGCAAGCATTCATTTTAAGTGTACATTCAAAGAGTTTTGAAAATTTTATATGCCTTTGTAACTACCATCATAATCAGGATACAGACTGTTTCCATCACCCAAAACGTTCCCTTGCGCTCCACCTCCATGCTCCTCTCATTCTTGCTGCCAGACAATCACTAATTTAACTTCTGTCACTATATTTTCATTTGGGTTTTTTTTTTTAAATAATCTTCTTTACATAGAATCATACAGTATGCATTCTGAGGTGGGCTTGTGTAGCTCAGCAGAATGCTGAGATTCATCTGTTTAGTTGTTTTTGTTTTTGTGGTTTTTTTGAGAGAGAGAGAGAGAGAGAGACAGAGAGAGAGAGAAAGTGAAGGAGAGGGGCAGAGGGGGAGAGAGAGAGAGAGAGAGAGGTGGAGGGACGGAGGGAGGGAGGGAGAGAATCTTAAGCAGGCTCCATGCTCAGCATGGGAGTCGATCCCAAGACCCTGGGATCATGACCTGAGCCAAAACCAATAGTTGGACCCTCAACTGACTGAGCCATCCAGGCACACTGAATAGTATTCCATCAGATGCACACATCATGCATATTTGTTGACAGACATATAGGTTGTTTCCAGTTTGGAGCTAGTTTATATAAAGATGATATGAAAATTAATATATAAGTATTGGTATCAACATAGTTTTCATTTCACTTAAGTAAAATACTGGAAGTATCACTGTTGGGTTGTATGGTAAGTATATGTTAACAAAGAAACTGCCAAACTGTTTTCTGAGGTGGCTGTACAATTTTACATTGTCTTCAGAAATGTATGAGCATTTATTCTGTTATTCTCTGTCTTTTCTAACACTTGGCATCATCAAGCTTTTTAATTTCAGCCATTTTAGTAGATCTCTAATTTTTTAAAGCATCCCTTACTTAGCAACTGTTTCCTTGTTGTGAATTCTAGAACCTAGAGGAGTTGTATACTTCCCTTAGGAGAGAATGTTAACTTGGTTGTAAGACTCTTTGGCTATTGAGTAGGATGCCAAGATAAATAGGACTCAAGACACAAATGATGAAAGGTAGGGACAAAGTCAGACCCAAGTGGACAAGTCCACAGAGAACATGTATTTAGAGAAAAAAAAAATAAAAGAATGTGACTTAGAATTCAGTTTAAGGCTGAGAAGTTCACAGTTATGTTGAGGAAAAGAAAACTCATGTTTTCCTGGGAGCCCACCTCTATTCCCCAGATTGGCATAGGCCTGAGCACTGAAGACGTCCTCAGTAAATACTGGCTGATTTCCTTTTTAAGGATGGGGAGTACTTTGTGGCATTGATGTCGTTTTATGTTATTTTTTAAAATTTATAGGGGCGTCTGGGTGGCTCAGTCGGTTAAGCCTCCAACTTCAGCTCAGGTCACGATCTCACGGTCTGTGAGTTCGAGCCCCGCGTCGGGGTCTGGGCTGACAGCTCAGAGCCTGGAGCCTGCTTTGGATTCTGTGTCTCCCTCTCTCTCTGCCCCTCCCCCATTGATGCTCTGTCTCTGTCTCAAAAATAAATAAACGTTAATTTTTTTTTTTAATAAAATTTATTTCTTTAAATTCAAGTTAGTTAACACACAGTGTAGTATTGATTTCAGGAGCAGAACCCAGTTTCATCACTTACATGTAATATCCAGTGCTCAATCCCAACAAGTGCCCTCCTTAATGTCCATCACCCATTTAGCCCATCCCCCCCACCCACCTCCCCTCCAGCAACTCTTTTTGTTCTTTGTATTTAAGAGTCCCTTATGGTTTGCCTCCCTCTCTGTTTTTGTCTTATTTTTGCTTCCCTTCCCCTATGTTCATCTGCTTTGTTTCCTAAATTCCACACGAGTGAAATCATATGATATTTGTCTTTCTTTGACTGACTTATTTTGCTTAGCATAATACACTCTAGTTCTATCCACATTGCAAAAGTCAAGATTTAATTTTCATCACCAAGTTATATTCCATCATATATATATATATATATATATATATATATATATATATATATACCACATCTTCTTTATTCATCAGTCAATGGACATTCAGGCTCTTTCCATAATTTGGCTATTGTTGATAGTGCTATATAAACATTGGGGTGCACGTGCCCCTTTAAATCAGCACTCCTGTACCCTTTGGATAAATACCTAGTAGTGCTAGGTATTGTTGGGTCATAGGGTAGTTCTATTTTTAATTTTGTGAGGAGCCTCCACACTGTTTTGCAGAGTGGCTGAACCAGTTTGCACTCCCATCTACAGTGCAAAAGGGTCCCCCTTTCTCTGCATCCTCGCCAACATCTGTTGTTTCCTGAGTCGTTAATTTTAGCCATTCTGACAGGTGCGAGGTGGTATCTCATCATGGTTTTGATTTGTATTTAACTGATAATGAGTGATGTTGAGCATTTTTTCATATGTCTGTTAGCCATTTGGATTCTGGAGGTTCTTTGGAAAGTGTCTATTCGTGTCTTCTGCCCATTTCTTCACTGGATTATTTGGGGTTTTTTTGAGTGTTGAGCTTGATAAGTTCTTTATAGATTTTGGATACTAACCCTTTATACAATATGCCATTTGCAAAAATGATGTCATTTTAAATGAAGGCTTGATAATTTCTTATCAGAAAGACAGACATAATAAGGAAACACATAAATTCTTGTATGTATTTCTTATTGTTACTAAGTAAGCCATAAGCTAATGGGAAGCAAAGTACTGAAACTACCTAGGGCCCTTTTCCTTATAGTGTCTCCAGCCATACAATGTACATAATTGGTGATGAGTAAACACTGTACAGTATGTTTAGAATGTTGTTTAGAATGTTTAGAATGTTGGCCTAACACAGAGGTAGATCCAGCAGAAAATAGTTTGTACATATTATTTTTATAGTAGTCAATTTCTTGAGAGCTCAGTGTTATATACACTTTGCTAAGCAAGTTGTATGTAGTATGTCATTTAATCCTATACAAGCTTAGGAGGTAAACACTATTATCACCTTCATTTTTCCCTGGAGGAAAATGAGACAGAGAGAGTAAAGTAAATGGCCAAAAGTGAAAAGGAGAGTAAGTTGGGAAGTCCAGACCAGAGTTTAGATCCAAGTGACTCCAAAACTCTTGCTCTCAACTGTTATACTCTGAGCCGAGACAAAGTGCATTATCAGAAGTCACCCAGCTTTATCAACCTGCATGTTGTCGAGATATCTACCATTAGACATTACTCCTTTGGTAGCAACTGTAGGATGTTATTATCCATCAGTAACACGGAGCCATAGGTAACTCTCATCATTAACACTAGTTACTATCTTGGATGGTACAAAATGGGCATTTTAGGAGCAGAGATATATGGAAAATACAGGAAAAGCATATGTATGTTTATGTACCTACCTCAGTAACCTCATAGGGCAGGCAAGGAGCAGAATGAAGGAGACAGAAGTGCAAAACCAAAAAGAGAGAGAGAAAAGGAAAGGTATATAGATGAGATGGTGGAAAAGAATCAAGGACACAGTGGTTTTGACGGACTCTCCTGGAAAATGACATTCTCTATACAATCTTATAGCAATAGCACAGATTTTTGCAAGGACTTCAGATCTAGGCTCATGTATGGTTCAGCCAGGATCTGGTAGATATCTGGTAAAATATGTGTGAGGCGTGGTATCTAATGTGAACATTGGAGACACACAATTTACAAGATTATTTTGGGGATTCCACATGATGAGCATCTCATAAACCGCTTGCCACTGATTATTCAATAAACCTCATCTTGTTGCCTTTTCCCCCCGCCCCCGGACCTTTAGGATCAAGCAGCCTTTATTGCACAGGTGGTCACAGAGGCGGAAGAAGCCAAAGGCCATGTCCTGCACAGTGCAACTGCCTCAGAAGTGCAGGAGGCAGGTTGTTTGATCCCATTCTGCTCTTAGAACACATCGTGCTGTTCAAAGGCTCCCCCACCACACTCCACACATGCACACAGACACACAATGAGGAACGTGGGAGTCACATTGTCATTGTGCCACCTTCTCGAGCTCACCTACTCTTTGCAAGAGAATGTCAAGATTTTAAATAGCATTTTACTTACATCATTTGAAACGGGAAATGCCATTCATCATCAAGCTACTATCTGTTTAAATACTTTGTGCATGGTGATTTGGTATGGTTGATACCTGTAATTAATGAGATGGGGTCTGTGATTTACCTCAAAACAAGTTTTCTTTAGGAGCCCCATATGATGGAGTGCTCTTTGCATAATATGCTTCCTTAATGAGCACAATTGTTTTTTGACCAAAATGTTATCTGCAAGCTTACCCATTAATCACATTGTTAAATACATACCAAATAAATAATTGTGTAAATAAATATTTTTTAATCTGGATGAAATCTCTTCTTCCTAACATTATTCTCAAAAATCATTTGATGATTCCCCAGCTCAACCACTGACTCAGTAGAGCTAAGAATCCAAACCAGGTTTGGGGGCAAAGAGCTATGGGTTCCATCACTACAGATCTGTAGGGTGACGTTAGAAACATTAGGCTACCTGCAGAAAAACATTTGAACCGGGGTTGTGGTAAATCATAGGAAAAGCTCATGATGACAAGAAGCTATTAAATATAATGTTTTAGAAGAAATTTTAGTGACATTGAGAAATGCTTAATAGATTATTGTGAAAGCTATAAAACACCATATATGGCATGACTCCCATCCTGTAAGAGTGTATATGTGTGAGATGCCTATTATATAAACCAAAGATGCCCTCTGTGTATTGACTCCTAAGATGTATAATTTTTTACTATAGGCTGAGACACATTTTTACACATAAAATTATTTTAATAAGCAGATTTTTACCCACTTAGAGATTGCCTACTTTGCATTCCCCTGAAGCTGCACTCAACATCTGTAGCATAGATAAAATAAGTCCAGGGCTATAAAGACCCCAAGCTACTGCTGCCCTTCAGAGCTTTCTCTAAGTGGTTTTTGTTTTTGTTTTTGTTTAGAGAGAGATAAAGCACAAGGTGGGGGGGGGGGGTGGAGGCAGAGGGAGAGAGACAGAGAATCCCAAGCAGGCTCTAAGATTAGTGCAGAGCCTGACATGGCAGACACCGGGCTTGATTCCACGACCCTGGGAGCCTGACATGAGCAGAAATCAAGGGCTGGATGGACCCTCAACCGACAGAGCCAACCAGGTACCCCTCTTTTTAAGCGGTTTTTTTTTTTAAAGTAATCTCTACACCCAACATGAGGTTGTTTTCCACTCTGGAAAACAGTGCGGAGGTTCCTCAAAAAATTAAAAATAGATCTACCCTATGACCCAGCAATAGCACTGCTAGGAATTTACCCAAGGGATACAGGATGGCTGATGCATGCATAGGGACACTTGTACCCCAATGTTTATAGCAGCACTTTCAACAATAGCCAAATTATGGAAAGAGCCTAAATGTCCATCAACTGATGAATGGGTAAAGAAATTGTGGTTTATATACACAATGGAATACTATTGGCAATGAGAAGAATGGCATAGAATAATACGGCGATGAGAAAGAATGAAATATGGCCTTTTGTAGCAACGTGTTTGGAACTGGAGAGTGTTATGCTAAGTGAAATAAGTCAGGCAGAGAAAGACAGATGCCATATGTTTTTACTCTTATGTGGATCCTGAGAAACTTAACAGAAGACCATGGGGGAGGGGAAGGAAAAAAAAAAGAGAGGGAGGGAGCCAAACCATAAGAGACTCTTAAAAACTGAGAATCAATTGAGGGTTGATGGGAGGTGGGAGAGATGGGAGGGTGGGTGATGGGCACTGAGGAGGGCACCAGTTGGGATGAGCACTGGGTGTTGTATGGAAACCAATTTGACAATAAATTTCATATAAAAACAAAACAAAAACCAAAAAACAAACAAACAAACAAAAAACAAAGGGGCCAGCCAAGCACCCCATGCCCTTCACAGCTTTCTGACCCAGAGACTCCCCCCATGCTGTTGAGCCACATCACTTAGATCCCTCTTTTCCTCAAAGGTCCCATGCCCTCCTCCTCTTCATACTTGCTGCCTCCAGGCATTAGCCTCTGAACAAATGCCTGCCCTGAGGGACATGACCAGGCAAGCCTGTCCTTGGAGAGCCCAACCAGGCCAGTGTGTGCTGCTGCCACCTTGTGGTCATGTCTTTTTTCCTTCGCTTAGCCCCCAAATCCCTTGGATCTCTGAAAATGTCACCTTAGGTCTCTTATCTCCAGGAGGTCTAGAGAATACTGGCTGCAATATCATATCACCAACCCACATTTCTACAAATATTTTCAGTGCTTACGATGTGATTTTTACCTTTGTAGGAAGCTTCTGGCTTCTACTCATGATTGCTTCACTTCAATTGATTCAAATGTGAAAATCAGTCTTCTTGCCTTCATTTCTACATAAAAATATACTCATACAACACATTTGTGCAACAGACGTAACTGGAGGTTTGATGCTGAGTTGGAGGATGTTTTACAATAAGATCCAAGTGAACACCGAGCTCTGCTGTTCTTGGAAGTATTTTCTAGAAGCCCTCCCACCACAAGCTCCTCTCTGGCCCCTTACCCTTCCTATTTCCTCACAGATTCTCTCTCTTCACTATCTCTTCTCCCCCCCTCACTCCCCGTATCAGCCCCCAATAACATGGTGGTCACAGGCAATTTTAGCAGGAAGGGGTGGGGCCAGCATTGTGCCAGAGTTTTAGATTGATAGAAAAGAGATGAGTGGGTTCCCAATAGCATCTATCATCTTGGAGATACTTTTTATTTATTTACAATAAGCATTCTGGGTTTTGAGAGATGTGTGATAGGAGAAGAGACACAGAATCTTAGAGCCAAATATGCTACCCAAAAGATAAGACAAATAAAACTAATAAACAATACAGAGCAGCAGGGTACCCAAGAAGGCACTTTTCAAAGCTTACAACACTGCAGAAATTCTGGGGAAAAGTGAGCTTGAGTGCCCAGGAACCTGGTACCTGGCAGAGGGGAAGCAGAGCTTGAAACTCTGTTAGGGGGATGCTGTGGGGGAGGGGCCATGGGAAGAGAAGGGAAAGGTAGAATGACATTTTAGAGGAGGAATGTGATCTGTGCAGTCGCCAATGTGAGAAGTCTGGGGAATTCTGACTAGCCCAATTTGCCTGGAAAAACGGTGGGAGGAATGAAAAGTAGGCTCTTATAAGAGAGCCAGATGGAGCTAGATTAGGGAGAGATTAAGATACCAGGCTAAGGTTCTGCACTATACTTTAAGTCAGAGTTTCTCTAATTGAGAATATGTGAAGCCCTCTGTGTCTCTCTATAGACTTCAGTTTAAGAAGCATTGCATGACTTGGAAAAGGATCAAAATCTGCCAATACATTAGATTCCCTTGCCAGGGCATTTGGAACTCTTTCTTTTCTCCTGAGTCTTAGTCTGTCTCTTTCTTTCTCTTTCTCTGTCTCTCTCTCTCATACACACACACACACACACACACACACACACACACACACACACACATAAAACTTTGCTTTGCAGGAGCCTCACTTCACTATTTTCATTTGGAAGTTTTGCCTAAATCCAAGAATCCCTTTGTCTTATTTCTAAATCACAGCTCACATGTACTACCACCTTTGAGACTAAGTGTTCAATCATTCAACAACCAGCCCCACGACCCCTGCCATTGTTCCCATCTACTACCAAGTAGTATGTATAAGCCTGAGCAGCATTTGAGAAAAGAATCTTCCCTTCCCTCCATCCCAGTCTCTCATCTCCCAGACTAAGTGCAAGCTGGGACCCTGCTCAGAGTTATTGAATGGAAGGGCCAGTAATGACTTATCAGTCTGGGTGAGAGAAGTCTATTACCTGCCAACCATACATCAAGTGGTTTTCATCTCAGGTCCACACACCATGGCAGGAAGCCCACAGCGGGAGCAGAGCAGTAAATTCTCTCCAGGGTTAATAAAACTTTGTAGTGGGCAACAACGACAGACAAGGTCTTGATTGCAACATGTGAGGTGGCAATTTCTGAATGAGTAACCAAATCTATATTTCAAAGTAAAAACTTAGAGATGCTTTCAAAGGAAGGCATTCAACAGAGCAGGATTCTACAATTGAAAGCACAAAATTGGGGGGTGGTACTTTTCACCAGAATATTATTTACCATCTCACTGTCCCCGCTTGTTACATTTCTTCCATCTAATGTGTTTGGTCCTATAGTTTTTCAAAGAAGGTGGGGTCCATTTTTCCTTTCTGTGACTCATCACCAGCTGGATCACAGTAGCAATGAGGCAAATACAAAAGTTGCTATACAGAAAGGTTCAAGGTTGGGGATGAAATGATGTGAAGTTCCTTGTAGTAGGTTGAATAATGGCCTCCAAAGCTATCAGATCCTAATCCCTCGAACCTGAAAACATTACATTATTTGGAAAAAGAGTCTTTGCAGATATGATTAAGTTAAGGATTTGGACATAGGGGGCTTATCCTGTATTATCTGGTTGGGCCCTAAAAGCAATCACATGTATCCTTATAAGGAAGGCAGAGGAAGGAAGAAGCAACAAAGAGAGAAAGGAGAGGGCAATGTGACCATGGGGACAGAGATTGGAGTGATCTGGACAAAGAATGCCAGCAGCCACCAGAGGTGAAGAGATGAGGAACAGACTGTCACCTAGAACATTTAGAAAGAGTATAAGCAGGCTGATATCTAGATTTTGGCACACTGAAACTGATTTTGGATTTCTAGACTCTCAAACTATTAAGGAATAAATTTTTGTTACTTTAAGGAATCAAGTGTGTGGTAATTCGTTACAGAAGCACAGAAAACTAATACATTCCCCAGACACGATCCCCTTATATAGGATACTCTTGGAAAATACCCAGGAAGTATTTCTGCCTGGGCATCACACCATCGGTTGTAGAGTAGACTTAAATACAAAACTGCCTTATTTGGAGGACTGGAGTGCCCATCTCAATTTTACTGGAAAGTCAGAGCAAATTATAATAGGCTTACTCATAGCTCCAAAGGGTTAAACAAGCCTGTGGCTAAATCACCCATCACTCCACGAATTCTGGCTCATTCTACCTGCCACTAGCTAAGGGCATAGGGACTACGTCTCATAGAAGAACATGAGAGATGTTGATGGTGATGCTTTGATAACAACTGCCAGATTTCTGAACCTAGGAGAGGGTTCTGACTGGCCATTCACCATTTCCTGTGGTCTCCTTTCCCCAACTCCCACTCCCCAACTCCAAAGTTTAAAAAAAAAAGTTTAAAATGAATAGTCAAAAACCTCAGTATCAAATAAAAATGAATTGTAATTTGGCAATAGCCTCCAATCATATACTTGTGCTTTCAGCATCAAAGACGACGTGGGCTATTTTAATAAACAGTAAGATGAAAAGCAGCGAGCCAACAAAGCGTGACAGGATTAGAAAAAAATCACAGCAATGTGCAAGGAGTTGCAATTATATTTCCAGTTAAAGAGAGACGGAGGAAGTTCAACTCCATTTTCAGCAATTTGCATGTTTCCCACAAAGAGCTTTGCTCTAGTTAATGGCCAAGATGATAAAGAGGAAAAGCACAACCTCCCAGTTACCTAGTGCCATTCCCTGCGGGGTCTCTAGGTACTTCAAAGCACTTATCACACTCAATTCTGTGGCTTCTCTTCCAGAAAATGGCCTCCAGGACTGTGCCTGCAAGCAGCATTGTGAGGCTCTCTTTGGTAATCCTCAGCTTCTGCCTTCTGAATCTTTCTCCCTTCTCTTTCTCTGTCTTTCCATCAAGCCAGTGCTTCTATGCATGCCCTCCCTCCACACACCAGAACAGCTGTATTAGCTGTCTATTGTTGCATAACAAATCACCCTGGAACCTACAGGCTTGGGGCAACAACAAACATTTACTATCTCTTACAGTTTCTGTGGGTCAGAAACTGGAGAGCAGCCAAGCTGAGTCCTTGCGGCTTGTGGTCCCTCAGGAGGCTGTAGTCGTCTCAAGGCTTGAGTGTAGCTGGAGTGTCCACTTCCAAGTAGGCTCACTCACAGGGTTGGCAGGTTTGTACTTGCTCTCAATAAGAGGCCTCGGGTTCTTGACACATGGAAGTCTCCATATGTTTGCTTCAGTAGCTTCATGACCAGGCAGCTGGCTTTCCCGAGAGTGAATGATCCAAGAGAGTAAGGTGGAAGCTGCAACGGCTTCTAAGTCTTAACCTCAGAAATCATGTTTCATTTCCATTCTATCCTTTTGGTTACACAGATCAGCTCCATTCATGCAAGAGGAATTTTACACAAGAGTCTGGTTATCATAAGGCAAGGATTATTGGAGGCCATCCTGCATACTAGCTACAATAGCTTTTCCCTTAAATCATAGTGGGGATACTAGTCACTATGCCTCTGCAGAGAATAGGAACAAGTTTAGGCATAGTCATTCTCTCTTATCCTCAAGAAACACATGGCTTTAGCCAATCTTTAAGTTATATGGAGGATTTGGAAGTTATTTGGGGGAGGGAGTTTTATGAATTTATATCCTGTAGGCAACTGCCCATTCCTCAGGTGGACAAACAGAGCTATGACAGGTCGGCAACATTTATTTTTTTCTGGAATGATAACGAAGATGAGGATGACAGCTAATGCTTTGTGAGCTCTATGGCATACATCATTTTATTTAAATCTTACCCTATCAGGGCATCTGAGTGGCTCAGCTGGTTGAGTGTTCACTTTGGCTCAGATCATGATCTCACAGTTCATGAGTTCTAGCCCCACAACAGACTCTGCTAACAGGTCAGAGCCTGGAGCCTATTTCAGATTCTGTGTCTCCCTCTCTCTGCCCCTCCCCTACTTTCTCTCTCTCTCAAAAACAAACAAACATTAAAAAAAATTAAATCTTACCCTATCATGCCCTATTAAATATGGACAGGTGAATTCATTCATTTGCTGAAGGTAAACAATTCAAGAATGACAGACCTAATATTGGGATCTAAATGGGCAGGTATTACGATCTTTACCACTATATTATCTACTCTCCAAAGAAAAGCCATGAAGCAAAAGATTGCCATCTGCCTCCCCTTAAGTAATTTGTCCCCAGATTTCTAAAGCTATGGTACTTTCCCCCGCCCCCCCCCCAACCCCCAAGCCATTCATGGCAAATAACATTAACAAGAACTATAAATTTCCATGGGTCTATCCAAGACTATGACTGTCTGATCACATAGGGTATCAGTCCACTGATTTCTTACACAAAAATGTCAGGAGAGGGGTGCCTGGGTAGCTCAGTCAGTTAAGAGTCAGACTCTTAATGTCAGCTCACATCTTGATCCCAGGGTTGTTAGTTTAAGCTCCATGTTGGGCTCAGTGCTGGGCATTAAGCCGATCTTAAAAAAAACAATCTGGGATGCAAGTCAGTAGGAGAGCTTTCATTTGGAATGCAGACTTGCATTTGTACTAATTTATATTTTAAAATATAAGTCCTTTATACACCTTTCTTCTTCAACAATCTTAACGTGCTAGTTTATTGAAATAGTAAGCATGGTGGACTATTGTAAGCAAAAGTGGCCCTGATTATTCTTCTATCCCTTGCAATGAGACTTTGCCCAGCTTCCCATTAGGCAATGGAGTTTACTTCTCTTCCCCTCAAATCTCGATGTTGCCATGTGACTTCCTTTGGCCAATGGTTCATTAGAAAATATGACATAACAAGAGACTCTTGAAAAATGCTTGCACTTTGGGGCTTGTCCTCTCTTGCTGCTGGGAATCTTGAGACCACCCTATGAAGAAACTGATGCTAGGCTGCATGGAGGAAAAATGAGGTGACCTTGGCTGATTGACTGCCAAACACTAGTCATGTGCAGAGGCCAACTTTGACTTTTCAGCTCCAGCTGAGCCACCAGCTGACAGGAGCTTTTTGAGTGAGTCCAGGCAACACAAGTGAAAAAAAATCATCCAGTTGAGCCCAAAGCAAACTGTCAATCAGCAATAAAAAATGAGCCAATTGTTTCTCATTGATTCGACCACCTCTAACAGAATCATCTTGGCCTTGTTAAAAAAGCAACTTCTTAGGACCACCTCAGAGAAACTAAATCAGAAATTGAGATCATGGTCAGGAATCTATCATTTTATTTTTTTCATCTTATAACTGAAAGTTTGTACCCTTTTACAAATCTTTCTCTGTTTCCCCTACCTGTGAGCCCCTGTGAGTGCCACTCTACTATTTCTATGATTTCCATTTTTTTTTTTTTTTTTTGGATTCCTCACATAAATGATGCCATGCAACATTTGTCTTTCTTTATCTGGCTTATTTCACTTAGCATAATGCCCTCCAGGTTCATCCATGTTGCCACCAATGGCAGGATTTCCTTATTTTCAAAATTTGAGTAATAATTCACTGTGTGTATGTGTATATATCACATTTTATCTATTCTTCTATAGATGAATACTTAGGTTGTTTCTATAACTGGGCTCTCATGAGTAATGTGACAATGAACATGGGAATACAGATAGGTCTTTAAGATAATGATTTTGTTTCATAAATCCATCATTTTAAACAATCATCCCCAGATGACTGTTATGCACATGAGCATTGATAACCCAGTCATCATGTTTTACTAGAGAGGTCAGGGCACATGCCAGCTTAGAATGGAGAATGTTCTGCTTGCTAGATTAGGGCACTGGACATTAAGACAATTATGGTTTTATTGGGTTTCTTCCTCTCCCACCTCCTCCTTTCTTTTCTCTCCGGATCCCTCCCTAGTTCCACACATTTCACTATTGCTTTATGTTTCCAATAATTGTAACAACTCTCTTTCTTTGTAGTTCATATACTGGTTTGGTTGCCCTCAGCCATGGTCATATAGTCTAAACTACACGATGATTCCTCGAGAGCCCTCAGAAGAGATCCATACCAAATAATTAGGAATGAATAGAGTGTGAATTGCATATTTTGTAAATGATCAAATGTTAAATAGTCTATTATCCCGGGATGGTAACAGCAGGTGTTACAAATACAAATTCAGTGTTGAAGCTCAAGAGAAACAAGAATAAAACAGACAGGAGTGAATGTTCAGGTTTATCAATGCTGTAAAGTACATATTGTCATGATATGTATCTAATTAATAGTTGGTATCTTTCTCTAAGGAATTTCAGAAAATTTCCAGAGATGTAAGCATTCTGGCTTCCTATTCCTCCCATGACTCCAAACCAAAAACTGTTCATCAAGTACAGTCCTAACTGTAGACATCCACATAATGGGTGCACAGAGGCACATTCCACCAAAGTTCTTTACCTGTCTGCCAAAGATTCCTAAGTATTATTAGAGCCTTTTTTGGCAATAACTTGGCAAAATTATTTTGGCAATATTCCACAAAGAACATTAGCTTTATTTTTTAAAGATCAATAACTTGTTTTTGATCACATACTATATGTCAAGATCACTGAATAGGAGAGATAAGTCAACAAACCCTACTCTCAAAGCATTCACAATCTCATTAGGAAACAACAATGAATTGAAGGTTGCAAACCAATAGGAAAAATGTTTGAACTGAGGGCATATGAAGTTGCCTAAAGAACAGAAGAGGGAAAGGGGGAGAAAGAAGGTGGAGGAGGGGGAGGAAGGGAAGGAGGAGGAGGAGAAGGGGAAAGAGTGTCACCCCACAACTCTGCTTTGGGAGGATGGAGGTTTCACAAGTATCAATCATAATGCCTGGACTTTGTCTCAGGCAAAGATGTGTAGGCATCTGCCAAAAAGAGAAAGGCACGCAAAGCATGAGAGAATGTGGCTCACTTGAGCAAGTACAAATATTTGAGTATGTCTTGGGCTCACAGTGCACAAGAGGAGAAGAAGCTGAGAAAAGCAGAATACTATGAGACCAGTCCAAGAAGATTCTTCTGTGTACCACTAACAAATCTAATCCATATTCTCTAGTAATAGGGGGCCCGGGGAAAATGGAGTGAGGTCTTTGAATTAAGGTATCAATTACCCAATTATTGCAAGGTCACCTCAATAGAAACACCTAGTACCTTTGCAGGGACACCAGCTAATTGCTATCCGAAGAGAAAAGCCAAACTCAGGGTAAAAAGGCAATACTCACTGAACTGTGCACTTTAAAGTAAAGTGGTGTGGGGCGCGTGGGTGGCTCAGTCGGTTGAGTGTCCGACTTCGACTCAGCTCATGATCTCACGGCCTGTGGGCTCAAGCCCCGTGTCGGGCTCTGTGCTGACAGCTCAGAGCCTGGATCCTGCTTCCGACCCAGTGTCTCCCTCCCTCTCTGCCTCTCCCCCATTCTCATTTTGTCTCACTCTGTCTCTCAAAAATAAATAAATGTAAAATTTTTTTTTTAAATAAAGTGAATTTTATGTAAGCAAATTTTACATAAATTGAGAAAAATTTAAGTATTTTTTACCAAGTATTAAAGGGCAGAAAATACGGCCAGAAAGGCTCAAATTCAATTTTCCAAAATTCATCATGAATTCAAAAATATTCCACAAAGAACATTAGCTTTATTTCTTAAAGAATGATTTTAGAAAATAAGCATTGTAAAGTTGAAAATAACACGCATCATTTTCTTTTTGAAACCAAGGTGATGCTTATCTTGAAATGCTCAAAGCCACAGCAGCAAAGTCAGCTTTTTCCAAAGTTTCTTGTTAAGCCACAGAACAGAGAAGCACAAACAGGCTGAGGGGTTCCCATTTCATAGTCTCCTATTCTGACACCATCTGAAAATATTAATTAGGCTCTCAACGTTTCACTCTACATCTTTTCCCTCACTTTCAGTAGTCTGTCCCTATGCCAGTCAAATTCTTGACTCTTCAAGTCACCACTTCAAATGCTTGCTCATTCACTCATTTACTCGTTCAGTAAAATATACTGTTTACAGTGTAGAGGTCATGTCCGAGACATGGGGACATGATCTTCTGCCCTCATGCAACTCTCAGCGTAATACGAGAGATAAATTAAGATATTTGCAACACCCTATGGTTAAGGGTAACGACAGATATGTACATATAGGGACAGAGATACACAAAAAAGAAAAGGGTCAGTGCCACGGACTGGGCAGGGGCAGGGATGAGAGAAGGAAGCACACAGAGAGACCATGGATGCTGAAGTTTTTCATTTGTCCTCAGAAGGTGGGTTAAGAAGACTTTTGTTTTTGTGTGTTCCAGGGAGTTGTTTGATAACATTACTTCATTTTACTATTAAATGAACTCATTAGGTTTCCTAATAATTACTTGCTTATTGTAGAATATTTAAAATGAACAGAAAATGGAAACAAAATTCCAGAGGTAGACACTATTTTAGCTCTGCTTTAGGAGGAATTCTTTCTAAAAGATATATATTTTTTTTCCTTTCTGCTCTGGTTTTCTCTTTGGGTCATGTACATTCTTACATAATCAGGAATGGAATGCATGCCCAGTTTTGCCTCTTGTTTTTGTATTTCCTTCATTAACTTGAACAGTTTCCTATGTCATTAAATATTCTCTAATACGTAACTTAAATTTTTTAATGATTACATATTATTTCATCCTAGGTTTGCCATGTCTTAGGCTTACCTGGGAAGCAGACTCTGAGACAGAGGTTTACAGGCTGGAGTTCTGCTGGGGAGGACACTTCGCAGGTTGTCTGTGAGGGAGTAAGGGATGAAGGACTGGGCAGAAGGAAAGCTTGGAATGTGATGCAGTTGCCGTGGAGGCCCCGGCCCATCCCATCGGGAGTTCAGCTAGGATGGCCCTTCACAGTAGCCCCAGATAGGGGCAAAGGGGTCATGCCGCTGTACCTTTGCGTGATATGATCATTGGATGCGGGCCGATGTAAACTTGGGCAAGGCCGATTCTTTCAACCCAAAGCTATCACAGCAGAGGGACTCAGATGTGAATATTCAACAGCCAACACTCCTGACAGCTGAGGAGATATGTGCCTTGACCCTGAAGGGGAGAAGCAGCAGCAGCATACCATAGCATCTACCGCATGTTAAAATTCATTTATCCAGTATCTTATTTTTGGACGTTTAGGGTATGTTTTGAGAATGTATAGGAAAAGAAGAGGGGAGAGCATTCCAGGTTATTGGGACGGGAGAACAAAAGCCTGAGGCATGAAAAAGAAAGTGAGTAAGCAACACATGACTCCTTATAGCCAAGATGGAGGGTTATAGGCGGACAGTGATAAGAAGAGATGGGCGGGAGAGGTAGGCAGCTGGGGGCTGGGCCATGGGGTTTAGAGTTTATCTTCTAAGAAATGGAAAACATTGGGTGCTTTGCCCAGAAGCAGCTGCTTCTGCTCAGGTTACAGCGTTCCCGTTCAGTCCTGAGCTGAGAGGCCTTGAGGTAGCAAAGTTGCCATCAGACCCTCTGACACATCAGCCATAATTTGCAGGGACCCCTCCAGTTGTGTCTGCCTTTATCCAACTATGGTGAGAGCCCAGCCCAAGGACCTTCAGGTCTTGATCCACGTCTCTTCCCAGTGTCCAACAAGGTGGCACCTGAAGAGGTATAACTGAGTTCAGTGAGCTTATGGAGGGGGCATGGGCAAGAGGCCAGCAGGGCATTAGCATGTATACAATGTGTTTCAACTGGAGGCACAGAGGCAGTGCCCTTTCCCAGCATGGCTCTTCCTTGCTCACTCCACCCCTCCCCCAACCATGTGGACTGGCCAAGACTGAGAAATCCTGCTGTACAGAGACAAAACATCACTTTCTGGTTGAGTATCCTAATAGTTTAATTCCTTCCCCTGATTGATCAATTGATTGGCCGATTGACATTTGGAAGAGATGAGCTGAGAATAGGTAGTAGAGATGAATCATGGTGGGAAATTTTTTCCTAAATGCCAAGCGGTGTCAGCAAGGCAGCAACACATAGTTCTGGTCACTATGAATGAATAAAGATCTTGGCTCTAGGCAAGAAATCCCCATTGTTTAAGTTTGTCAGGCCTTATTAAGCCAATGGCTCTGTGCTGATTGCAAACAGGGTGGGGTGGGCGAGAGAGCAAATGTGTTGCCATGGTGACAAGGGGAGAAGTAATTTGCGTGGGCACAGCGATTGTCTTGATTCTAGGAAGTTGAGAGATAGGCTCACAGGCTGATGGGTAGAAATGGCTCTGAATCTCTCGGAATCATTAGGAGTCAGTGATACGGACCCACTATCCTAACAGCATGCTGGTATCCAAGCGACTAAAATATGCCTTGACACGCTGAGAGAATCCAGGAGACTCCCTGACACTTGAAAAGAAGCAAAGTACTAATGGCTTAGTCAGGGGGGCTCAGATGCTATTGACTCAAATTTGGAGATTCAAAACCTTGCAAAAGCAAGGTTTCGATGTTCATTTATTCAATGCAAAATATATACCGGGCAACAGGTGCCATACACTGTTCTAAGTCCAGGATGTCATAAGCCCCTCTTTTTATCGATCATACCCGGTGAGGCAGGTTGGCTCACAGACTCTGCCCTGCATGAGGAACTTGCTGCAATACGTGACAGGGGAGCCCAGCAAGGCAACCTGACTACATACCACAAAATACAGTGTGTGCTGAAGAGTGATGAGCCGCGCTTGGGTGGCAATGAGCTTGGTTAACAGGACTGCATTCCTAATGTAAGAGTCTGGCTTATAATTTTGCACAAATGCAGGGTCATGATGCTTCTCAGCAGATTCTTTACAAACACCATTGCAATACTTTAGAGCTTTGGAGGCATTTTAAAGAAAAAGAGCAAAAGGCACAAGCTGAAAGAAGAGGTCGGTTGCATGAACTATGACAATTACAGTGCTGTTTAGCTGTTAACAAAAGATTCTTTTGAGGTATTATGTAAAGTGGGAAGGTAAATGCCTGAAACGCATCTCCCAGTAGACATACCTACCAGTCTTCCTTTACACAGGAAAATGGCTTGAAGTAGCATAAGGAGGAACCCCAGAACTGGGCTTGGTGTAGTGCAGTGGGACCTGAGGGGAGGGCACTGTATCACTGTGGGTGTGGTTTCGTTTCTGAAATGAAGGGCTTAGTAGGGGGATCTCCACTTCCAGTTGCTATAGTCTAAGGTTCTATGGCATGCACATCTTCTACCCTAAAAGCTCCCAAGGACCTAATTTCCTTACAAAGCAGCTGGATGGTCAGTAGCATGTAGTTAAAAGGTAAGTTCGCTTCTATGCCTGGAAGTAACACATCTCGCTGAGCTGGCAGTCATATAGACTCTCTCGGAACAAAAATAATTTTTAAGGTTTCTTTTTTCCCCTTCACAGTTTGAAGCTGACTGTCAAAGAATAATTGGAAATATCAAACCAATATAGCAGAATTGTCTGCCTGGGACAGTACAAAATCCTGAATCAGAAATGAGGAGTCCTGCCCTGTCACCAGCTACCAGGCCACCTTGAGCCAGCTACCAAAATTTTCTCGTCTCAATTTTCTTTTCTCCAAATTGGGAGTCATGAATACTGTCTAGGATTTTAAAACTCTGAACATAAAAACTATTCTGGTATTGCAGTATTTTATAAGAAGTTTCCTTAAATTTTCTTCCATCAAAATAACTTACTTTACAAAATGACAAGGAGACCCAGCGTTCTGTTATAGCTCTCAAGAGAATCCACAGAGCAGATGTTAAATACAACAAGGTTACCCTGGCAGATGCCAGGAAGGAGGAAGGAAATTAAGCCACTGCTTCTAGAGACCACTAACTACACATAGTTAACCATTACTCTTTTTTATAAATGGATGAATAAGTGTCTGTCTGGGAATGACTGGATTGTTATTTTTCCCCCCAGCTAGTTTTTTTTTTTCTTCCATTTTTAGTATGAACAGTGGTGGTGTTTTCTTTTGTTTCCTTTCAGTCAAGAGTGGGGGCTGCCTAGGGGCACCTGGGTGGCTCAGTCTGTTAAGCATCATACTCTTGATTTCAGCTCAGGTCTTGATCTCAGGGTTCATGAGATCCAGCCCCACATAGGGCTCTGCACACACAGCACAGAGCCTGCTTAGGATTCTCTCTCTCCGTCTCTCTCTGCCTCTTCCCTGCTCACTTGTGTGTGTACACTCTCTCTCTCTCTCTCAAAATAAATAAACAACTTAAAAAAAGAATGGGGCGGGGAGGCACCTGGATGTCTCAGTCAGTTAAGCCTCAGACTCTTCTTGATTTCAGCTTAGGTCATGATCCCAGGGTCACGTGATCAAGCCCTATGTTGGACCCCCGTGGAGCCTGTTTGACATTCTCTCCCTCCCTCCCTCTGCCCTTCCCCTGCTTGTGTGGTTGATCTGTCTCTTTAAAAAAAAAAGGGGGGGGGGTGGGGGTGGCGCCTGAATAGCTCAGTCAGTTAAGCATCTGACCTCAGCCCAGGTCATGATCCTGCACTTTGTGGGTTCAAGCCCCGCAACGGGCTCTGTGCTGACAGCTCAGAACCTGGAGCCTGCTTTAGATTCTGTGTCTCCCTCTTGCTCTGCCCCTCCCCCACTTGTGCTCTGTCTGTCTCCCCAAAATAAACATTAAAAAATTTTTTTTAAAGGAATGGTATCAGCTCTTGTAACAATGTGATTCTCAGATCACATTTGTTTCTTTGGGGGACGTGCAACATAAAATGATCTCAGCCTCTCCAAACACACAAAACAATCCACAGTTTTCTGTTGATTTGAGAGTTCAAGTCTAGTTCCTGGTGTTTGACTGCTCATGGGGAGATGTTGATGGACACTGAAATAATGAAGACACAAAGGAAGGGCAGGGCCCAGCACACAGGCTACCATCACTTGCCCCTTCAATTCAGTGTCCCCGAATTCAGACTTCAGCAGGTAGCCTGCGAATTTTTGCTAAAATTTAAAAGGAGGGATGGACTCCCAGGACACAGATACCAAGTGGGAGTGTTCCATTATTGTCACTACAGCCTGCATCATGCACAGATCCAAGGCTACCCTCAGGCATCGACTCCCCAGAAGGCGAAAGACCTTCTCCCTTTATTAGCAGTTAGGCCCTACATATGGGTTATTGCAATTTAAAGAACCAAAAACTACACATTACATCTTTTCTTTTTCTCTCTCTTTTTTTTTTCACATTACATCTTAATAGTATGTTTCCAAAAGTTAATTCAGGGAAAGTCACATGATCTGTTCCCTCAAGAATTAGATGATGATTGCACCCTCTGTCCCCAGCTGGCAATCAATCAATCAGGGGCATTTTCAATATTAAAAATAGTGTAATTATTGGGAGAAAAAAATCAAATCTTAAGTCTCCAGAGTTATGGTTCAGTTCTCTTAAACTGAAACTATTAGTAGGCTTTTTATCCTATAGATTTACTTTGTAATGTAAAAGTTTAAAAAGTTTAAGTATATAAGCTTTATATAAATGCAACTTTTGTGGGCCCTTTCTTGCATTTATATCTTTGTGAAAAATGTGAATCTGTTTTCCAAAATGAGTGAGCTCCACCTCTTCCTAGAGCGGGATTTTTTCAATTCATATTTTCATATAACAATTCACTGCAGGGAACCAGTTTCTGTTCTCACTTGCTGGAAGAAGACCATGACCCTGGAAAGGGTTGTGCTGATGGTACCGTGAGTCTTTCCACAAGCGTCAAGACTGAGCTTGCTTCTTAGGTTAGTGCAGATATTATAAGCAGTGGTGAAATTTTAGTGTCAGTCTTGCTCATAAGCTTAGGAAATTGCGCTTCATGTGTTGGAAAGAGTCATGATGAGACATTTGCCTTTTCACATGGGAAGGGACCACACTGTCTCTTGATTCTCCAACAGGACCTTGCATAGGATTTAAACACGTGGTTCATTTACCAGTGGGTAATAAAGCAAAGCCAAAGGCATAGGAATAAGGCATGATGGAAACGTACAAAGGAGCAAGAGCAGTACATATAGTTTATAGCGATTTCATCAAGGTATGGATAATCAGGAGTGGAATGTAAGAAAGGTTTTACTGAGGCTCTATGATTGGCTTCCCTTCTCCTTATGGTATTTACCTAATGTCCACTATGTATGGTTCTCTGGGAAATTTTAAAACCATAGAGACCCTGCAGAGATTGTCAGGGGCACCCTAACATCTGTTTTCTCCTTGTGGATCCTTTGCTGAGAATAAGGTCACCCAGAGTAAATATTCTCTTCTAGCCTTCCTCACAGCTAGATATCACCATGTGATCAGTTCTGGCCGATGAGATGTAGGCAGAAATGATGCAAACAACTTCATCTAGGTTTCCTTGGAAGGAAAAGGCATGCCTTCCTCTTGTTTTTTCTCTTCCCTGCCCAGGGAAATGTGCATTCAGAGGCTGAATGTCCAGTTCCTCAAGCAGAAGCCTCATGTGGAGGATCCCAGGTCCCTGATGGTTGTGCAATGCCCACACCAACTAAGAACCACCCACGTAGACTATAGGACAGTCAAAAATACACTGCTCTTTTGTTTAAGATCACTACTCTTCCTTCCGGAGAACTTGGATATATACCTGCAATTCTCTGGCTTAAATGTTTGAGATCAGAAGCCAGAAACATGTGCACTCAGTTTGCACCAGTTTGGGGTGCCCTCTGCTCCCTTGAAAGTCATCAGCTGTGTTGGACTTCATGTGGGAATGTTCACATGGTCTCAAACCTCTCTAAAGGCTGTTCTGCATCAAAGTCACAAGTCAATGCTGATGCCAGGCAGAGACACTGGGGAGAGTGGAGGATTGTCCCTCTAAATGGCCAGCGTGCGGCAAATCAGAGAGTTAAAGCTGCTCTTCAGGCCCTGTCGCTGGTAGCCACACCAAGCTCAGACCCCATGATGACAAGTCTTCCAGTTTTCAAGAGTCACTGGAAATCTGGATTTTCATGGGAAATTGCTCGCTTTTTAAGTTTTAGCAACTAAAAGTTAACAAATAATTTCAAAATGGTGTGGGCCCCATAAAACATGGTTTTAGGGAAGATTTGGCTCACTAGGCCAGCACTTCATAACTAGGGATAAACAGGAGACAGAAAGGGAGGTTGTTGGTTGAAAGCCTGCAATTTATATGCACCAGTTAAGTGAAAGGCTCCCTGGAGGCTTAGACCCAACCACTTAGGGCAGAGCCTGGGAGGCTGGGCCCTCCTCACAGACAAAGCCGCAATTTGGTTGCGTAAAACAAGCAAAAGCACACGATGGAAAAGAGTGAATGGGCACTTTTAATTTTCTTTCTATCTCTGGTTTTCAGTCACACACGGGATATAAGGCTTCTGAAGAACAGTGTTAGCCAGTGTGTGGTCCACTTAACTAAATATATCTCTGCAGTGCTACTTTTCAAAATGAGTATTTGTAAACAACAATTTCTGTGCGCTGATATCCATTATAATTTAAGACATAGTCATTTGAAGTGTAAGACGTGTATAAAGATATATACATTCATGCCTACGTACATATTTTCTGAGGAGAGGGGGCTAATTATATAGAGGAAGTGAACATAGAGAAACACAAAGAGGTTGGGATAAATGTGCCATGCAACACTACTGGGCCAACAGAAGATTGCTAAGGGCTTTACGAAACAATGTGCTGGTGGCCCAGGAGTCAGGGCCTGGTAAGACATAGGGAAGTTCAGGCAGCCAAGAATAAGAGTTTGTTAGAAGGTGTAGAATCCCAGCCCGGCATTTTAGCAAGATCCATAAGGAGATTCTCAAGCACTGATTTGAAAAGTTGCATGACAAAGACAGCCACAGGTAGTGTTGAGAGACAAATGACCCCTGTTCTGTCTGGAGAGGGCACTCGGTCTGTAGAAAGAACAACTTAAGTCCTATTTATACCAACTAAGAGAGTTTCTTGACTTGTCAGTTTTCCTCATCTGTAAAATGAGAGTAATAATGTCTCATGGGATGGAGACACTTACTTAATAAGGTCTAAAGGATTGTCCAACTGTAAGTCGTCTTAGTTATCACCCACCTGCGTCCTCATTATGCATGCACCCACATCTTGGGTCACTTTTTAAATATATTACCCTTGAGGAATTCAACTTGAAAATGCCAAAGTGTTGGCTAGAACTAAAGACAGAAAGCCACTTGCCTAAACCTGAAAAGCTAGAATAAGTGTGCAGAAAATGAGCGATAATTTGCTTTTGGATTAAAAACAGGCTATAAAGAAAAGTCCTAACTTCAGGACAAGTCCAGGGTAACAACCTAAATGTGGTACATGGTAAAGCAAATACTAAAAATTTATTTAGTTTTAATTTTTTTAAACATTTATTCATTTTTGAGAGACAGAGTGCAAGCAGGGGAAGGGCAGAGAGAGAGGGAGACACAGGATCTGAAGCAGGCTCCAGGTTCTGAGGTGTTAGCACAGAGCCTGACATAGGCCTCAAACCTACGAACCATGAGATCATGACCTGACCTGAAGTTGGAGGCTTAATTGATTGAGCCACCCAGGCTCCCCTAAAAATCTTTTAAAAATCATCTTAGAGAAGCATAATCCTAAAAGATTAACTCCTCACTTCACACCAAAGACACAGGGAACAAATGATGTAGGAAAAAACAAACAAACAAACAGAAACAATGACAAAAACAGAAAAATGGACAAAAGCAAATTTCAACCCACCATTATTCACTTCAAGGCTCTTTGGTACACACACTCAGAAACAGCTGAAACCCTGTCTCCCGTCTGGAAGTTCAGTATACCACTCACATTGGCTCCCTGAATACAGATCACAGTAAAGGAAGCTTCTCTCAAATGTTCTGAAGAAACTGTTAATTTATTTTATGCAAACTCCTTCTGCCCATTTCAAATCCTCCTCACCTGATGAGGCAGGTTAACCAAGACTTGGGATGATCATTCACAGTGACACTGCTTAAGTTATCAAATGTGCCTGGATTTAAGGAAATCAAAGATATATCTATATAGAAATGCATACACACACACACACATATGTATATACGCTTAAGTTTTACTGTATCTACAGTAGGGATAGCTTCAGTGACATATCATTTATAACAAATTCATTTTATAGAATGTTTTCAGATGCATGCATTGCAATCTGCAGCTTCAGTTGGCAAGTGAACTCAGGTCTTCTCCTAAACAGATGAACCAGCTGCAGGGAAGTCATATAGTGCATGGTGGGGTGTTTTGTTTGATGCAGGAATTCAATATGGCTTGAATTAATACCTACACGGCATCAAAGGCATATCATACCTTTATGAGACACACATCTGTTTGTGGACTGGAGGGCACATGGGCAAGTATATGTGGTGGTTTTTACTAGCTGGTCTATTTCTCTTGTTTCACAGACAAGGTAACAAGTTTTGGACAGATTGCCTCAATTGTCTCAATCTTAATTTCTTCATTTGAAAATGTTAGTATTTGAGATGATATTTGAAGTCCTGAACAAGTCAAACATTTATGATCCTATAGTTTTAACAGTCCCATATACCTCTGATATGTCCTTATTGCTCTTAAAATCAATGGGATATATAAACTATTTAAAAGACCTAGTTCCCTTAGAACTACAGAATCCAGGGCTTCTGGGTGGCTCAGTTGGTTAAACATCTGACTCTTGATTTCAGCTCAGGTCATGATGTCACCGTTTGTGGGATCAAGCCCTGCATCAGACTCTGTGTTGGCAGTGTGGAGCCTGCATGGGATTCTTTCTCTCCCTCTCTCTCTGTTCCTCCCCTGTTCAAGTGTGTGCATACTCTCTTCCTCTGGCAAAATAAATAAATAAATAAACATTAAAAAGAAAGGATTACAGAATTCATTGAACACAGGCCTGTTTAGGGGGAAAATGCACTGCAATAAATGAAATGTTCAATAAACAAACAAATGACCAGAACAGTTTGCTATCTCTGAGCTAGGGAAATCGGAGACATCACGATGCTTCTGTGAAGGGTATTTTTCTGCACATCACTGTTTCTGAGGAGCCAGAACTGCACTGAAGACCCAGTCATTCTTCAGTTGCCTCAGGAGATCTTCAAAGAGATGCTGGCATGGCCTGAGTGGTGGCCTCTGAGCTCCCTCTCTTCCTACTGACCTCCACTGCTTTATTACTTAAGCTAGCCCTCAGTTTTTGTTTTTGTTTTTCAAATTGATTTTTGGATCTATTTGTTATCCGCCTGCAGTTTTGCTAATAGCCAAAAATGTAAATTTATAGACAAATGTGCAGGTGTAGCATTTTGCGGTGAAAGTTAATTGCTTGCTTTTCTAGAGGATAAAAAGCAAGCTTTCACATTTAAAATATGAATGATCTATTGAACAGAATAGGATTTACCTAAATCCCTGTCGCTATTATTTGCTTGAATCTATAAGTATTTCCAAACCATAAAAAATATATCCCAACCCTTTTTCCCCCTCAAGATTACACAATACAACAGAATTCAGAAAATGGAAATAAATTCACCATTATAGATGGACTTGTTGCTCAAGTCCCACTAATAAATGTGGAATGACACATTTGACCTGAAAATAAGAGATGTTCCCATGACTAAAGAAGTAACTGTCCGTGACAATCCCATGAGATCCTAGAAGTCTCTTCAATTTCCAAAACCTTGTTAATTGGTGTTCTTTATAATCTCCCTTTGCTGTTCGAATGATCATGAACAGTATTTCCCATAACACTATATATACTGAGAAAATTATTACTAACGGGTCAGGTTTTCTATAAGGAGTTTTTATCAAGTTTTCTCTTTAGCAAGGGTTTGGGTCCACAGTCTGTATCATCAGAGCTGTTGTGATTTGTGAACCTGTCAGACATTCCCCTCAGGGGGCTCTGTTTGTTCTTGTTCAGGTTGCAGCCCTCTCTTTACTAACTTCTCATATACCCAGAACTGTGAAGCTAGGGCCTGAGAGCTCAGCAGATGGCTCATCCGGGCATGGTCGCAAGGAACACCATGCAAAGGACATGTGGTGGGCTGACTTTGTAAATATGCTGCAAGAGAAAAACGATTAGCCACATATGTCTCTGATTTCCTGGTCAGCTGGAAGGCAGGCACACTGAGTCTGTCCGCTCTCTAAGGCAAAGGAAGGAACATGCTGTCTAAATAACTGAGGGAAACACAGGGCAACCCCGTTCATACTCAAGATTTCACACAGCTTCACCTTGTCATGAATGTTTTATGTCTTCATGGTTTAGGAAAGCGGTTTGGAGGCTTACAGTCAGATTTTTAAGACTTTATCCATCATCCAGGCTCCCTCCATCCCCACATGCATTTTGTGGTAATACTCAGCCCATCACTATAGTAATTCAAATGGGCAGCACGAACTTATCAAGAAAAATCTTATTTTATTCATAATTCCTACTCTATCATATTGTTTGGGCAGGACAGGAAAGAGGGCACAGAAGGGGAGGAATCTCTCCTTATGTCAGACGACTGAAGGAGAGCCTCTTGGGACGTGTTGGGTTGAGGCAACAAGCCTAAACCTGGTCAAGCTGTGGTCTTCGGTGGGAAGGGGCAATTAAAAGACAGCATGTTTTTTTTCCTGCCAAGCTTTCTAATGGATACATACCAGAGTTGTACAGAGAACAGAGAAGGGGGAAAAATATTCAAAAAGAGCAACTTCATCAGATTCTGGAAGACCCTAAGGACAGGACAATGACAAAGACAATGGTGTAGCCCTTCAGGAGCTGAGGCTACAACACTGCCCTCAGTGGGAGCCAGGAAGCCTCCCATGTCCAACAGAGAGGAAAGTGTAATGTCACAGAAGTGACACTATACAGACTGCTGCTGGGGAAAAAGCAGTGCCTGGCACAAGGGCTCCAGATGTGAACACTCCAGATGTGCAGTGTCTGGCACAGGGCGCCCTGACTTCGAGAAATAGCTGTGAGTTTGGAATTTCCAAGGGGGCTAGAGGTCCTAGAATAGCAGTTAGGCACAAGAGCTGTAGGTAAAAATGTGAAAAAATTACATTAATTCTATCAAAATGTGTAACAATTTTTATTGTTTGGGCACTATTAGGCATTTCATGCTACGCATCTTATATGCATATCACATTCTTTAAAACTCATAAAGAGTTGGCTCAGTCGGTTAAGCATCTGACTTCAGCTCAGGTCATGATCTCACAGTTCGTGGGTTCGAGCCCCACATCGGGCTCTGTGCTGATAGCTCAGGGCCTGGAGCCTGCTTTGGATTCTGTGTCTCCCTCTCTCTCTGGCCCTTCCCCACTCGTGCTCTGTGTCTCTTGAAAATAAATAAATGTTTAAAAAATTTTTTAAAAACTCATAAATCCCCATGAGGGTGTACCACTGTCCGCATCTTTCAGGTAAAGACTGATGTTCACTGATACCTTCAGGATGAAGTGTCAGGGTTCAGTTTCCAGCATCATCTGACCTGAACTCCATGCCTTCTTAGCTATTCTCCATTGCTCCCCTTATGAATGACCCAGAAACTGGCTGTAAATGAGATAACTTAAAAGAAAAACCAAGAAACTATTCACTAAATTTAGTCCTATATTTTCTAATGTATTTTTAAATATATTGCCACTTAAATTTCTACTCTCACTTCCTAATTACAGATTAGATCTTGCTTCTCGAACCCTGCTGGAATGTCTCCCTGTAATCTCTAGACTATGGCTCCCAGTGGCATGATTCCAGCCCATATTTTCACTCTATCTCAAGCTACCTTCCCACCTGTATGCATCCCAGATTTCTACCACAGTTGACTGCTCACCACACTTGTGATCGCACCTGCCCCTGCATAAATTGCTCTGTGCTTGTTTTCTTTCTTCAGAATCCAACATAGGCATCACTTCACCTCCAAGAATTTTCTCTGAGCTCACAGGCAGAACTAATGACTCCCTCCTCCGTATCATGGCTGCACGTTACTTTAGATTTTGTTTCTAATATTTTCTTTCCAATATCAATTTGCATGTCTGATTCTTCCACAAGAGAGCAAGTTACACCAGGGCAGTGACTGTCTTCTTAGTCCCAGTTTCTCAGTGTATGACATCACGTATTTGGTGTACAAGAGTCACTCCATAAATTAGGAACTGAACTTCCTGGCTTTGGTTGTAACCAAGTTTGCCCCAGCATTATGTCAGCTTAATTCATTTATAGCCGTTAAGTTAAAAATATCTTTTTTTTTCCATTGCCATTGTCCCTTCCTTCCCACTGTCTCAAGATACACTTTCCCTCACCGATAAACCTTCCACTTGCTTTTGAGGCTGTCAAATAAAATACAGGTCTCCCAGTTAAATCTGAAATTCAGATAAAAAGCAAATAAATATTTTAGTATACATCAAATATTGCATGGTATGTAATTATACTAAAGAATCATAGTTTATATGGAACTCAAATTTTAACTGGATACTCCTTTTTTAATTTGCTAAATCTGGGCAGCCCTATTTTCTTTACAACTTTCCTTAAACCATTATTTTCCACAAGAGACTCATGGTAGCCTCTTCTTCAGTCATAAAATACAGCCTTGCTCACAATGGAATGCATTTGCTTCATAGGGGTGATACAAAACACAACCATGTAGACCCCCCAAAAGGCCCACTTATGTTCATGGCGTACGATGAATGGGAGGAAAATGTCTCTGTGACAAACTGAGAGGATTGCATGATTGCTCATGTTCCCACTTGTGGCTGTCCCTCACCCTTCAGATTTGACCTTGACTCCGGTCTTCCAGTTGTGCTCATGTATCCTTTCAACTACCTTTCAGGCTTTCCCTCTTAACAAACTTCCACAGTTCTATGAGTCCAGGATTCCCTACCCTGAATGCTTCCCCTGTGTGTAGCAAATCTGCTCATCCCTGACCTTTAAAGGGAAACGGATAGGTCTGTGGTTTTCTTTCAAGAGATCCTATCTGCATGTTTTCCTTCATTCAGGAAGGCCACGGGGCAGACACTGAGCCAGTGGCTGCTCTCCACCTGCACACACAGAAGTACATCCGATGAGGGAAGGCTTGCTAATTGCCAACAGAGTCGGTGCACTAAGGATTTCAGGGACTGCCTTCTCTCTTAATACCTAAAGTATCATAAGTGATGGATCTCTCATTCTCAAAGACTAGAAATTCACTTGTGACCAAGTATTTGTCTATAGCAGTGATCTCCTGTATAAATTTCTGTCACAATGGAAGTATTTTATTCTGTGCTGTCCAACATGGTAGCCATTTTCAGTTGTCACCCTGGAGGAGATGCTACCAGACAGAGGCTACGAATGCTGCTACATCCTACAGTGCACAGGGCAGCCTCCCACAAAAAAATATCATCCAGCTCAAAATGACAATATTGCCCATATTGAGAGACCCTCATTTAGGCAAAAGAGTAAATTTGGTGATACAGGCACAAAGCTTCTCTCACCAAGTCCCCACCTTCCCCCCAGAGCCTCCATTCCCTTTAATACACAGATCTTGTTACTATCCTTTCTCATAATCCTTTTTTTTTTATTAATCTAGTTATTATTATTGTCCTAATGAGCTACCATTTCTTATAGTTATTATTTCCTGATTACTATGTTAATGTTTTTTTAATTTTTTAATGTTTATTTATTTTTGAGAGAAAGAGGGAGAACATGAGTGGGGGGAGGAGCAGAAAGAGAGAGAGAGAGAGACAGAGAGACAGAGAGAGAGACAGAGAGAGAGAGGAAGGGAGAATCCGAATCAGGCTCTGTGCTGAGAGCAACATGCTCAGTGTGGGGCTCAAACTCAGGAACCACGAGATCCTGACCTGAGTTGAAATCACTCAACAGGCTGAGCCACCCAAGCGCCCCTATGTTAACATTTGTGTGTGTGTGTGTGTGTGTGTGTGTGTGTGTGTGTGTGTGTGTGTGTAAATTACCTTAGAACAATCTTTCAAGGTAGTTATCTTTTTCCCCATTTTATAGATGGGAAATAGATGCAAGGAAGTACATTATACTAAATGAAAGAAGCTAGACACAAAATGCCACATGTTGAATGATTCTATTAATATGATATGTGCCAAAAAGACAAAGGCATAGAGACAGAAAGTAGATTAGTGGTTACCAGAGGTTGGGGGTAGGGAAGAATATAGAGTGACTATTAGTAACTATGGGGTTGTTTTAGGGCATTGAAATGCTGTAAAATTGGAGGGGCGCCTGGGTGGCTCAGTTGGTTAAGTGTCCGACTTCGGCTCAGGTCATGATCTCACTGTCCTTGAGTTCGAGCCCTGCGTCGGGCTCTGTGCTGACTGCTCAGAATCTGGAGCCTGTTTCAGATTCTGTGTCTTCCTCTCTCTCTGACCCTCCCCTGTTCATGCTCTGTCTCTCTCTGTCTCAAAAATAAATAAAATGTTAAAAAAAAAAAAGAAATGCTGTAAAATTGGATAGTGGTTGTGGTTGCACAACTCTGAATATATTAAAAAACACTGATTTGTACACTTTCAAAGTATGAATTTTATGGTGACTTCTATCTCAAAATTATTAAAAATGTAGTTGTATTTAAAACATACATTAAATATGTTTTCACTAAATATGTAAATTGAAGTAAATGTAAAAAATTAAACATTGAAATAGAACGAGAAGTGAAGTGGCTTGTCTGCATCATATAGCTGGGAGTGGTGCAGTCAGGACTGGAGGCAGGTCATGTGATGGCAGTCCTGTGCCATCATGACATCATCATCACATGACTGACCTGTTTCTTTCCTTCATTTCCCTCCAGAGTTCAGGGGTTGATAACTTCAAAGCCAGGACAGTCTAGATTTAAATCCTTGCTATATCTCTTAACCTGAGCAAATTATCACTCTTTTTTTTTTTTTTATTTAACATGAGGTCTATCCTTTTAGCAAATGTTTAAGCATACAGTATTTTTGACTATAGTTACAATGTTTTATAACAGATCTCTAGAGCTTATCTTACATAACTGAAACTTTATGCCCATTGATGAACAACTCCCCATTCCCCACTCCCCACCAGCCCTTGAAAACTACCATTCCACTCTCTGAATCAATGAATCGGACTTTTTTAGATTCCTCATATAAGAGGGATCATGTTGTATTTGTATTTCTATGACTGGTTTATTTCACTTAGTATAATGTCCTCAAGGTTTATCCAAGTTGTCACATATTGCAAAATTTCCTTCCTTTTAAAAGGCTGAATAGTATTCTGTTGTGTGTATATGCTGCAATTTCTTTACAAAATGGTATTGATAACACTCATACCAATGGTCATAAGGACTGGAAATTATAAGAAGTGTTGGACAGAAAATGTTGATTCGATAAAGTGCAGCTGCTATAGAACTGCTCCACTGATAAAACTCTGAAAGCATATTCTTTGGGGCTTTCGGGGGACAAACCCTACACCTTGGTTGCTGAGGTGTGGATGGGTCAGAATGGTCTCCTGTCCTCTATTAAAGCCACTCTACCATTTACCTGCTTTGTACGATTTTGTTTGAACACAGAGAAAAAAAGTAAAAAGTGTGAATCCCTCATCTCTAACCCATTCGTGATTTTTATGTGGAAAACTGGACACAGGCAGAAAGAGCGAGCTATTCGGGGAGATGGTTATCTTTTATCTCCTCTCCTATTGCACTATGTAGTAGGTTTCATCTTGCTGAGACTTACAGAGTCCTTGTGACTTCTTTTTCCTGTTGATAAAGACATCTATATCTTGAAAGTGTGAGTGACGTGATTAAGGCATTTGAGGACATTTAAATTTTTCTGGGCAAGTGTCCAGCAAATTTTTCAGAAACAAGCGATAGAGTCAAGGCCAACCCAAAATCAGAGAGGAGGGCAGGGAGGCATGGCACAGCCTCTCAGCAATTTCCCCAGTTGCTCCCAAGTGTTCCATTTGTTATCACTGTCTTTATATTTGTGGCTGAGGGCCCTCTTTGGAACCCACTCTATTCTATAAACTCTTTTGCAAACAAGGATGGGGAGGAAGGGGCAGATTCAACCTGCTGCCTGGGGAAGCAGCACACTGGCCTTTGTGCAACTGTCCTTAATGATATTTGCAATGGTTTAATCTCTCTTTAAAGCAAACATCATCTGTCTGCTGCTCTGAGTGATCTACTCCCCCTTTTCGAGATGTAGGCTCATTTAACAACTGGCAATCAAACCCGCTCCGGCAGCCACAATGGAAACTGTCGAGGTTCATTACACTGAAAAAATATGCCATCTTTATTTCCATTCTATTGTTTCCTCAAAGATTAACAATACACATTTTTTTCCAATGGACTGTATTCATGAAATTTCACTTGGATATATTTCTAAGCCCCTGATCCAGATGGCGCAACTCAGAGTGAAATTTGTAGTGTGCCTCTTTGTTGCTATTCTAGAGCATGGCAGTACTATTCTGGACAAATTCAGACAAAAAAAATGGCCTCCAGGATTGAGGAGATGAAAACAATTTGAGATTGAAGAGTTTATGGTCTGGGAGTGGGAAAAACTGGTCTTGATTTAGATAGAGATTATTGGTGATGATTTGACAGTAGCTTGAAGGTTTGTTTAATTATTTAACTGGGTGTGGTGTGTTTCTTGCAAAATCCTGATGGACACTTAATTTAAATTTGTTAAAGATAGCATTAAAAGAGTTAGCCTTTAGGTATTTTTGGGAAGCTTAAGAAAAATATGAAGAAACTAATAAAACAGTAAAAAGCTATTCCAACTCAAAAAAAAAGAGTAGAAATAACAGATTAAAGGAAATTGTGATAACTTTAAAACGTGGATACTACTTTTTAAATATTTTTTGAAGTTCATTTATTTATTTTGAGAGAAGAGATTAGAGAGGGAGGGGCAGAGAGAAAGGGAGAGAGAGAGAGATTTCCAAGTTTCTGCACAGTCGGAGTAGAGCCCTATGCATGATTCGATCTAACCAAGTGTGAGATCATGACCTGAGCTGAAATCAAGTCAAATGCTTAACCAATTGAGCCACCCGGGCACCTCAACATGGCTCCTACTTTTTAAAAAAGTTCTCCCATTGTACCCTCCCCTTGGGTACACTTATGACAGCTTTGACCAATTGAGACATGGCAGAAGGGACTCTGCTGTACATGCAAGACTAAGTCATAAGGGGCCATTCCACTTCTGCCTGGTCCCCTTGGGGTGTCTGCTCCGATGGAAGCCGGCCCCTGTTTACAAAGTCCAAGTACCCTGAAACCAGGTAAGTGCCCTGGGGCGGCCATGTAGGTGCTCTGATCAACAGTCTGGCTGAATTCCCAGCTAAAAGATAAACTGCCAACCATGGGAATGAACCATCTTGGGTACCCAGTCTTCAGATGGCTACAGTGTCAGGTGACATCAGCCTGCAAACTCAGGAGAAGCACCAAATGAGAAATGCCCAGTTGAGCCCCTTCCAAATAATGTAGCTTAACAATTGTGAACCAAATAAAGTGGTTGTAGTTCTACACCACTAGGTTATGGGAGCAATTTGTTAAGCAGAAATAGTAACCAGAATAGGTATTAAATCTGCCCAGAACTGGTTCCGGTGTTCTTTTAAATGTTTGCATGATGAGAAAATATATAGAAAAACATTTCCAAATGTAGAAGAACTCAAAGGATGGGCAGTAGAATGATCAAGCTGGCACCAGAAGCTCAACAAGCATTGTTGGGAACTGGGGCACTTGAATCTAAATGCACTGTAGGTTCAAAGTTAGCTGAGGTTCAGAGGTTAGCCGAAACTTCCAAAGTCTAGATTAAAGGGCAACTACAATTGAGTGATGGGGAAATACAATTTGTCTCACTAAGCTATAGCTGTTCACCTCCAGACTGCTGATTCAGCCTGAGTAGGATGGCCCTCACCCCTGCCACCCCCTGCCCTACCACAAAGTGCCTTTCCAATAGCTTTAGAGTGCTGTAGTTAGCATTCACACCTCCCCCACAACCAGAGATCCTCCAACAGAGCTTAGATCAAGCTACCAGCAGAGCCTTATGGGGCCCTGACATACAGCAAAGATGTTTGATCTTTTTTACACATGTGACAAAACTGACTATATATCTAGAATATTATATAGATATATTTATGTCTATATACAATATGTAATTTATATATATTGAGTTATATTTATATTATATTTATAGTATGTGTGTGTGTGTGTATATATATATATATATACACACATATATATATATATACACACACATATATATATATATATTTTTTTTTTTTCCCCCCTGATGCTGAAGAAAAAAAGATGAGCAAGAAATAGCACCTGTCTTCAAAGAGCTCATAGTCTTGTGGGGTAGACATTGAGGAAATGATACGGCCCAGTGCTGAGAGCTCCAAAACAGAAACCTATGCAGTCTGAGGGGATCCCAGAATGGGAGGCACCTCAGTCTGCAGAAGAGCTGGGGACACCCCCCTCAAAAGGTGGGGGGAAGACCTAGCATTTGCCATTTCCATGTCTCAAGCCCTAACTGGCTGACTTTTGTAATCAGTAGAAAATAAAATGATTTTAACATCTGTACTTTTTTTTTTTTTTTTTAGAATGGGATGTATTTTAGATGGTTATTTCCTTCATCAAGTCATGTGAATATCTTTACTAATCTGTATTCTGCATGCATGTAGCATTTGATTTTCTTCACAAAAGCACCATTTGCATACCCATAAATGCAAATATTTTTGCTAAGTGATGCCCTTTGCATTATACAACATGCAGTTCAAAAATTAAAAATAAAATGATTTGGGGGCATCTAATGTGTGAAAAGTCTGTGGTTACCTTCTTTTCCTGTCTTTAGAAAACATCATAGTTTTTCCAAAAGTGGTTTAAATTATCTAATAATATAATCAGTCTTTACTTTACATCCTATTTTTTAAATTATCGGTAATAAGTGTCCTACTTACAGGCTTTAAATGGAGCCAGTAATTCTGCTCCCTTTGGAAAAGCTTAGGCGGTTATGTCAAAGGCATGCCCATTTAAAGTATTTTTTATGGCTGGGGCAGTAGCTCCTTTTATTTGTTATCTTTATCTTCTCCCTTACCTCCATTGAAATATGGGAGTGCTTATGTGCTCACTGGAGCTGGCTTGTTCTCTCTCTCTCTCTCTCTCTCTCTCTCTCTCTCACATACACACACATTCTAGTTGGTATATGAAATTATGCTAAGCCTTAATGAAAACACTGTGACTTTGAGAGTCATGTAAATGAATAAAGTATTACTACCCTTTAAATACTGGGAAAACTTGTTTTATCTTCTTTCCCATCAGCGTCAGAATAGGGAATGGGGAAAAGACATGAGTTTGCATCTGGCTTCTATGATTGATTGCCTCTGTGACATCGTATTCATTTCTCCAAGCTTCCATTCCTCTATCAATATGATGGAAAGTCCATCTCAACTATCTAAAGGTACCATGAGGATTAGATGAGATAATGTGGTACCTTACCTTTACTAATATTAAAGCACCATCAAAGGCATCAGCTTATTGTTCAGAGTCCTTAAGACATCAGTTCCATTCCCTTTGGGGAGCTCTGCATTCAGCCCAAGAAGACTCCAGGTTCAAGCTTTATTCAGAGAACATGACTACAGAGTGAGTTTCTTGGGCTTCCACAGAGCCTCAAGCCTAATACCAAACTGATCCAGATTTTTTCAAAGACATTGGGCATTTCACATTACCTAAAGTTCTATAAATGAGGATTTTAGTCAAAGAAAAGATTAGGCAACGAAGTCAAGAGCTTATGCCTGGAACACTAAAAAAAATCATATAACTTATCACAAATTCCTCTAACCCCATAAAGTTATTATTTATAAAACGAGTTTTGTTTGATCTGAGTTGATTAATATGCCATTTGGGTATGGTTGCTCCCCCACACTGAACTATGACAGGTATCACTAACCAGTCATGGCCCATTTTCCCACAGATACTAAAATTGACCTCAGGATCCTTCTAAATATATTTTTTAATTGATTAGAATTGACCCTTCAGAAGAACTCTTGTCATCCCTGCTTTCAGAAGATACCAGATGAAAGATACCAGAAAGGCTCAGTGCAATTTGCCTTCATCTTACTGATGGTTATTTTGGGTAAATAAATTTCCTTTGTCAATAAGATAACTGTCAATAACATAAATAATCATTAGACTTCATTCTCGGTAGATTTGGCAGACTAGTTAAGAATTTGAGACAATTCTCCTTTCCTGTATGAGATCACTAAGTATGACTTTTAAGGAAAAACATGGCTAGATTATCAAACAACTTACTGCTATTACTTCCAATCCATGAGGGAATCTGGGAACGGCTTTCTCCAAACCTACATACTGCTTGTTATCTGTCCCAGAGATCACCTTGTTGCTAATCTCTTAAATCCACATTTCTAAGAGTAATGCTTCAGTTATAAATATTTTCCAGGGGGTTGAAAGTGTCTTATTAAAGTTGAAAATAGTGCTTTGAGTACAGTGTTTCATCTTCTAATTTGTTTTATGTACTATTCATTCTATAAATATGCACTATTACTATGGGAACTCATTTCTCTTCAAAGACAAGAATGTACTGAAAATATTTCACAATTATTCTATCCCTCCAAACAAGCCACTTAATTAACAGCAATAACATTAGTCATGTCAGGGGAAAAGTAATTTCAAAGTTTTGCTAGGTAATGTCTTTATATACAAGCAGCTGCATTATCATAATGTGGCACTTATGTTGGATGCCCCCTATCCCAAACCTCATGAATCGAACAAAGCAAATAGACCTTTGTCTACACAGGAGTCAATTATATAGCCTTACTCTTTAACACTTTAAGAATATCAAATATTCTCTTTTGATGTCACTTCCAATAAGAGAACTTTTGGTTTGGAAATACACCATGTAGCTGCTCAAAGGAAAACAGATAAACAAAAATATTCTGCCTCATCCCTTGCTCTTCTCTATAATCATGAAGACCATAGTGTTCATTGTAAACAATATTCTAAAAATTATTTGGAAGAAAATTTAAAATCACTAATGATTCTATCATTCAGATGTAAGTATCATTACCACTTACAAATTTCATATATCTAAATATATTGTTAATGGCAGTTTTTCATTTTACAAAATATTGTGAAGATCTTTCCCTAAAGATAAACCAAAGGCTACAGACCATTTTATTTTTTTTTAACATTTGTTTATTTTTTAGAGAGACAGAGAGAGAGAGACACAGACAGACAGAGACAGAGTGTGAGCAGGGGAGGGGCAGAGAAAGAGAGAGAGACACAGAATATGAAACAGGTTCCAGACTCCAAACTGTCAGCACAGAGCCCGATGCAGGGCTCGAAATTACAAACCATGAGATCATGACCTGAGACAGAGTCGGACGCTTAACCAACTGAGCCACCCAGGTGTCCCTAGAGAACATTTTAAAAAACTGTATAATATTGCATTGTGTGAACTGACCATAATTCACCCAACCAATATACTGTCATGGACCTTTAGTTAATTTCCAATTGTTGGGTTTTTTTTTTTAATCATAAACATCCTTGTCAGTGTACCTTTTTTGGTACATACATCTTTGACTCATGATCTGTATTATTTCCTTAAGGGAAATTCCTAGAAATCAAATTGCTGGGTCAACGGTATATACATAAAATATTAAGACCTTTAATTGAATTGTGCCATATAAAACTGTTGAGATCATAAAATCCTGGCAGCATATGAAATGGCACTTGGTCTTTCAAAGAAGCTTGGGAGTGATTTTCAACCATACCACTGGCCAATGGGGATGCCAGAATAGAATTTGGGATACAGCCACTCGATACTACACAATCTGCTATTTTTCAAAAAGAGGGGGGACCACCAACCTGGGTCAAACACTGCAAATAATGGAGTTAATTTGAACAATGGTAAAGGTGGCAAGGCGGGGGGGGGGGCGCGTTTCACATGATCACCTTATCAAAAAATCATGTAGCCAGATGACAGAGTGATCAAGAAAAATAGGTGAGATCTGAGAGACATCTCTACCATAATCATGCTGTATAACTCTCAGAGTCATTGAACCTCTATATGCCTTAGTGGATTCATTTGTCAAATGTCAAATCTGCTCAGTGTTTTGAGCGTATTAAAGAGAGAAAGAATAGAAAACTGCTTTGGAAAATACAAAATTATTTGAATGATATTTAAGAGTCGAGAGATGGTGATATTTGGTGATAAAATATTAAAGTTAGTAGATAAAAAAGTGTAAAATGATCTAAGATGTGATGGTTTGGAAGCAACCTGACATGTGGAAACCCAGAACTTTCCAAAAAGATCCAACACAACACTGTCAGTTTCAAAAGTTCAGTTCTGCCAATGCTTAGTCAAATGAAGTAAAAAGCTTTGACCTGAAGAAAGATCAACAAGCATCTCACACCCAGCTATGTTTTTTTAAATATATTTTACGGTTTCTTTTACTGTTCATATCTACTTTTCAACATAGGACTATTTATGATTCAGGGCTTAACAAGAAGTTAAAATGAATTTCACTTTTATTATTAAAAAAAAAAATTAAATTAGATATGGATTCACAAAGTTACCAAACAAATGAACTCTTTGTTTTCTTGGCCACTTCATGCTAAGCATCATGCTAATACGTTTATCTGAATTCAGAAGAAAAGACACTTTTGTCTTTCTGGTGCCCTTCTGTTATCAAACTCCAAGTATAAGGCAGAGGGAAATACATCTTCCCAGCAGAGAAGTGATAGAAGACAATGAACACAGAAATAAAAACCAAGAGGAAGATCAAGAGAGCTGTTGGGAGACTCCATTAGAGGCCAAACCAGGCCTGAGAGTTTAAGGACCAACATCTTAGATTTATCCCATTTGAGTCAGATCAAAGAGTGCTGATAGGTCAGCAGTCCCTCCCAGGTCCTTGCTTTCTTCAGACAAAGCTTTTGTCCATTTTATTCAGTGGGGAAGTTAGGAGAGGGTCTGACTGGAATTCCATCTTTTTGTCTGAGGTCACCTGGTGGAGCCACACCCTCCCACAGAACCATATGAGGAGGGACAGATAAAAAGAAAGTCTGCTGGAAACTGCCTGTGGGATTCAGCACTCCTCAGCCATTCCCCTTTTAGCTAAAGCAAAGTCGCTCTCCTCTAGACCCGCTAGCCATGTGGCCACCCCATCTGTTACCATTGCCTTGGGGACCTGTAATACTTCCAGGACAGCAGTTGCAAAAAGGGGGTTGAGGGAAGCATTTTGCTTCTCTCTTTGACTGAACACATATTCCTCACCGCCTATCTACCCTGGGCTTCTGAGATGGCAACCAACACTATGGATTTTAAAAGTAACACCGGCCTAATCCATTTCCTAAAATCCTATTCTCCAAAAAAGCCCAGCTAGCCATCTTGCACTCCCTTCTTCCCACTTCCCTCCTGCGTCATCCTGGGTCTCTGGTCCCCTCTGCAGCCCTAGACACCGCCCTTTCACGGGCATGATTCCCATCCCATCCTGGCTTGGATACTCTGATTTCTTTTTCACTGCATCTTCTCCCTGCACTTCCCAGCCTTGAGGTTGTCTCTTCACACTACAGAAACGTTGGCTTCAACATGTTGATACAATAGCACCAAATTTCCTATCTCAGGCACTTTTGATTCAACCTAAAAATGTCCTATCAGCTAGAGCTGTAATTCTCCAGATTCACCAATGATACTAGAATCCTCAGAGCCACAGGAAGACTGGGATAAGAATGCAACAGGTCTTTGTATTTGTTTTTGTTTATTTTTCAAATTATAAAAAAGCCCTTCACCTCTCTCCTTTTTTTTAAATCTTCCCTTTAATAAGAATACTACAATCATGGTAATGTGTTTGCTTCTAAAGAGCAGACATACTATGCTGGCCTCAGACTAACAGGGCCTGACCTGAAGGCTATTGATATGGCCAGATACAGTCCATCCTCCCACGGACCCAGGTTTCTCTGGGCAGGAGCTCAGGGTTAGGATCCAAATTTTGCAGTCTAAGCAGAGTCAGAAGTTAGTTTAGATGTGGACTGTTCAAAATAAACTTGCATAAGTGGAGTCCATGTCATATGACATGTCTATTCATGCCATCTCTAAAATTATCCTTCCCTCAGCCCTTCTAATAATATCAACAAATATTTAATAAAAATGTATTATTTTCCAGACAGTGTTCTAAGCCACCAGAAAGGCTTATGCAGCTATAATAAAAACTTCTCATTAATTGATTCTGATTTCACTAGCATCAGAATGAATTTGTCAAGTTCTTCCTTCACGTCCAGTGCTTCATAAGAAAAATCATTACTTCTTTACTCACCAAATAGAAATATATAAAGAAGAAAGAAAAAAAAACAAACAAAAAAAAGAAATATATAAAGATTGTAAACCTATATTAAAATATATTAACGTAAAAAGACCCTGGGCACCTGGGTGGCTCAGTTGGTTAAGCATCTTACTTGAGCTCAGGATCTCGCAATTCAGGGGTTCAAGCCATGCAATGGGCTCTATGCTGACGGTGTGGAGCATACATGGGATTCTCTCTCCCTCTCCTTCTCTGCCCCTTTACTACTTATGTGGGCATGTGCTTTCTCTCTTTCTCAAAAATAAATAAATAAACTTAAACAAAAATTGGGGCAGCTGGGTAGCTCAGTTCGTTGAGCATGAGACTTCAGTTCAAGTCATGATCTTACAGTGTGAGTTCAAGCCCTACGTCACGGTCGCTGACATCAGTGCAGAGCCTGCTTAGGATCCTCTGTCCCCCTTTTAATCCCCCCACCCTTCAAAGATAAATAAAAAACAAAAATCATTAAACTTGAAAGAAAAACCTAACATTGTGAAGCCATTAATACATGCACAACCCTTGTGTGTGTATGTCTGTGTGTGTATTATCTCATTTAATATTCCCAGCAACCCCAGGGGTGAGTATCAGAGCATACCATAAAATCCTGATGCTGTTGCTTCTTCCTAGCAATGGTACTTGCTTCTCCAGAAAAACCACACAGAAGACTAGACATTACTCAGAGTTCTGTGTCACATTATCATCCTATTAATGTCATTAACGATTTCCTCCTCAGTAGTCGACAAAAGAAGGATCGCTTGCCTTGGAGTAGTAATAAAATTACCAAGCTATTAGGATGATACAGTAACCAAGAATAAGTTCAGAGCAGGGAACTGGTTTTTGTTTTTTATTTTGTTTTAATTTTAGTGAACTGACAACACCACAATTAAGAAGACCTGGTTACTGACATGACAAATGAACAGCTTTCTAATGAGAAAATTTACCTTACAATGTTAAGAACAAGACCATGAGCCCCCTCAGATGGGACAATACCATTGCTTTCATACTAGAAGTTTCCCCTGACAGATTACTGTGTTAGGGTCCAAACTAAAATCAAAGCTAATGTGTGACCCATATCTCCCCACCCCTTAATATTTCTCTAATTAGTACAGAATCTGAGCTAGGAGAACTACCAAAAGAGAAATTGTTCCATCCAGCCTCTGCCCTCATAGTTAAATCTTTGACTCAACAGTAACACCCATTCCCCTTTTTCCAGTTCCAGAGTAATCACTGTGCATGGTCTACTGATGTCTAAAACAAAAGTTTCCTATGTCTCTATACTCCTAAAACAGACTCCCAGTTTTAAGCCTTACCCTTCCCATCTTTCTAACCCATTGGTTTGTCACACAAAGCCCCCAAGTAAGATTCCTCTCCCCTGCCCCAAACACATATAAATACACTCAAAATAAATGAGTAAGTAACTCTGCATGCCATTCACCTCTGTCCATAGTCCCTGGTATCACAGATGTCACAGTGGTGCTCATCTGCTCCTCCATCAGGATCTAACCACAACAAGCTCCTTGCTATCAACAATGTTGCCCTGGCTCATGTTTATCTCCTTGAGTGTTCGCACCTATGTGGTGTCCTAATCCTAGAAACATACATATATTCTTTCTGCCTATCTCACTCTGTCTCTGGGTCAGCATTAATTCCCCCCTCCCTCTATCCTCTCTGTATTCTCTGCCATCCCTGATATGTTCCCAGCTGCTAATACACTGTTGCATGAGTTCTATCGGACATTGCTAGGGTTGGGTGACCCAAGACAAGGGTGGGAGGGGTCACCAGCCCCTCAGACTCTGATTTAGACCCAGTCTTCAGAGCACATTGATGAGACTGTCATGTGGGATAGAATCAAAAGACTTGCTGTGGCTCATGTAGATTACATCTATTGCTTTTCTCCTATCTCTGTGACCTGTCATTCTGTCATAGGAGGAAATTGAATTGGCCCACATGATTTTCTCTTTACAATACCATGCTGGTTTGTACCCAGTTCCTCAGGCTTCACTGAGAGATGGAAAATTGATTGCCAGATGCTGTGTTTTGGTGTCTTCCTAAGTACTGAAGGTGACTGATGATTCGATACAGGTGGAATTCACTTTATCCACTGGCTGTTTCTCTGAGAACTTGTGCAAATTAAATTTTATACAAATTGGATTTTACTTCCTTGTTGCTTCTTTTTTAACATTCTTGATTTCCAGTGAAGCTTTAATGGTCTGTATTTCTTAATGTTTGAGTTGTAAAGTTACCCTCTTTCAATCCTCAGGCACTTTGGCCGTTTGTTAATGAGATATTAAAAATACATGTATATAGAAGTACACTGGGTGAGCCATAATAAATAAGAAATATTAGTAGGTGCTAGGCTGTCACACTATTTCCTAAAGTTTATTTAATGAAGGCAGAGCCCCTTCTAATATTAACAACTACTATTTTTTGAACACTTATTATGAACCAAATGTCTTGCTAAGTGCTTTATGTGCATTTTTTTCTCATTTAATTCTTCCAATACCTTTTTAGGTGGTAGCAATTATCTCTATTTTTAGGTGATACCACTGAAGCCCAGACACAATATATAACTTGCTCGAATTCACCCAGATGTAACTGGGAGAGACAGGATTGGAAACCTGCAAATATGAACATGTGTTATTTTCCCTTTTTGTCGCAAAAGGCGGGCTATTAGACATACTCTTCATCTTGCGTTTTCTCTGAACACTCTATTTTGAAGATCTATCCAAAATAGCTCACAGAGTGTGGACACATTGTTTTTTGTTTGTTTTGTTGGTTTTCAGTTACATAATATGCATTTGTGTAGATGGACCATACTTTATTTAACCATTCTGCTAATTACAGACATTGGGTTTCCTCCAATCTGTGGTATGGGAAGAAAAAAAAAGATACTATAATAAACTTTTTCATATTGTTTCACATAATGTGAAGGATAAATTCCAAGCATGGAATTTCTCTATATTCTCGGAGTGGTATATGCATGTAAAATTTTTTAATTTTTGTAGTTTTAAAGAAGATTTTCATAGATGTACGAATTTATGCCCCCTCCAGCATTGTATGAGAATGTCCATTTCCTTATGGTCTCACCAACAGAGTGGGTTATCAAATTCTGAATATCTGCTAATCTGATGGTGGAGGAACAGTATCTCAATGTAGTTTTAATTTTCACTTCTTTTATTAACAATGAGATTGAGCAATTTTCATATGTTTGCATTTCTTTGTCAATGACTATTTGTTTCTACTCGTTACCAGTTTTACTATTAGGGCAAAGGCCTTTTCCTTTAAAATTTCCAGACACTCTTCTTACATGAGAGAAATGAGGCCTTTGCATATTGTAGTTGGAAATACTTCTCTGAGCTCATCACTGGTCTTTTAACTTTTCTTCCCATGCATAAGGTTTTTATTTTCATATGGTTAGATTTCTCTTTTTCTTTAATGACTAATGGATTTTAAGTCATAGTTTAAAAAAAAAAGGCTCTCTATTCCAAAGTTAGAAAGGAATTTGATCATGTTTTCTTTTAGTCCTATTTGCATTTACATTTTTTAAATTGCAAGCTTTGATTTATTTGTAATGTTTACTAGTTTACGGCCTGACATATCAATCCAACTCTAATTTTATCTATTTGTTTTAGACTACTACCCTATTTATTGAATGACCTCTTCTTCCTCACTGATTTGAGACAGTGCCTTTTTCAGAGGTTGAATTTCCAAATGTATTTCAATCTATTGTCTATAATTCCCAACTTTTCAAGAAATATTTTCATCTATTTATATGCTCGTGGCACACTCTGAACTCCTATACATGTTTCCTGATCTTTTTTTGGTATTTGTACATTTTCTAATTTGTTTATTCTTGCACATTAACTTTAGAACAGACATGTGTGATTCTACAAATTTTGTGAAATTCTTATTGATATCAAGTTACATATACACACTGACTTTGTGACACCTGCCATCTTTATGCTACTATGTCATCTTATGCAAGCGTGGGATGCGTCCTTCCATTGGTTCCAGACATCCTGTGGGGATGCTCAGAACTGGCGAAAAGTTTCTTCACATAGATGTGATAAAAAAAAAATGTTTATTTTGGGGTATTTCAACTTTTCGTATGTTGCCATTTTAAATTGATGTGTTCCTGCCATTATGTCTTCTGCCAGCTCTTTTATGGAAAGTAGTGATTTTTGCACACGAATTTGATATACTGGAAATTCACTGAATTTTGTTTGTGGTAATTGTTCAGGTATTAGGTTTTGAGCCAAGATTGATATATTTAATTCCATCAGAAAAGTATCCGTGTATTCTTAGGCTGATCACGTGTTTTTGTTTTTTTCTTTTTAAATAAAAAATGATTGTTGAATTTTGACAAATTTTCATTTCAGATGACTGATCATATGATTTTTTTACCTTTACAAAAGTAGGAGGATATATATCAATATACTCCTTTGTATTATTCCAATAAATTCCACCTCATCAAAGAGTATTATTAGTTTAATAGGTGGCTTTTCGTTTAGGCATATTTTATGTAAGATTTTGTAACCCATAAGTAAGCATGTGGTCAACAACAGTTATGGGTTGGCATGTGAGGGTGAGAACTCAGCTGCAGAACATGGACCTTTTGCTGGTGCTTTCCAAGATCGTCTGCCATCTTTCTGTATTAACTCCTCACGCCTTCCTTCTCTTCCTCCCAGCCAACTTTGGCTCCGTTTTAGCTCTGACTCCTTTTAAATACCTATGAAGTCTATGAAGTTCAGAGAATGTCAAGGATAAAAGAGATTAACTTTTTTTCCTTCTTCTTCTTTGTGTGATTTCTAAGAGAAGAAAAACGTTGTCATACACAGCCACCTTCAAACCAAATATCCTCAAGGTTTACTTTCTACATTTAGAACAAATGCAGTCTATTTTTATGTTCCACTATCACAATTACATATAAAATCACTGTTGTTATTCACGTATTTGTTTAATCCCTTCTATTCTAGAATGCCGTTAGTTACCATCTGGAAATAGCTACAGCCATACCAATCAGTATTATTCAAATCTACTAATTTTCTAAATGGATTTTTAAAGTACATTTATGGCTACACATATTGAGTTATACAGTAGCGCATGTATATCTTTCATCACAAAATATTTAAACACGAAAATCTACAAAGTAAAAAGTGAAAAATCTCCACTTCTCATCTGCCATATTTACTTTTCTCTCCAGAGATGATAATGTTAATAATATGTTATATACATTTTTCAGGTTCTGTTCTTCTGCACTTCTATACATTTGTAACACATACATTTGTTTGAATGTTTATTTAGTTTTGAGAGACAGAGACAGCATGCGAGTGGGGGAGGGGCAGAAAGGGGGGGGACACATAATCCAAAGCAGGCTCCAGGCTCTGAGCTATCAGCACAGAGCCCGATGAGGGGCTAGAACCCAAGAACACTGAGATCATGACTTGAGCCGAAGGTGGACGCTTAAGTGACTGAGCCACCTAGGTGCCCCTATATATTTTTTTTAACAGGGGATCCTATGAACGTTTTAAAGTATGCATTATTATGCACATCTGTATTTCTGTGGGATAGATGTCTATAAATGGCATTATTGGGGGAAATATACTCATTTAAAAAATTTTATAGATATTATTTGTATCACCATCCAAAAAAGGTACAGTAATTAAACTTCCTATACTTAAAATAGCTATTTTTCCACATCCTTGCCATCACTGGATTTTATAAATTGGCTTAATTTTTGTTAGTTTTAGTTTGCATTTCCCCTATTACTAAAATTAAACATTTTTTAGGTATAGTGACCATATTTCTTCTCTATTCTGTAGCATTTTTGTCCATTTTTCAAATTTGTATTGATTTGTGGAAGTTCTTTACACTAGAAATTAATCATTTGTCTGTTACTATGTTGCAAATAATTCCTTCAGTACATTAGTTTTTCACTTTAAATTCATGATATCAAAAGTTTTCACTTTTCTGAAGTCAAATCTCTCCATCTTTTATTTTTTGGCTTCTGGGTTTAGCGTGTTTATTTGTTTCTTGTGCAATTAGTAGAACAAAATACAACTGTCCCTGGAAAACGCTTCTGCCAAACTGCATGCAGCCTTGCCCTACTGGCTTTGAGGACTGAGGACAGTCAAACTAGCCTTACCAGCAGAATCCCCAGGGTAGTGAGAGTATTACTACCTACAAACCCTTTGTGGTTAACTGAAAATCTTGATCAAGAGCTTGGAACTTCCTCCTCACGTCTGTATGTTCATATTCCCCATCACTAGATCATCAAATTTGAGTCTGAATAAAGACTGTGTGGGGTCATTATGCAGACACAAACTGTCAGTGTCCAAAGGTAAGCAGAATTTGAAATGGAAGATAGCCCCGCTACATTCTGGAACACAGGATTTCTTCTTTCTTTCTTTGTTTCTTTCCTTTTTTTTTTTTTGTTTTTTTTTTTTTTGTTTTTAACAAAAATGACCGTTTCAAAAATGTATGTATGTGGATGGAAAACAGCATGTGGGTTATGAACTAAAGATGTTAGGTGAATTACAACTATATTTCAGTTAATCCAAGTTTTCCTTCACTCCTTGTCTTCCACTTAAGTGTCTTCATTGATTTTCTAAGCTCTTTTTGGTAAACCAAAAACCATGCTGTCTCCAGCTTGTGGTTTCCAAACTTGTTCGCCCAAACCTGGGCAGTTTCTCTGTGCACGCCTTGGTGACTTGGCCCAATTATTTCCCATTTTATGCCCTTCTCATTGGCCAAAGCCAATGCTGGTGTGATGGGTTAACATTATTCTAACATGATGGCTGATGGCTCATTGCTTCTTTCCTTTGTAGAAGGTATTTTTGCTAAGCAAGCCTATGGCCCAGGTCTTCATGTTGAGAGAAATATACATTCCTTACATTCTTATTAACATTGCTTCTTCTTCTTCTTTTAATTTTTAAAGTTTATTTATTTATTTTGAGAGACAGGGAGAAAGAGAGCACACACAAGTGGGGAATGGCAGAGAGAAGGAGAGACAGTATCCCAAGTAGGCTCCACACCATCAGCACAGAGCCTGACACAGGGCTCAACCCCACAAACTGCGAGATCATAACCCGAGCCAAGATCAAGAGTCAGACACTTAACAGATTGCATCACCCAGGCGCCCCAACAAAGCTCCTTCTTTTAACACTTGTTGTGTACTGTATTTTAAGCTCTGTCACATGTCCATGGGTAACATTATCCTATAAACAGAGCAGAGATCACAATATACTTATGTGTTCAGTATCTCACCCCTTCCCTCACCAAATGCTGACCTAGGTAAAATATTTAGTGGAATCTTAACAAATCTTAGTGTTTGAACTAAGTTTTTGAACTAAAAAAAAAAAAGTCAGGCTTCCTTAAGTTTTTTCTTCCTATCTTTCTGCCTCCCATTAACTTTTGCAACTCAGTAAGCCCTTCATCAAGAAATGTGCACCTAAACCAGACCCTTGGTTCTAAATGTTAATTAACTTTACTTAACTCTGAAGAAATGCCCTAAAGTTCTTTTTCTGTCATGAAGCTAGAAGACCCCTGAGATAAGAGTCAGTGCAAGGTCTCTGGAGATGTAAATTTGTAATTGAGGCTAGTGAACTCATGCATGCACACTGGTTCCAGCCTTCCCTGCACCTGCCAGGTGCTGCCCAGTGAGACCGTCACGGAGAAAGAAGTAAGCTGTATATTTCAAAGCTGTTGTCACACTGCCTGGGCCAGAATCCCAGCCTAGATGCTTATTATGCCTCAGTTTCCAATTTTGTAAAATAAAGGTAGCAATGGCAGTTAAAAAAGTGCAAGGCAGTTAGTTAGTAAGGATCAAATGCAGCAGAAGTGATCATAGCAGTGGTAGTAGTCATAGTATCCATAATAATAGACCTCAAACAGAATAAAAATGAGATCAACTGGGGAGACTGGATAAGTACTTTCTATGAACAATATTCATCTAGCCTCAACTCAAAGGTCACTCACTTCCTCAGAGAAAAATGGCAGAATGCCAGTGTATTCATTTTATGTTGATACTGTAACAAATTACCAAAAACACATGGTGTAAACCAATATGTATGTGTGTGTATTTAATTTATACATATTTATTTAATTTATTCATCTATTTATTTATAATTCTAGAGGTCAGAATCCCAAAATGGGTCTCACTATTCTAAAATCAAGGGTGTTGGCAGTGCTGTATTCCCTCTAAAAGTTTCAGGGAAAAATCAGTTTCTTTGTCTTTTGTGCTTCTAGAGGCTTCCAGCATTCCTTACCTCTTTGCTCCCTTCTTCCATCTTCAAAATCTGATTCTAGTCTTTGCTTCCCTCTTCCACATTTAGAGGGCCCTCATTATTACACTGTACCTATCCTGAAAATTCAGGATAATCTCTCTTTTTTTTAAGATCAGCTGATTAACAACTTTAATTCCACCTGCAACCCAAATTCCCCTTGCCATGTAACATAATCTATTAACTGGTTCCAAATATTACGATATGGGCATTTTTGAGGAACCATTTCAGCATCTTACGGTCAGCACTGCTTCTGGGAATGACTAAGGAAAAAATTAAGACATATTCACAAAGAATGGGAATATAAAAAAAAAACAGAAAAAAATGTATGGATGCTCCAAAAGTTCTCCATGTTTGAAGTTTATATAGTAGCAGTTTCACCTACATGATAAACTAAAAAAGGAAGGTCCTTAGGGCATCTGGATAGCTCAGTTGGTTAAGCATCCAATATGGTTCGGGTAATGATCTTGCAGTTCATGAGTTTGAGCCCCACATCAGGCTGTCTGCTCTCAGCACAGAGCCAGCTTGGGATCCTCTGTCTCCTTCCCTGTCTACCCCTCCCTGGCTTGTGCCCTCCCTCTCTCTCTCTCTCTAATAATAAAAAATAAATAAACATTTGAAAAAACAAAAGGAAGGTCCTTATAGCATATATTTGGAGGCCCCAAGGAATAGGAAGTTGGGGAAAATTCTATTCTACTTGATATCCAGGTTTACAGGAAAAGCAATCCCTGCAGATCAGCAAAGGAGTATACCAGTTAGCAGTAAGTTATAAGCAACAAGGGAAGAAAAGAAACCAGCTTAGTGCCAAACCAAGAAGGAAGGCAGAGGAGAGATGCCTGAGCTTTACCTGGCAGGGGCCATCCTGCCCCGGGCTCATTTCAGGAATCAACCTTAAAGTCTAGGCTTTTCAACATATCATTTTATTATCTTTGGAAAAGCCACACATTACTGTCAGAACCTCACATCATCTAAGGAAATCTATATTTCTTCTCTTATCTTCTCATGTTGATTCACATGGCTAATGAGACTCAAAGCTGATAGGAGAGATACAATCTGTTCCCCTACGCCTGCACTCCCAATGCTACTCAAGTCCCAGCGCCCACCTTCTCTTACCCACGCCGGTGAAACAGCCTCCTATCTGGTCTCCTTGAGTCCTCTCTTGTCCCAAACACAGTCTGTTCTTTATACAGAAACCAAAGAATTCTCTAAAAATTTAAGCCAGAGCACATGATATCTCTATCTAAAGCTTTCTGATATTTTCTTAGAATATTTCTTAGAATACAGCAGACTCTGACCATAATCTCAAAAAGGTTCCATGTGACTGGCCCTCATGTATCTTTCCACCTTCATCTTTTCACTCCCTCATGTTCGTTGTGTCCCAACCACATGGTTTTCTCTCTAGTCTTTGAACACACCAAGCTCAGGCCTGGGCCACATCACCTGCCTGGAAAACCTGTTCGTCGGCCTCCCCAGGGCTGACTCCTACAATCCACCTGGTCTCAGATCAAAGTTCACCCCCTCAGAGCAGCAGGTACCCATCACTGACTCTAAAGTAAGCCCGCATCTCCCCTCTGGCACTTTCTAACTCACCATGCTTTTCTTGTCTTTGCATCACTTATATTTTCCTGAAATGATCTGGGCCATTTGTTAATTTACTGGTTTGTTGTCTACACCTCCTGTTCCCAACTTCCCTCATGACAAGCATGGTGTTTTGATCAAGGAGGGATCAAACTGGCCTGATTTGTGGCATGCCAGAATAGGGTCAAATACATAGTAGGGGCTGCAAAAATAAAAGATTAAAAAAATTATAAATGTATTATTTTTTTTTTTATTTTAGGAAGAGAGAGAGCATGGGCAGGGGACAGGGGTAAACGGAGGGAGGGAGGGAGGGAGGAGGGAGAGGGAGAGGGAGAGGGAGAGGGAGAGGGAGAGGGAGAGGGAGAGGGAGAGGGAGAGGGAGAGGGAGAGAGAGAGAGAGAGAGAGAGAGAGAGAGAGAGAGAATCTTAAGCAGGCTCCACGCTCAACACAGACCATGATGTGGGGCTCAATCCCACAACCCTGATATGAGCTGAATCATGAACCACAATCATGATATGAGCTGAAATCAAAGGTCTGAAGCTCCAACTGAGCCACCCAGGCACCCCGCAGATACACTTGAACAAACATTTCTGAACACATAAATTGAGGGGGTGTATTTATTTTACAAAAGAATTGTCACCAGAATAGTGTTTAAAATAGTAAACAGATTTATAACAGCATTTCATTTACACTTTGTACTTCAGTTTCCTCGTCTATAAAATAAGAATTGGATTAGATGACAAATAAGTCTCTTATAAATAATTATAGTTCCATGATTATGACTCAAAGCAAAAACATTAAAGCTAATTTTCAAAAGGACGGTTACTAAGTAAAGGACTGTCCACCTCTGTAATTTGAAAAATGATTCATCCCTGTCTGATTCATCCTTAGGCAAAGTTATCCCTTAACTCTTTATCTACAGGTTTCTCTGCTTACTCTCTCCACAGCCAGCTGCAGTGAACCTCTCACCAGGCAAAAGCACCCAGCAATACAAATAAACACATCTTTTCCACAAGACCAAAAGGTTCATGTTGGAGCTCTACAGAACTCTTTACCTGTGGCCGCACTTTCCACCTATGAATATCTGGGTCAATGCATCTTTGGTATCTGTTTCATTTCCCTGCAACTAAATCCATCCCATTTCATTCTCCTTTCTCAGCCACGCTACACTGGCTTCCTTGTTATTCTGTAAAACACCCAAATGCTCCTCACTCCAGGTTTTTTACTTGTCTTTGTCCTTCTTCTGCCTAGAAGGCTCCTTCTCTGCTTGGTCCTCATGGCTCACTCCATCATCTCCCTCAGGTCTTCACTCAGTATCACCTCCTCAGCGAGACCTTTCCTAGACACCTTATCTCAATTGCAAACATATCCCCAACTCACTCCCTACCCCCTTGCACACTTTGTCCAGCTCCTGTGCGCTTCTCACTAAGGACCACACTTCTATCATTCACTTACTTCTCTCATTCACCGTTTCTTTACTCCTACTGGAATGGAAATTCCCAGAGACAGAGATTTTTGTTCATTCCTTTCAAGGCTGAGTCTCCAGCACATAGGACAGGGGCTGGCACAGTAGGAGATCAATCGATAGCTGTTGAAGGAAGGACAAGGGCACACTGTGTTGTGACTCCTTGGTCATGCAATACCCATGTCTCTCTATACACTCTACCCTGCCTGAGATCAGGACCTACGGTTACTTCTGTTTCATTACATTACCTCCATTTGTCATCAACAGAACTAATCCCCAGGTGTCTGAGAATGATGACTCCGTACTCAGCCCCTCCTTGCCCTCCTCCACAGACTCCCATCAGTTCCTGCCACGCTCCCTAAGTACCTGTGTCTCCCTCAACAGACCTTTTCTCCCATCTTATGACTTCCAAAAAGTACTCCCTCTTCTTGGAATGTCTTCTCGCACCTCATTAATAAATATGGCTCCAAAACCACCTTTATGAACTTTCTCTGTCAGAAGAGGAGGCAGCAATTCCTTCCTCTGTGTTCCTACATATGCTTGCTTACACGCAACATGCCCTCTCCTCCTGGCATGCCTTCTGCGTCTGCCCTCTGTTGGAAGCCCCTTTGCCCCTTCTCTACCTGACTAACCTCTCTGGCAAAACTTAAAGCAGGTGCAACTTTTCCTGAGAAACCCTCTCTAAACCTCTATGTTGAGTAAAGCTCCCTTCTATGAGCAGACTCGGATCCAAGTGTTTGTCCCATTTTATTCAAAGGGACTCTATGCACCCAACATAGGAGGCAGCATTTTCCGGTATTCATCTTCATATTGTCTATCCCAATCAATAAATATTAACTTGAGTTAAATTATATATGTCTATGGTATCGATCAATATATTCTATTTTAATTATTTGCAAATGTATATCCCATCCCATCACAGAAGACTATAAGGCCTCTGGGGACAGGAACTATGATTTATAATTTTGCATCTCTGAAATGTCTGACACACAGTAGGAGACCAATCCAGGACTGCAATCCTGGATTTCTTCTCTAGTAATTTGCTTAACAGTGTTGCCATAACCATTAAGAGTCACTGTGTAACTGATCACAATCATTAAGAAGTAGTTTATCTGTGCATACACATACAAATCCCCCACAAAATCTGAAGCACTTTGGGAAGAGATGGAGGGAGAGGTAGAGGAAGGGGTAAGGAGGGAGGGAGGGAGACAGAGAAAGAGAGAGAGGGAGAGAACGCTACAGATCACTCTCTGTTTCAGTCCTAATCATGGCTATAAATGGCATAACTTAGAAAATGGCCTTCCGGAGGACAGCACCTCAATACACATTGTGCCTGTGGGAAGGAAGTAAAGAGGAATGAAATTTTGGCATTAGAAACTGAGGGCAATCTGGTAGCTCACACAACAGAAAGGGACAGTCTACTATTGGAAGCCCTGAAATCAACAGTCTGCATCCACAGTTCAGGGGAGTAATCACCTGCCCCTTGGCTAGTAGAAACTTTAATTAAGAAGTGATTATAGAAATAATAGACACACATACACACACTTCACAGAATGGCACTCAGAGAAAATTTTGAATGCTTACTAAATTCATTAACTAGTAACACTCACCAACAATTTCCTAAGTATAGAAATTAACCAGAACTAATGTTTGCTTTAAATATCAGGAGTAGTAAAATTTTACCATAAAAACAAAAAGAAATGACAGAAGATGCAGAATGTCAATCCAGATTAAATTTGTGTGTTTACTTGCCAATGGTTCCATTTTTTTTTCCTGACTCACGTACCCTTTTTAAGAGTCCAGGGAAAGATCTAGAACATTTCAGCCCCCAAGATGCCCATGTTGACACATAGCCTATAATTTCTTGATCTGCATTATAGACAAAGCCTGTCACTGCCTTTGGTGCCCACCAATGAATGAGATCTAGTCGTGACTGGGTTATTAGCAAGACTCCAGAATTGTCTCCACTTCAGGGAGTTCACGGATTCCCAAAAG